>NW_004567139.1:6779803-6796735 GCF_000260355.1 Condylura cristata | reverse complement strand
CCTTTTTCTATTGATCCCGTCTGTTTCCTGCCTTCTAGCAGCGCTCACTGCCTTTGCCATAACTAGGGGCGAGCCCCTAGCTGGGTAACAGTGCATAGGACATAAGTAACATGAGGGACAGTTGACCTTAGCTGCATATGTTAGAATGCGGCGAGTTAGGCAGATTTCCAACCCACTTTCATCCAGCTGTTCCTGCCTCTCTGTTTTGGGCTTCCTCAACTTTTCAAATTTGCAGAGTCGCACCAGCCGCCAGGAATGTGTTTATATTTTCCGTTGGTGAGCAGTTTCTTTGTTATCTACCCTGATTTGCTTGAGCGAAGGGTAGGCATTAAGGCTGTTTCTAACCTTTTGCTGTTCTGCGCACAGAGCTGGAAGTAATTTGATGGACAATTCATGAGAGGTCAAAACCATGTAGAAAAAAATGAATTGTAGGGAAAAAAAATCAAGTGTTCTAAAACCACTTCAGGGTAATCCAGAATTACTCAGACTCCAGGAAAACACTTGAACTGGCTTATTTTTTTAGATTTGTATTTTATCTATTTATGCACATGAGAACTGGGGTACAGGCCAGAGAGTGGGGGGTGAAGGATTCGCCAGAGAAAGGATGGGGAGCAGAATAGACAGATCTATTGAAATCCACTGCTGAGGGGAGCAGCGGGGAGACCCGAGAGGTCTGCTGCACACCCTGGGGTCACTCCCTGGGGGTGGATCTAACTCAGGCCTCCACAGTGGTAGCGCTGAGCCGTCCCCCTACACCATCAGGGAGGCCCTGGAATTGGGGTTTGGATCAGATTGTCTTCCTGACAAAATGATACTCAGCTGAGTCTGCTGTTCTGGACACTTGTCCTGTGGTTGCTCACTGTGAGAAACGCCTTCGGCACTTCTGGAAGAGAGCTCACCTCTGGAGTAACCAGGATGGGATTTCCTGGGGACCTCGAGGCGCGAGGCGCTGGTCGCCCGCGCGCGCACCTGTCGGTCCGTGCAGCAACCGCCTCCCCTCTGCGCAGAGATGAGGGCAGGGCCCGGAAGGCACCGCGGCCGTGGCTCCGGAAGTGGCACCCCAGGGTCTGCTGGCCACGTAGTTGTGGTGCCCAGGCCCCGGGGTGGGGGCGCGGAGGGTGCCGGCCGCCCTGTGTCCCCGCTCGGTTAGTTCTGTAGCGTCCTGATAGGACTACGCCTGGCTCTTTATCTCCGTCTTCCTGAGGAGTCTGCCAGCTGCTCGATAACCATTTAACAAATTTTATTTCTGTTTGAATAAATCAGAGTTAGTTCCTGTTCCATGCAAGTAAGAACTCTGATGGATACACACACACTAACATTTATTTCCATATATTTACCATGCATACTTTTAATCTAATAGTTTCTTTATACAATAAAAGTAATAGTAGGGCCGGGAAATGCATTACCCATTAGGAGAGTTTTTCAGAATTTCAGGGCTTTTCAAATGAACACAAGACAGTGGCATGATTTATAATTTGCGTTGATTTAAAATTTGAGTTGCTGAAAATTTGGTGGCTGTTGCTGAAAAGTATTCTGGAAGGATCTTGGTTTTTTTTAGCTAATAAATTGGGTCATATATCGAAAGTTTCCAAAGCCTGTGAAGGTTGGGAGGAAAACATTACTTATAATGCATCTCATACTTAGTCATTTTCCCAAGTGGTGTTACATTTACATAATAGTAGGAGTTTGGTGATGAAGTTTTTGATTTTCCATCTCGCTGTAATTCTAGCCCATTTAGTCCAATACTTATTATTAACAACTCCTTTTTGCACATGCTGAAAGCTCAGGACTTGAGGGCTATCTAAGTAAAAGAAAATACTCTTTCTCCAGCTACCCTCTGTTTCCACCAAAATATAAACATACATTCGCCCCCAAGGTCAAGGGTACTGTGAGTCCTTGGACCAGGTAGGTTACTGGGGTTTTTCACAAGGTTAGTGAGGGGAGGATGGTCACAGGATGGGTTGCAGAATATGCAGCAAATAGTCTTTTATCAAACTCTTCCTGGGTCCTTGTCAAGTGCCTCAGGACCTTATTGCCCTGAGTGCTGAGGCCAGGCATCACATAATGCACAACTGAATTAAATTTACCATCAGCTAACAGAAAACCCAAAAGAACAGAGCCTTCAGTTTTGTAAAATAAGTATCTGGCACTGTGTCCCACAGTGTGACGGACCCAGACTCTGCCTGTCTGATTGTTCTGCTGAGACTTCCTTGTAGCCCTGAGGGCCCTCATGGTCTAAGAAGGCTGCTACAGTGACAACCATTGCATCACATATCCTTCTCCAGGAAAGACGAATTAGGAAGAAGGATGCTTTCAGTTAGAGACCTTAGAAGGCTGCCAGGGATCCTGGAGATGATGAGGGCGTCTTTAATTGAAGATGACAAGGAGAATGGACTCCTGAAGACAACTAGCTGTCTCTTCCCCAGGCAGTTGTGAAGAAGAGGGCAAATTTATCTTCTAAGGGAGGACGTCAACATGCATACTAGTTAACAGCCATGTTGGGTATTGGCCAGGTTAATAGTGATGTCTGGAGAAGGCTGTTTGAAGGGGAGAGGGGAGAAGCAGGGGGCACAGTGTGGAGCCCCAGCCAACCTGGTCTAGACTTTGCAGTCTTTTGACACCTCCAGCTCTGTGACTTGAGTTCTTCACCCCTCTCCCTCTACCCCCGCTTTCTACGCTTACTACATAAAATACAGGACACAGTTTGGGACACAGTTATCCTAAACAATTGTTTGCTGGGTATCCTGTCCTTTTATTTGCTAGTTTTAACAGCCTCCCTCTTTTGCAAAATGTTATTCAAGTGAAGAAACAAATACTCAATAAACTAAGAGCTAAATATTCCCTGAGGGCTTATGCCCTGCTGGATTCTGTTCCGGGGTAGAGACACCCCCCTGGGGCTCTCTGAGGGTTGAGCGAGAGGGTCCTGTGTAGAGCTGGGCCTGTGTCAGGGCTGGAGCTTCCCGTTCGTCACATCATGGTCCCACCTGCTTGTCAGCCTGGGAGAGTCTGATGGAGAAGCGCCAAGGGGTCCCTGCAGGACAGCTGCTGATGGGTGATGCTTTGAGTCCTCAGGGACTCAGAAACCAGACAAAGGGAGGTCAGAGAAAGGGACAGCTGTCCCTGATGGGTGAACAAGCGAGCAACTGACCTTCCAGGCAGCCTGTGTGGCTGCAGGCTGGGTAATTTTCCCCACCCACCTGCCAGAACCTTCTGCATGCTCAGAGGCCTGGCCAGGCTCAGCGTGTCCAGTTCAGACTGTCTCCCTGCCTGAGCTTTCAAGGCTGCAGCGGCGTGGAGTGCAGGACGAGCATTGCAGAGCCAGGGCCAGGGCCAGGGCCAGGGGCTTCCAGCTGCCCAGCCCAGCTCAGGCTCCAGGCATATCCTCCTGGTGACTTCCTCTCCCCGGGCACAGCTGCCCACGGGACCCTGGCCATGTGCTCACCCCCCTAAATAGTCTTCTGTGTCCACTCCGAAGGCTGTCTCCCCTCGTGTGGATTCACAGAACACATCTGGAGCTAAGAAAAAGAGAAGTTTTTGCATCTTCTTTTTTTCTACAAGAACTTGAAGGGAGTGAAGAGCTTGATTTAGTTGGCAATTTCTTGTGGAGTACATCGGCTCACTCTGCCCTGTCTGTCTTTCTGTCTCTGTGTCTGTCTGCCTCTCTGTCTCTGCCTTTCCATTCTCTCTGTCACTTTGTTTCTGGCTCTGTCTCTCTCTTGTTCTGATAATGCTCTTTGCTGCTGGTGGCTTCTCCACTGGGACACTCCCTGAGTTCCAGCAGCCTAGCCCGCAGTCCATGGGAAATAGTTCTTCCAGGTCCATGCTGCAAGGAGCCTCAGTGTCCCTTGGTGAGGAGCCCCCGCTGATCCTTGGTGTCCCTGGATGGAGAGTCATTTTTCTTTCTTTTTTTAAAGATGGATTTATTTCTGCATACAGAACTGGGGTACAGGCCAGAGGGGCGGGGGCAGTGAGAGGATTCCCCAGAGACAAATTGGGAAGCAGAACAGGCGGATCGACGAAGTACACTGCTGAGGGGAGCAGTGGGTGGGTCAGGAGAGGTCTGCCGCGCCACGTGGGTCACCTCTGGGGTGGGGATCGAACTCGTGCTGATGCTGGGGACCCTCCCAAACACAGGTTGTTGGGGGGCAGAACAGGCAGGGTCTCAAGATGGGAGCAGCGTCAGTGAGCGGAGATTCCTAGAAAAGGGGGAAAAGAAGAAAAAGGGGAGCGGGCGTGAGGAAGACACGGGAGTGGGAGTTGGGTGCAAGTCTTCCTGCTCTGCTCTGAGCAGTTTATTTTATACATTAGGAGCAAGCAGTGGGATGACATCGGGACATAAACTGGGCTAAGAGATCACAATCATCTTTTTTTCTAAGAACAGTTTAGGGTCATATTGCCCTTTAGCTGAAATATAACATTCATTATTCTTAAAATCAAGCTATTTAAGTTAAGATAGGTACATAAATTCATAAAATTTAAGGCTAACATTGTTATATTTACCACAGTGTTGATTGGCTAAAATAAAGCCCCTTTAAGCCTTAAATGCTACTTAATGATCTTCATTCTCATTGAGACATCCTAGAGGGTGAAGTCAAGTCGAAGACTAGGGTGGAGGCTGGCTAGAGATGTGAAGGGGGATAAGGTGAGGTCGTGGGCCAAGGAGAAGTTGTGAAAGAGGGTAAAGTCAAGTCCAAGACTAGGGTGGAGGAGCTTTCTGGTAGATAAATCACTAAGGGAGATAGTAAGAACCCTCATTTAGAGAGTGAGCAATAAAAGCTTAAGTAAGAGAGTAGAGTGATAAGATTTGGGTTCTGGTCTGATTTTGTTATAATTGCTTTTATTAACCAGACAGTTGTAATATTATTTTTTGCTTTCTAGAAGAATTTTCTGTCTTGGGGCAGTGCTTGCTCGCCTGAGCCAGGCAGCGCCTTATGAGGCTGAGGCAATCCGGTTGCAAGCTGCTGATTGCCTAGAATATTTTGAAAATCGGGAGGTCATCACATAAGTTAGCGTGGAAATTCTGATTTTTCAGAGTACTTCCGTCTCTATCTGGAATATGTCAGTCGATAGAGGTTGCACAGCTTGTGTCATGCTGAATTGGTCCTCAGTGCTGTGCTGTCACCCGCTGTGCCTCCAGGGAGGGCCCTGGAGAGTCATTTTCAACCCCGCCTGGCGTTTCCCTGGTGGGGACACCCAGGGCCATCTCCCGGTCTCGTTGCGTGGCTACTGGCAGCTGACACACGGCTATAGCAATGACCTTGAGCTGCCAGGAATACCAGAGGGTGCTGTGAGTGGGCAGAGTCCACTTTAAGCTACTGGGAGCACTGAGTCTTTCTGTGACCTCGTTTCATGAAAAGGTTGCTTGGCCAAAGGAAAAGAGAACTGAAAGCCTGTGGTCGGGAGGGAGGGCCACACCCCGGCGTCTGCCACTGTGTCGAGGCACCGGCGTCCCGCGAGCAGGGAAGGCCTGGACGTGTCCATGTGCTCGCCTGCCTTGGTCTCGTCTCCACCTTTGAGGAGTGTGAGAATCGCGTTCTGGCTCCTGTTTGAAGCCTGCTCTTCTACTCTGGGCCCTCTGTCTCCTCACATGTGGACAGCTGACCCTCTGGATTTGAGCCCCTCTGGGTCACTTCTGACTTCACCGCCACCTCCCTGCCGTGCAGCTGGTGGGGAGGTGGGGGTGCCCCTGGAGCGTGGATGCAGGCTTAGGATGCAGCCTAAGACTCGCATGACTAGGAAGGCCACTCTGCTGGGGAAGTGGAGGGAGGTAGCTGAGTCCTATTAGCATCAAAATCCAATTATAGATGCTTTCGTGTTATTCCCACGAAATGGGGTTTTCTGTCCCACTGCAGGCACAGCTGGAAGCTGGCTGCGGCTGGCTGTGGAGCAGTGACAAGCAGAGGGCCTGGCCAACTGGGTAAGGGCTGAAGTCACCAGCCTGCCTGCCGCACGAGTTCTCTTTCCCTAGAGCAGAGGTTGCCAAACTTTTCCTGTGAATGGCCAGTCAGAGTTTGCCTTTGTAGACCATATTTTGCAAATACCGCTCCCATTGTATTCAGAGTGACCACACACACCTCTATGCACGACTAGGGCTGTGTGCCAATAAAGCTTTATTTACAAAGACAGTAAGTGACCAGATCTGGACATGAGCTGTAATGAGCTTGCTCTCAAGCTAAATCAAGTTCACGGCGCCTTTCACTGCTGCTTCCTCCTTCCTTGGAGAGTCTCAACTCAGGTTAGCAAGCTCTCCTCTCCCCCCGCCCCCCAGTTCCTCCCTGGGGTTCATGGCCCTCTAGGAGAGACCCACTTTATCTTCCAGTTGATGTGGATGTTTTCTGGGCCATGCTTGGTGCAGCCTACTTCTTGGCAAAGAGCGCGTTAGCTGACTTTCCTCGTAAAATGGCTCTTGTTTCATAAGCCTGTCTGGATGGTCCCCCGGCAACTCCATCCAGCCAGGGAGTGTGTTTCCAATCTGTGCAGATGGGCTCCTGGAGACAGGCTTGGAGGCTTGGAGCCCTCAGGGCGTCGCTCCCCAGGGCTGGCCCTGCTCAGCCAGGCAGCAGAGTCCCCTGGCTCAGCTGCCCGCCACCGGCCCCTTTGTGAAAACGTTCAAATGCATCATCAGACATCCAGCTATGCCTGTGTCTACAGCTTCATAAAACCCTGGTAAAAACCCCATCACCTAAAAGCTGCCATCTGTGAGCTAATAGAAAAAATGGTTTTGGTCTCTGCTTCCAGCTCCAGGCATAGCAAGCTGAAAACCTGGGCAGTTTCCTACACAGCACTGGGCACATCTCTTGTTCTCATATGTGGTCTTTGACCCAGCCTGTGGCACAGGCTTCTGAATCCTTGTAAATGCCCAAGAGCGTGTGGGGGGGGGGGAGTGGGGGTTGGGGGGAGGCACGTGGCATTTGGGTTTCCAGCATAAAAATGGAGGGCGTGGCCTCCTTCAGCCCCAAACCAAAGACATCTGCAGAAACCAAAGTTGGAGGCTATTGATCTCAGACTTTTTTTTAAAAGTAGGGTCAAAATTCATGTACCATAAAACGGGAGACTTTAAGTGAACAAGTCATTTAGCATATCCATAATGACTAGCAGGGCGAGGTGCCTGGAAGGGGGTAGAAGCCGCACCCCCTAAAGGAAGGCTCCTAGCCTCAGAGAATCCTCCTCAGCGGGCGGGCGCACCAGGCCGGGGAAGAGGCTCTTGCTTGGGACTGAGGCTCAAAGTGTAACAGGTTCAGGTTTCATGGACTCCGCCCCCCTCCAGATACTGGAACTACTAATCCCATCAATGACAAGGAGAAGCACGCTGGGACGCAAGGGCGGAGCTGAGCAGCCAGGTTGGGATAAAACCGGACATGTGGGCTCTGGGGGGTCCCTTGGCCTGGTGGTTCCCCGCTGATCATTGTGGCTCTCAATCGGTTTTCAGCGTGCCGGTGGCGTCCAAGTCAACAGAACTGGTAGGACAATCTAGTTAACTTGTATTTCTCTCCCTTTTTCCCTCGGTTATTCCTTCACCTTTCTCCTTATAAATAAATCCATTATTTCACCTTTTTGAGTGTGTCTATAATACGATTGAATCATAAGCGCGCGGGTGAAGACCCACAGACAGGCAACCCATTGGGGTGCCCTGGAACGAAAGATTCTAGGATTCTCTCACCAAATGGCAGAGGAGGTCAAAGCCCTTTTCAGGAGCTTCGATTTCAGGATGAGTGATGGGCCAAGCTTTGGGGATCCCATACCTGGAGGTGCAGTCAGGCGGGATTGAGCATAAGCAAAAAGGAGGAGAGTCAGGAACTCCGGGGAAAAGAAGAGAGCAGGAGCTCGTCAGGGAGACCGGTATACACACGGACAAAATGCCTCTCCGGCCGGAAGCTCGGTTTTTCTCTGGCTTTGATGTGAATTTTCTCCAGCCTTTAAGCCTCTCTAGCAGTTAGCGAAGGCCCAGTGGTGAGTCCAGCAGTGTAAATCAGTGTTGTCTCCCAGTGGGCCGAGCCAGGCATGACCACACAGTGCTGGTCATGCTGGCCACGCCTTTCAGATTCTTCCCTCTGAGATGGCAAATCACTTGTTGGGGACCCGAGACACACAGTCGCCCCTGCTGCATACAGAATCCGAGTGAAGTAGCAACTGGTAGTTGGCTTCTGTTCTGGAAAGAGTCGTGTTTCTGGCCAGGTCACTCTGGCCTGACTCCTCGGGGGTCTGAGTGCACCGTGTAGTCACCTGTTACCCGACAGGCTATTGGTGGCTTCCCAGGGCAGCGCCGCCTCCAGCACCCCCTGCTCCCCGACTCCTTGGGCATAGCTTACAGGGGGACATCTGCATTATCTAATTTATTCCTTTGAAGCATTTCATTCTTTTGTTGATTGCTGCTTAAAGGTCATTTCCAAATAAACATGGAATGAAAGGTCACTGTGCCCAGCAGAATAAATCATGAAGCAACTTTGGTCCTGCTCAGTCCCACCCCCGGCAGTCTGTCCCTTTGGTTATATGTGTTTTGCTTCTCTGTTCTGATTTGGGGCGCAGGGCAACATCCCCCTGTTGGGTGGCAACAGGGCAAAATCTCACTGAGGATCGCTACTTGTGGAATGTGGGCTGAAGCATGGGGGCAGGAGAGGGGACCAGGACCTTCCCAGAGAGCGCCAGGCTCTGGGTGGCGATGCTGGACAGCCCAGCTCCTGTCTTCCCAGGTTGGATGTCTAGATACTTGCCAGGGAAATGATGAATGTGGGGCCCTCCCTGGTGGCCCCACAACAGGTTAAAGTGCAGCACTGTGAAGCTGGCTGCAGCCGCTGCAGCCCGAGTTCAATCCCTGGCCATGGAGTGACCCCCAGGGTGCAGCAGACCTCTCCTGTCTCCCTGCTGCTCCCCTCAGCAGCGGATTTGTAGAGCTGCCTGCTCTGCTCCCCCTCTGTCTCTGGTGAATCCTCTCACCCCTGCACCTCTGGCCTGTACCCCAGTTCTGTATGCAGAAACATGTCTTCCAAGTTGTGAAGAAGAAAAACCCTTCCCGTCAAGACTTGGTCGCTCCCTGCCAGTTCCGGTGTGTGCTAGGGGAGGTTACTCGGGCAGTGGTCAGTGCGTTGAGCAGAAGACCGGCTTTGCACTGAGTCTTCGCCGGCGGGCGGATGTGCAGTGGGTGGCGCTGTGGGCTTAATGAGGGCTTGGCTCGTGGGCCTGGTGCTCGGGGGTGCTGGGTGGGCTTGGGATCTGCCTCCCCAGGGAACACCCCAGGTAGCTGTGGGTCAAAACAGAGGGCTGCTATGGTGATGGCACATGGGTGACTCGGTGATGGGAAACCCACGGGGATTACAATCAAGATGAAAAAAAAATGTACAAAATGATATAAAAATAAACAATTATATTAAAACAAACAAACAAACCAGAGGGCTGTTTTGTTCCTGAAGAGGCTTGCTAGCGTTGGAGAAGGAGTTGTGAGTAGGAAAACTAAGAGGATGAAGGGGAGAACAGGGCCACAAGTTGCAGCCGCCAGTTCAGAATAGCGGGAGACGCAGACGTGCCTGGTGGCCGGGAGGGTGAGAGGGCGCCGGCGTAGAGAATGGAGATGAAAGACCAAACTGACGCCATGACAGGCTACAGAGTGCTTCCGAACCAGCCAGGCTATGTTTCGGTTATCAACAAGGCGCCAAGGCCGAATTTTACTGTAAAAGTCCTAATCTTGCTCATCCCATAGCAACAGCCAATGAGCAAGGAGGCAAGAAGCCAGTACACATCAGGAAACGCCATAGACCAACCGGGTTAAGACAAGGTAACTTTGTTCAATGCCCACCAGTCATTGCTCTGCTGAGCAAAAACTCCCCTCTGCTGGGCTGGAACTCCCCTCTTCTGTAATAAAAGTCCTGCCTGCCCTGAGCTCGGGGCTCTCAGCTTCTGCTGCTGCATCGCTGCATGGTGGGAGCCCAGGCTCAAGCTTGCAATAAAGACCCTCGTGTGCTTTGCACGGGAATCGGCTCCTTGGTGGTCTCTGGGAGACTTGAAACCCGGCACAACATAGATTCCAACTCAGGGCACAGACTGCACGTGCTTTCTCTGTAGCTCCTGTCACGCCGTGACGCAGACTTCTCCCACTTTATCAGCAGTCACACAGAAGCACGCGCCCCTGGGAAGCAGAAGCAGGTGAGACCCTGGCGCCCACACAGGGCTCACCCCGAAGCCGCGTAGCGTCTGCCTGTGTGTGGAGGACCCAGCACTGAGGGCCGGGGCAGGAGAGGTCTGTCAGACTTGCACGAGAGAGGGAGGTCCCACTCACTGATGATGCAGTGGACTTTGGAGAACATTCTTTTTTTCTTAAATGGTGAAAAAATATATTTAGAAGGAGCCGGCTGGCCTCAGTGGAGACGAGCCCGGTTTTGCTGGCAGGGTCTGGCGCACCCGGGAGGCGCCCCAGAGATGCCTCTTCTCTGCCCAGGGCTGGCGGATGTTGGCCTTGGCCCCGTGAGCGGCCCGGGCTGCTCAGCGTTGGGTCTGTGGCCTGACGCCAACAGGCACCCATGCGGGTTTCTTCTGTGTAATTCTGGAGACTCGGTGGTGGTGGGGAAGGGGACCACAAGGGTGGGTGGTCAAGCTGGCTCCCCTGGGGGTGCCCATCTGAGGGTGTGGCCCCCACAGAGCCAGGGTCATGGGGCATTGGAGGGTGGAGGAACGAGGATCTTACATTTCACGGCCTCTCAAGTTCCGCTCCGGCTTCGGCTCTGGCAGCAGCAGGTGCTCATTTCTTTACTGATTTCGGGGCCCTCGTGGTGGACCGTTGGCCGAGTCTGTCCACATAAAACATGCACACGTGCTATAAGCCGGTGCATTTTCAGAAATGGACACTAAAGTCACACAGAGTAGTCATCAGACGTGTCCCAGAGGTCCTCCAGGAGCAGGCTGGTCATTTCAAATGCAGGTCCCGCCCACAGTGGAATGCCACCAAAAAGAAGGACGAGGTGGAATCCAATGGCCTGCCTTGGGCAGGTGTCTCTGCAGAGAAACCAGATTGCAGAATAAGGTCGCTATATCATAGTATAATAGCCATGTCATTAATAACAGTAATTATATAGAAATATACATTTTTATTCACTGAAGTCCCTCTACATGAAAACATAGAGAGGATGACACTGAAGATCTACGTACACCTGTCTGTGTGCCTGGCGTTCCTCGCCAGCTCCTAGGAGGCCCGAGGGGGCCCAGGGACCACACTGTGAGTAGCAGGAGGTAGGAGGCCCCTCTGCTGCCTTCGGGAGTCTGAGACGTTGGATTCCCACCTCCTGGCCTGTTCTCCAGGACCATCTAGCTCCCGTGGCCACCGGGGCTGCCATCCCGCCCCCCGCCCCGAAGCCCCGAAGCTGTGTGCTGCCCAGGCTGGAGCGTGTTGAGCCAGAGGGCCGCCTGCCACCTGCCCGCCGGCTGCCTGCACCTCGGGCATTCAAGATGAATCGTGTTCTGAGACTCCGCGCTGGGGAGGGGACAGCAGCTGGTGCAGCCCGGAGCCGCAAAGTGCAGCAGGTAACCTGCTCTTGCGCCCTGGTGCCAGGTGAGCCCGGCCAGGCTGGAGGCGGAGGTGTCCCGCCTCCCCACACTTGCTGGGGTTGCTCAGCCAGTAACCCGCACTGCCCCCAGCAGGGGATGGGCTGCGAATGTCCCATCTGGCTTGGCCTTGTGCCTGTGTTACCAGGTTGAGGAACCAGCCAGATGGTTCGCCCGGGTGATTCTCAGACTTGTTTTTTAAGACAATGCTGTTCGACCTCCTGTATCCTCCAGTGTGGCGCTCGAATAGAAAGGCAGAAAGGGTTTCCTTGCACGCTGCTGGTTAAATAATAAAGAGCAGCTGTACGTGGAGGGGCGGGCGATGGCTAGGGCAGCTGGGCCACTCGCTTCATTAGAATCAGCACAGGGAGCTGCCTCCGTGGCGGGCTGGCCCTGGGCTGCCCAGCTGGCTCTCCGGGAGCCCTCGGGGATCGCCTCGGCCTGGACTTCGAGACCTCAACGAGCTCCCCGGCCGACAGGAAGGCCCTGGGGTCTCCCAGGGAGCTTGTGACCTCAAGAGGGTCTCTTCTTTGTCCGGAAAGAAGGTTCTTGACGGGCTTTTATGCCCCTTGGGGGATCTTGGACAATGTCTGAAACCACACTGTCACATCTGCGAGGGGGCGCTCCTGGCTTTTTCGGGGTGGAGACCAGGGGGTGCTGCAAATTCTCCCCCGTGCACAGGACAGCGCCCCACCTCCCCAGGAAGGAATGATCCAGCCGTGACGCTGTGATGGAGAATCACCGGCCCACTGACGCAGCACACGCCCTGCGTCCTGGCTGGTGTTCTGGCCCGCCGCCATCCCTTTTCTTGAAATCTGGAGGAGAGGGAGGGGGGAGGACAGGAAATGACTCTTTAGGTGTCTGCTGCGGCTTTCTGAAGACCAATGTGCACAGGTGCAGCGTTGGCACTTTAATGCCCTTGGCTCCGATTTGGGTGCTTTGCCGGATCCCCGAAATGGAGACAGTGAAAGCAGCAGCACACGTGTGCGGACGCAGCGTGAGTCTGGGCAGCAGTTCCAGGGCAGGTTCTGACCCAGCGGGTGGGCATGGGGCCTGGCACGCGGCTTGTCCACCAGGCTCACCAGCTGGGCGTTCCCAAGTGGCGGCCTTGAGCCCAGGCGAGGCACCCATGGGGTACAAGGTGTGGCTGGCCGTTTGGTGTGTGAGGACTGGGAATATGGCCCCACGGTTCTCGGAAGCCCGGGGGTGGAGGAGCCCTTAGCAAAAGCTCCTTGCCCGAGAGTTCAGTTTTCTCTACCTGTCTGACGGTTTGCCAGCATTGCTCTGATTAAAATCGGAAGCTGTGCATCCAGGAAGCCCCTCAGTTCTTTGAAACCAGCATGGGTGATCACCCCGTGTGCCCCACTGTATCTCTGGGGAAGGCAGGACTGGACTGTTCAATCTCCTTCTTTCAAATCAATTTTTTAAAGATTTATTTTCTTATCTGTGCATACAGAACTGGGGTACAGGCAAGAGGTCAGGGATGGTAAGAGGCCTCACCAGAGGGAGTGGGGGGCAGAACAGGCAGATGGACAAAGTAAACTGCTGAGGGGAGCAGCGGGAGGGTCAGGAGCTGTCTGCTGTGCCGTGTGGGTCACCTCTGGGGCACGGATGGAACTCACGCTGAAGCGGCTGCGGCCAGTTTGCAGTGCTGCATCCTAACCCATTGCAGGGAGGATCCAGGGTCCAAGGTTTTTATAGATTTAAGGGCCCACATGCTCGATGGTGAGGAGCCTGCAGATGCAGGATTTGCAGATGTATTCGGGCAGAACCAGCAAGCACGCTCTCTGACCCCCTTCAGTGACCCAATCACTGCTCAAACTCTCCTGGTTGATTTCTGCTCCAGGGCCTTTGCTTAAGCTGGTCTCCCCCTCAAGAATGCCCTCTCCATGTCCCTCTCTGGTGTCAGGGGCTCATCCTCACCATCCCTTTCACTCTCCCAGCCCTTCATGATCTCTGTTCCAGGGTTTCTGGCATCTAATGGGTGCGGTCTCGGGTCCCCACTGAGCAGTAGTTGCTGCCTGGTCTAACGAGGGTTCCAAAACCAGACGAAAAGGAATAGTCACTTAAGGAGAAGAGACCATATTAAGGCAGCCCCCCCCCCCAATCCCGCAAGCCTTGTCCCCTAAATTCTCACGGGTCTGCTGGCATGGCAGCCCCACTTTCTTCGACTAATTCCCAATGTAGGGGTTTCTGTGGGCACCTGTTCTGGGAGTGTGCACCACAAAAATTAAGAGCCTTCCTAAAATGTAGGTCACTGTTTATTTACTTGACAAACATATACTGTGTCTTTTCTGTTCTTGAGGGGGATCATACCCTCATCACCAGTCCCCAAAGCCCTAACTGGTGCATGTGTTAGAACAGCAATGGATGGGAGGGGGCGGAGGGGGTGTCACTCATAGAGCTGACGCCGTGGCTGTATTTACAGTGCTGTCTTCCTGGTTTCTCAAGGCCAAGGGCTGCGTGTCTCTTTACCCCCCACCCTCTACCCCGCAGCCACGATTCTCAGCTTGGGGTGCCTGTGCTTGAAGGGACTGCTCAGTGTCCTGTTTATCTGCAAAGGCAAGTGAAAATCCAATTTCTTTCCTTTGGTTGGAATACAGCTTCCCAGCTCTGAGCTCTGGACGCTCATGTTGGTGGGAAGTTCTGGCAGTGATCAGGGTGTCTTTGCTGAAGAAAAAAATGGGGGAAGAGAACGAATCTTTGATTAACATAGCTTGTTTGACAAAACTCTTTCAAATTCTTTGGAGGCGGGGTGGGATTAGAGTGATAATGATTGGTGGCTTATAGGGGGCCCAGAGGTGGTTACATACTAGATAATGGATGCTTGTTAAAATGAATGCAGAGTAGATCTGGGTATTAAAATGAAGTGGAAGGTTTATTTCCAATGTAGTTCTGGAAGATTCTGGATGAGCTCAGCCTAGCTCTCAGCCCTAGAAGGCAACACTCTATATAGTCTGGCTGCCAGATGGACTATATGTCGCAGGGATCCTTCCTGAAGGCCCCTTTTTGTACTTTTCTGGAGCTGGACAGGGGCAGAAAGGGACCCTTAGACTTCAAAGCTTTGCCCTGAACTTGTGGTTCAGGGGTATCATGGGAGCTTTTAGGGTAGACAGAGGAACAGGGTCTCTAGAGGGTGGGAGGGGGGCTGCCTGCCTGCAGGCACCTTGGGGACAAATGTTCTGTCTGAGCTAAGGTCTCGCCAGCCATCTGCCTGTGACACTAGAAGGCAAGAGACGTGAGCTGCTTGTGACAGGTGGTCCCCAGAGGCTCGGGGAGGGGCGTGTGTGTGTGTGTGGGAGGTCACGGCGGGGTTCCCTCAGGGCCTTGGGGTCTCATCACAGGGAGCCACCTCAATCTGCAGCTGTCCTGGGGAAGAGCTAATGAAGTGGAGAGAATTCTGGGGACAGGATTGGTGGAGATAACTCACGGCAGCCTTCAAGGGCTCCGAGGAGCTGGGCGTTTTAAACACTCAGGTGGCGTAGGACAGAAGCTCAGAGTCTGCTTCACAGACGGAGAGAGGCTTGGGCTCAGAGTCCAGAGCCCCTGCATGGGGCTTCACCATTGACTTTCAGCTTATTTAGACTCAGGGAACCTTGTCTTTTGGACTTGCCTTCTTTAATATCTTGTTAAATATTTATAAATAATTATAAAAGAAGCACCATATTATAGTGCCCCGCCCACTTTAACTTGTATGACTGCCCCTTGGCCTCCTGTTACTAGTAGATTTAGACATACAGATGTGTCTATATATTACCATCGTCACAACAAGCGGCCCATTTTCTTGTGTGTTGCTTTTTTCCCCCATAAAGATCAAACATCGTTACCTATTTTCTAAGTTGCTGTGGGGTCTATCATTTTGACAAAGAGCATAAAAGCCCACTGCGTTTATGGACTGGCATTTATTTAGCCATCTTTCTTCTATTGAACTTTAGAATGATCGAAACCTTTTCTGTTTTCTTGAATAGTTTTATTAAGCAAGTTCCCGGGACCTCCTATGGCTAGGCGACCCCATCCTAGGGAGCAGAGGGCACAGGGAGTTTGGCTGCAGACTCAATTTCTCCCTCAAGCCCTCAAGGGCAGCTCTTTCCTATTCTGGTCGCTGGTGCTTACGTAAGAGGCAAAACCTCCTTTTTGCCTGTTGATCAGTCATACTGGTGACCAAATGTCACATGCAACCAGAGCTGGTCCACGTATTGAAGACACATTGCCAAGGCCTTTCTAAGCATGTCCATTTCGGATGTGCTGTGATGTAATAGTGTCCTATTGATGTCATCAAAGCCTCCCTTAGTCAAGCCCCGAGGGGTGGAGGGACTTGAGCACACAGGGTGAAGATTATAGGTACGTTTTCATATTTATTTGTTTATTTTCTAAAGATTATTTATGTGTACAAGAACTGGGGTACAGGCCAGAGGTGGGGGGGGGGAAGGTGAGAGGACTCACCAGAGACAGAGTAGGGAGCAGAACAGGCAGATTGATTGAATTACACTACTGAGGGGAGCAGCGGGGAGACAGGAGAGGTCTGTAGCAACCGGTGGGCCACTCCCTGGCCAGGGATCCAACTCATGCTGCAGTGGTGCAGACAGCTTCAACCCAGTACACCAGGCAGGGCCCCGTTGTGGGTATGTTTAATAATGACGGTACTGGATTAGAAAGCTGGGCTGGACAATTGGTTCTCTTTATGTTTGCATTTGATGGTGAATAAAACACACACAAGTGCCTTGCCTGAGATTTTTAATGTGACTTCCTACTAAAAGTTCATTTTCTGGGTTTATACTGGAGTCTCAGGCTTGCCACTGTGGACCTTTGGGGTCAGTTAGGGCTTTGTGTGGGGCTGTCCGGGGACGCTGGGTGTTCAGCAGCCTCCCCGGCTTGCTTGATGTCCCCTGTGGAGCACAACTGCCTTTGGATGAGTCGCTGGAGGACACTACCAGGTTATGACCGAAGCAGCTGGGACAGTGTGTGCAGTCTGCAGTTAGCATTTTTCTGGGGACTTTCGGGGAGATCTTTAATATGTTAAATGTCACCAAAAGTAACACTTTGAGCTCTGAGCTACTTGTCCATTCAATAAACCATGAACAGCTCTGTGCCCTGCAGTGCTAAAAAGGGTATGGCCCTGTTCTCACCGCGCTGTGGAGGGCACCACACAGGTAGAACATAGGACACCAGCTACGTTTCCATCTCAGATAAACCACAATTAGGCTTTGAGCATAAGTATGTCGCAAGCATATTGCATAAATTCACTCTGAAGAAAGTACTGCTTATCTGGAATTCACATTGCTCCGGGGAGCCCTTAAGGCTAAATCCAGCAAGTGTACCCCAGGTCTCTTTCTGAAAGGGCGGGACAGCAAAGCTCTGCCCTGAGGAGCACCAGAACTCCTGGGGTCACAACAGAACACCGGA
>NW_004567139.1:6777981-6779170 GCF_000260355.1 Condylura cristata | reverse complement strand
GGGGCCGGGAAGGGCTGCCCGGGGCGGACGGAGCGCGGCTTCGGCAGAGCCGTCCGGTGGCCGTTGCAGGTGGCAGGGCAGAGGGTGCCCGGAGCCGCCTGTGCCCCCTCCCGGGAGAGCCCTGGGTGCTGGCCTGCCCGCCCCGGACGGGCTCCTCCGTGGGCTCGTGGGGAGCCCGCGATCCCTGGGAGGAACGGCGGCTGCACCCCGGGCCAGGGACGTCCCAGCCCCGGGGGTCCCTGGCCCGGGGGTCGCACCTGGCTGGGGCTCGGTCCAGGCGCAGCAGGTCTAGACGCCCCCTTCAGACCACCCCGGGCCTGGTCCGCGGACCACACTCTGAGTAGTGAGCTGCAGCTCACTACTCAGAGCACCCTTCACACGTGGCCCCCACCGCACAGGGGGCGGCGGCCTGGAGCTGGGCTGTGCTGCAGCTTCGTGGCCACCCCGGCTGGCGGAGGTCCCCCACCCCCTGGAGCTGACGCTCTGGAAAGCGGGGCAACAGGTTGAAAAGGGGGAGACACGAGATGACTCAGTTTCAGCCGGGAGCACCTGCTGGATGGAGAAGCAGGTGGCCCCGCGTGGGTGGTGTGGCCTCGTTTAAGTGGGAGTGGGCGGAAACAGTCCTCCCTCCCCAGAACTAGTCAGGTTTGTGGGTGATGTCCGGCTCAGGAGGAAGTCAGCAGGCCATGGGGAAGCTGCCAAGGCTGACACTCCCTGTTCCTCAGGTGCTGCTGAGGTGCAGCAGCTTCGCGCTGTATCCGTCTAACTGGCGTGGCAGGAGGTTCACCCACGCGAGCTCTTGGCCTGGTAGAAGTTGCCGGGTCTGGACTGGGGCTTTGCACGCTTGAATGTTCCTCCGTGGAGCCTGATCACCTGCAGATTCTGGCTCAGCCAGGCTGGGGTAAAGATTTATTTTATATGTATTTGGGCATACAAAAGCTGGGGTGTAGGCTGGGGGAGCAGGGAAGTGAGAGGCTTCACCAGAGACAGAGTGGGGAGCAGAACAGGCAGATCGCCGAAGTACACTGCTGAGGGGAGCAGCGGGGAGACAGGAGAGGTCTGCCGCGCCCTGTGGGTCAGCTCCGGGCCAGGGATTGAACTCGCACTGAAGAGGCTGTGGCCAGCTTGCAGTAGTGCTGCGTCCCAACCCGTTACGCCACCGGGCAGGGCCCAGGGTCTGCATTTTTTT
>NW_004567139.1:6762290-6777321 GCF_000260355.1 Condylura cristata | reverse complement strand
CTGGCAGAAGTCGCCTCGCTGCTGGAGCAGAAGGGGCAGCAGCCGTGTGTTCCCTTTGTGTCTCTTTTACAAACGTCTCGGGCTCAGGTGTGAACAGCGACAGACACCGTCCTGCCCAGCACCCCTTCTGTAGAGGAGCGTACAGAGCGCCCTGACGCTTCCACTTTCCTGCAGCCGCTCAAAGCCATTCGATACTGAACATTAGAGTTGTTCTTTTTGCTCAGACCTGCGTGAAGTATGAGGAGGGGGACAGCTGTGTGCGTTTCTTGCTCAGGGCCGTTTGCAACTTCATCTGCCAGTGGTTAGACTTAGGGGACGGGTGTGTTTCCCTGGATCTCTTGTGAGCCACTCATTTTAGGGTGACTTAATACGATGACTGATGTCCAGGGGTGTTTTTATAAGTGATTTTCTCCTTCACTTGGTGCAGCCACCCCGAGTCCTCTTGGACCAGGCGAAACGGGGCTCGGAGGCACAGCCTGATCCCATTTCTCGGAGAGGCTTCCTGGCACCGGGGCTGAGCCTGGGCTCACCTGGCTTCTTCCAGGATGGCCCTGGCACCCAGCCTTCCTAGGTGTGAGGGCCGGCTGTGCTGCCCAGCTCTTCCTGGGCATCGGGGCCCATCCGCCCTCTGCCACAGTCGCCTCCCAGCACCAACAGAGAAGGGCAGTGTCTTCAGCTCTTGGTCTGCAAGCCCAGTGCAGCGGGCTGCTCACAGGGCACCAGGCCTGGCAGGGTTGAGTCCAGCCTGTGGGTGCTGGAGCAGCGCTGGGAGCTGAATGAGGCCTTTGAGTGGAGCCCTGGTGTTTGTGTCCCCGAACACAGGGCTTTTCCACCCATGGGTTTCTCTCCCTTGTAACTTTCCACAGCGGAGGCTAATCCCGTGGCAGCCCAGAGTCAGAGTTTAGAACATGGGCAAGCCTGGAAGCGGTTCTCCCAGCAGACGCGGGAGGGAAGGGACCTTCCCTGCCTGTCCCTGGTGGGCAGTGGCGTGACCACAGCTCTGGCATAGCGCTGAGCAATGGGCGGGCTGCCACCACCCGGGGGTCTGTTTCTCTGTCCTTGCTGAGGGTCCTGTCAAGGTAAGGTGGCTTTTTTCAAAGGAACCGGTATTTGGGGGGTGCCAGTAGGCCCTGTTTTACAGGGGTACCCGATGCAAAAGTACATCATGCCTGCTCTCAGTGAATAACGACAGGAGGAAGGAGGCAGCAACACCCAGAAAGTGCCCGGCGGCCCCAGGACAGGGTGGAGAGGGACTCACAGGACTGCAGGGGGCGGCACTCAGGGCCAGAGCCGGCTGCTCTGGGTTTGCTGGCTGGCTGCTGGGAGGGAGGCGTCTGGGCGGGGCAGGGAGGGCCTTGAGCCTCGGCCTCGTTGCAGGGTCTGTAAGGCTCCACTGGGCTCAGCTGGGCTCTGCTGGGCCGGAGAACGGCCTGGGGTGAGGTAACCACTCAGGCTGGACTGGGGGCAGGCTGAAGCCCAGTCTTGGAGTTATGTCGGCCCGTGGCAGTCCGTCAGGATCTAGCTGGAAGCGGTGCAAGAGGGAGCCCGAGGGAAGCAGTCCCGCAAGGGCAGGGAGGCAGGGCGCCCAAGGGGCTTTATGGCTCGCCCGGTCCTGGGCGCTGTGACCCACACTCTTAGACCCTCTCCCCTCGAGCCGGTGTCTGCCGCCATACCGCACCCCTCACTGGGTGACCCCCCCCCCCGGGCGCACCTAGCGGAGATGCTGGCCTGGAGGGCGGGCAGGGGGCAGCTGGGGGGCCGGGCAGGCAGGGCCCGCTGACCCTGTCTCCTCTGCACACAGCTGTCGCCGCCATGCTCCAGGGCCACAGCCCGGTGCTCCAGGCCTTGCTGGGGACCTTCTTCACCTGGGGGATGACGGCGGCCGGGGCTGCGCTTGTGTTCGTCTTCTCTAGCGGACAGGTGAGCTGTCTTGCCTCGTGTGGGGCGCGCCAGGGTCTCCTCGCGCCCCCGACCCCCTTGCCACACGCAGGCTCCTTAATGCCATGGGCCGCAACTCCGGGCCCGGGCGTCGTCTTTCCCGCCCTGTTTGTCCCCCTCTCCCTGCCCACCAGAGGACAGGTGCCCCCATTCTCCCTGGCTCCTCCCTGGCCGACCCAAAGGGACACCGGAGTGGTTCTTCCAGCGAACGCTGGCGGGAGTGGGACTTCCTGTCCCTGGGGGGCGGGACTCTGAGCCCCCTGAAGGACAGTGGGCTCTGGCAGCGACTGTCCTGCGCTGTGGCCTTGAGCTAGTTGGGACCCCCAGAGGCCTCGGGAGGAGGGAGGGGATCGTCCCTGTCTCTCACCTCTTCTCCAGGCTCTCATCCCTCTCCTATGTATAGAGCCACTGCCCATGCTCCCCGCCTGTCACCCCAATGCCTCACAGCGGTCTGTGCATCTTCCCGGCGCCCCTACTTAAGCCCCCGCTGTTCCCCCCGGACACTGAGTACCTCCATAACCTTCTGCACCCCCATCTCTCCTTCCTCATGCCCTGCACCCCCCTACCCCCTACTCCACACCTACACACATCCCTGCCTACTGCCCAGGCACAACTTCTTCACCCCACACTTCCCACACTCCCACTCCCCCAGCGCACCCACTCCTCCACCCACCTGCACCGCCCAGCCCGGGCCTGGAATTCCTTTCTCTCCTCCAGCCCCAGGCCAGAACTGTCCTTTCCTATCCTGATAAGCTCCGGCCTGGTTCTGCTGTCCTGAAATTGTGGGCGTGGCCAGCCCGGCGTGACTCAGGAGTCTTCGAACAAGGCTGCCTGCCGGATCTGGAAACTCACAGCGTCTAGGAGGCCAGCAGGCTGGGCCCTCTGAGTCTGAGGCCAGGGGCAGGTGTCCACGTCGCCCCTGCGCTGCCCCGCCCCCTCGGTGGGCGGTCTGGAGACAGGAGTGCTAGATGCACAGCCCTGAATCCTTGGTGCTGTTGCAGGTGGCGAGAGCTGCTGAAGGCTTTCAGGGGTGTGAGGCCCCAAGAACCGAGGGAGGGCACCAGACCGCCTAACCCTGCTGTCTCACGCCAGCCACGCCCGTCAGCGGCAGAACAGCCGGCTGTCACCTTCACCAGTTTCTTTCGTGTTGAGAGGGGAACGCTTGGGCCTCCGAGGCCGGGCCTGGCTGCTGCAAGGGCCTTTGAGGTCAGACTTAAATGCAGCTGTGGTGGGATTCGGTGGCCTGGTGGCCCGGCCAGCGCTGTGTGGCTCTTTGTCTCAGTGTGCCCCCCACCTTTGGAGCCAAGGAGCCCCTTGTTTGTCCTGCGTCGGGATGATTACCCAGGTCCGGGGAGGAATTGCTGAGAACCTTGTTCAGTGTCCTCAGCTGTATTTGAGTAGACACAAGTGTCCGTATACTTATTTTCGTTTTGTAATCCAGATCAGACTGTAGGAAATACTTTGTAACTAGCTTTTCTGACTGATTTCCTCAGTCCTCACCGCTGCATCTCCCGTGTTTCTCTGCTTTGAGTAACTTTGGTTACTGAAACGGCTGTGTAATATTCCACCCTAACTGGCCGCGTTGGGTCACGTGATCATTCCCGGCTGTTGGACAAATAGGTTAGGTCCCTTTTTCCTGCTTGCAGAAATAACGTGACCGCGACCATAAATCTCTGAGCGCATATCTCACTGGCTCTGAGATAGATGGCTACCGGTGGAATAATGGGTGTACTTACCTTAAGAGAAGCATAATTTTTCTCTATCCAGGATCCAGAGGCAGGCTGGTAGAATGATTTTATTTGGCTTCTTTATTGCATCTGTCTGATGTGATTATATTAGTCGTTTAGCCCAGCCCTGCTTGCGTCACGGCATGCCTAGGGAAGAATATCATCTGTCTGGCTCCCCAGGGTCAAAACCTTCCTTCCATCGCACGCTCAGGTGGGAAAGAAAAGGCTGCCGGGGGCGCAGGTGACTGACCCTGGCTCCAGCTCTCCAGCCTCTTGGGGGTTCCAGCTTCGGGGTAATCAGCGCCTTTGCATGCCTGGCTGTGTTCACGTGGCTGAGATTATATATCCCTAATGGAGGCCACCGCTTACCTTTTTTCTATTGAAATGGAAGATGCATCTAGAAAAATGCACAGTTTATAAGTGTACCGCTTGGCCGCTTTCTCAGACATGCCCCCAAATGCCACCCCGAAGAGCCAGAACAGGCCAGCCTCCCAGCAGTGACTTCTTTCCAGTGACCACCCCTCTCCCACCCTCCGTGGCGGGAAGCTCCCTCGCTGGGCTCTCAGAGTAGAGATTAGTTCCCGGTTGTGTACCACGTGGAGGGGGTAATCCCATGCGCTGCTCTCCTGGGTCCGCTGGCCCCCCCCCGTTTCCCGCTGCCCCATCCGTGTGTCCGCTGGTGTCCGCTGGTGTCCGTGCGTCTGCTTCCTGGCTGACTTAGGCGTCCTTCCGCGGGGGAATGGCTCCTCGTCCTCAGCCCTCACAGGCAGTGCATGAGGAGCATTTGGTGTCTGTTTTCGGTGAGCCCAGGTGGGTCAGGACCCAGGGAGCGCTCCTGGGTGCTGCCTGGGGTTTGCTTTGTTCCCTTGCGTGGGTGTGGCCTGGGATGGAGGTTCCATGCCCACGGTTGTGGTGCCCGCTCAGCCACGGGGAGGGCAACGTAAGAGGCACCGTGGCCAGGGCCAGCCGGGCGCCAGGTGGACACAGACGCCAAGTGACTGTGGCGGGGGGGGGGGGGAGGGGTGGAGGCTTTAAAGAAAATGTCTCCCCTGCTCTTGGTCCATTTTGTGATGGGCCGAGGCCGGGGCCCCAGGCGTCGGGTGGGGTCGCCCTCCTGGGCGGGGCCAGGCCTACTCTGTGTCTCTCGGGCCACCTGGCATCCTCTTGTCCCAGCGCCCCTTAGACTCTGAAACATCTTGTTTTCATTTTCAGAGGCGGATCTTAGACGGAAGCCTCGGCTTTGCCGCAGGGGTAAGTAGCATGTGGTGGGTGGAATGTTCGTGGCGCCGTGTTTGTTCTGACTTGGCTCTGCCGGGGCGTTTCCAGCCTCCCCATGTGGCCTCGGAGCACGACCCCGCTCCCGGCAAGCGTCCCGTCACGGGAGCTTGATTCCTGCTCCTCACATGTCTCTGCCGCTCTTCCGAGGGTGAAGGGGGCTTGGCAGCTGCTTCAGGACTTAAAAACAACCTGATATTTAGGAGGGACCTAGCCCAGAGCCTCATTGGCAGCAATTAGCTTTAACTAGATTCAGCCTCCTCCTCTGTTTCCCCTCAGAAGTCCTTCTATCATAGACATTTCCAAACCCTGTGTGCCCGCGGGCTCCCACCCCAGCTGCCCTCGTGGTGGGCATTTTGCTGATCTCATTTCCTCTGCCTTCCCTCGGCCTTCCTGGGAGGTGGGATTATTTTATAAAGGCGACCCCCAGGCATCCTATCACTTCACCTGTAAGTTCAATACACACCTCGAACTGAGCGGCTTTTTTTTTTTTAAACACATCTATTTATTTATGCATATAGAACTGGGGGTGCAGAGGACTCACCAGAGACAGAGTGGGGAGCAGAACAGGCGGAATGACTGAAATCCAGTGCTGAGGGGAGCAGCGGGGAGACAGGAGAGGTCTGCTGCGCCCTGGGGGTCCCTCCCTGGCTGGGGTGGAACTCCAGTGGCTGCCACAGCTTCGTAGTGCTGCGCCTAACCCTGCACACCAGGAATGTTGCAGGGTAGTCCAGAGTGGACTGGGCCGCCTGTCTGTGGGGCCTCATCCTTTCCCTTAACAGGAAGGCCCCCCGCACTCGTATTTTACGAGAAGCCAGGGACTTACCTGTAGAAGGACTCACATCCGAGGTCGGCTGCTGCTTCCACGACATGTGGTCGTGTGGTCTCAGCGCTCCGGCCTCCTGCAAGCTGCGAGTTAGCCTGGGAGCGGAGAAGCCGGACTCCCTGGTGTCCAGGTGTGCGGCCCGTGGGGGCTGTGCATGCCCACCCGGCTGGGCTCCTCTGGAGCGTGGTGTCTGCACTTTGCACTTCGGTTGATGAGGCTTTGACTCCTTTCCCCTGCCTCTCTAGCCTGGGGATTCGCAAAAGCTGCCCCCAAGGTGGGCCCCCTGGAGCCTCTCAGTCAGCGGTCTGCACAGTGGGGCCAGTGCCCCTTCAGGGGCACAGAGACTTCCGGGGTGCAGGGCGCATAGATATTGTCAACGGGGTCAGTTAACACAGGCCCCCGGGTGTGTTGGCCTGGGGTGGAGAAAGCAACGAGCTAATCACTGGGCCCTGGGGACACATCCTTCACCGACTCAGACGCTGTCCTGTCCCTTGAAGGTGGATCTCACTGAACTGGCAGCCCCTCTGAGCTTTCAGCCCCTCTGAGCAGCCATTTGGGGACCTGTTCTAGACTCTAGTTTATGCTTTTGGGTCAAATCCTGTTGTAAGATTTATCTAGCAAGAGACAAGTGACAAAATGAAGCCAGAGAGGGCACAGAGAAACCAAAACAACTAGAGGTCAGTGGTCTCCCTCCGCGAGCATCACGACATCGACATTTAGGGTGTCCTGTCCTTAGCAACATCAGACTGGGGTAATATGGTCTTATTCACTTAACCAGGGGCATCTAGAACAGGCTGTAAGTCGTTGGTAGAAAAAGAACTGCTAAAATTAGTTTATGTGTATTTATCAGACGATGCCTTGTCCACTTTTCTAAAATTGACCTCGACTATAAGCTAGTCGCACAAAAGCCCTCCTGGGAGGTGGCCAGAAGCATTGGAAACATAAGAGCATGACGTAGAGAGCAGTCGGGACTCAAACCCAGGAAGTTTCAGAGGCGTCCAGAGCTGGAAGTGGAGTTTCATAGCTGCTTCCCCACACCTGGGTGAGACAGGAGAGTCCCGGCGGCTGGAGCTCCTGGCCCTGCCCTGCAGCTGTACATTTCATGTTGCCAACCTCGGCCAGGACAGCGGCTCTCAACCCCCAGGGGACATTCAGCACCCTGGCTGTCACTGCTGGTGTCTCGTGGGTAGAGGTCAGGGGATGCATTGGAACGTGCTCGATGCACAGAGCAGCCCTTGCCACAGAGAACCTGTCCAAAGAGTCAGTGCACCCAGGCTGGGAAATCGAGAGAACCCCCATGTGTCATCTCTAGTCACCTGTGTAAAAGTCCAGATGTAGTTGTAGTTAAAAAAAAAAAAAAAAGACAGCCCCGTTCCCCCCCCTCGCTCCCCAAAGATCACCACTGTCCACAGCGCAGCTGCCCGAGAAGCCGGCTGTGCAGTCGGGGCAGGCGCACGTGACACGCGCCTGGCCCCTGAGCCGGTTCCTCGACAAGCCCTGCTGCTCCCTTCAGTCACCCCGGAGAAGACAGCGCCGGCTCCCGTGGTTGCCCGCGGTCCCAGGGTACCTGGCTCAGGTATAACCTGGTTTTACGGTCAGGTGTATTTGTTGCCTGTGCAGGGCAGTGTGTCGCTGGCTCAGTGCTGCCGTGCTGTGTTTATGTGGCAGTGGAATCTGCACAGAGCTTGTGCTCTCAGGGAGAGCCCTGAGGCAGAAGGTGTGTGTATTTTGAATGTTGTTTTCCTCATTAGCAAGAACTCAGAAGTGTTCACCAGTTGTCCTTAAATGATTCCTCGGGAAATCCACTTGCCTCTTTTTTCCTTTAAATCACTCTCCAAGTTGCTGGTCATCCTGGACTGTCTTTTTCAGTACCCAGGTCTGGCCTGGAGTCTTGCCCGAGGCATACATTTAATGGGGCAACCGTTACCATTTAAAAAAAGAAATAAAAGGGAGAGTCATTGTCCCCTATTAGAGTCCTGAGCAGTGACACTTTAAAGCTGGAAAAGGTTTTAGATGATTAAAAGAACAACTGTGTGTTGAGGCCTCCCCACGGGCCAGGCGCCTCGCCACCCCTGCGGCAGGTCATCTAACGTACCTTTCCCAGTGGCTCCAGGAGGCTCTCCTGTACTCTCACTTTAAAGGTGAGGCACAGCCAGCGGAGATCTTTGTTCAGATCTCAGGTGAGCAGAACCGGTGACTGAACCCTCTCAAACCTCCAGCTGTCTCTTTGCAGACGAGTCGAGGCCGGAGAGATAAATGACTTACACAGAATCGAAAATTGCTAGATAGTGGGAGCAGTAGGACTGAACCCAAGTGGAGAGTCGGGGCGGCCAGCGTTCAGCCGAGAGACCGGGGCGACTCTGGAATCTTCCTGGACCTTACTCAACTCTGCCGAGGACCGAGCACGTTGAACAAGATGGCTCACTAGCAGTTTCCTGGGCCTGCCCGTTGAGGGGGAGGGTACCTGCCAGCGTTAGCGTATCTTCTTGTTGTAAGGCAGTTGTGAGGGGGTTTAGTTCTTGGCTTACCGGTTTGCCACTGTTCAGTGAGCCATGGAACCAGGTGACAGATGATCTTGTCATCTGAGCAGGAAGCAGTTACCACGCAGATCAACGTGTGGATGAACTTAGGCTGACGTGTCCAGGCGGCCACTTTAACCTTCTCCACTTCAGTCCCGGCGTCTCTTTTGGGTGGGGCTGGAACTAGGAATCGTTAAATCAGTGTATGTGCTCTTGACGAAGAAGCCCTTGTGCGGGATAAACAGGATGCTGAGACCACAGGAGAGAAAGAGCGACCAGTCGGGAAGCTCCACGTGAAGGCCTGCAAAGGCAGTGGGGTACCCTGTAACCCGTCGGGGGCTGCTGCTTCTGAGAGACCCGGTTTTCTCCAGCTTTTGGGCCGCGTCTGCTTCTCTGCGGCAAGTGGTGAGAAATGCTCCCCCAAGGAAGCGGTCCTCTGTTGGGGGTCAACGACGCTCCCTTAATGATGGCCTCTGCCTCCGAGCTGGCGGGAGGGTGCAGCCAGCTCTTCTCCACGGCCTCGGGGACCCGGATGGGAAGAGGCGGACTTAAATGGTAGTGCGAGGGACCCAGGGAGGAGAGAGCAGTCAGCTGCCCTGGACAGCTTCCTTCTGGGGTCCGTAGTGGCGAGAGAGCGGGTGGGCGGCAGCCATGGAACGGGGTCTTCAGAAACCCTTGCTGGGACACGGATCCCGATGGGAAGCAGTGATGCTGTTAGCTGAGAGCCGCTTGCTGGGTCCTAGTGGAGACTTTTGCAGTGTGAATTCACCTGAAATGGACCACAGCAGAGCGCTGCTGGACGGTGGAAGGGGGTGCCTGCACGGGCTCTGAGGATGCCCCGCAGAGGTGGTGTCCCCTTCCTGGGCCTGTCCCGGCCTCTGGGGTGATGCAGTTCCTTGTTCCGGGAGCAGAGCCCCCCCGACCCCCCAGCATCATCACTGTAGCTGGATGGGTCACCGTGGAGCACCTCTCAAATGCGCTTTTACAAGATTTGGGGACCTGGGGGCCCCCAGAGCCTCCTGGAGCCTACTCATAGTGGGTTTTCTCGCATTCCGCTGGCTGCAGTGACCAGGGAAGGGATGCTTGCCTGGCCAGTGCCCTGCGGTGGGCGCTCCGGGAGAGGCGAGGAGGTGCCCGGGGCTGGCCTGGTGCGCCTTTGAGCCTCGAGTCATCTGACGAGCTGAGCGTGGCCTGGCGCACGTGGGAGCTGTGGGGAGGCCCGACCAGCCACGGCCCGCCATCCACCCCGATTGCTCCCTGTTACAGGGCAGGGAGCGGGGCACCACTGAACCCCAAACCTGCCTGCTCTAAATAGGTTCTGCTGTCCACCGCATCAAGACATGTAAGACTTTAATGAAAAGGGACTTTAATACTGTGAGTATACAACATGGAAGACAAAGCATATAATGTCTAAATCAGACACCTGAAGTGACCCGTCCCCTTGTGGGCCAAAGTCCACCCAAAAGGGGTTGGCCCAGAGCAAGGCCCGAAAGCTGCCACGAGCCTAAAGCACCCTCTGGCCAGGACCCACAGAAAAGGGTCAGACAGGGCCAGACTAGTCTGGGAGGAAAAGAGCAACATCAAAGTCAAGATAAACGCTGCCATGGTCACCTCCCGCGGTCTCTCGCCCCCATCGCTTTGAACCAGTCCCGAGCCAGAAGCAAGCATGGCTTCTTCACATGTCTCTGCCCACGTGGCTCCCTTAGGGCTCCCTCTGGCTCTCCATCCTGCTTCCTGCTTCCTCACAGTCCTTCTCTTCTCTCCCCTCCCTGCTCAGCTCCACCCTCTTTCTGGGTTGGGCAGGGAACCTAGAACTTGCCCTTTTCCTAGGGACCCCTGTTACACCTGTACAGGGCACCACAGCACATCGGGGTTCATAATCCTGGGGCCGGGGCCTGGAAAGTCTGAGGCTTTGTATTTTTAAAGGTCGCCAGTGGTCAGTTTCCAGTGAAAACTCTGTCAAGAGAAGGTCCCGAAGTCACGCCAGACCCAGGCAGGGAACAGTGCCCTGGAGACAGGACTGAGCCACTATCCAGCGCCCCTGGCTCCTTACCCAGGGATAAGTGTGGGATGACCGTCCCTCTCCCAGGCCTCCCCCTCACAGGCCTCCCCACACCCCAGGCCACGTGGGAGGAGATGAGCTCGGCCCCCCACCCCACTGGTGAGCCCTTGCTGGAGATAAGGACGGGGCGGGGCAGGTGAGAGGAAGGAAGGAGAAAGGCAAGAAAAACACCCAGGAAGAGACAGACTGTTATTATTTTTATTCTATTTTTTCTTTTCAATTTCATGCTTCAGATTTCCAATGTCATTATAACTGTGTGGGGGAGGAAATGATATATATTACCTCTCGATGGTGATGGAAAGCAGCCGCATTCGTCTCGGTGAAGAGCCCACGTGTGTTCCCTGACCCTGCTGAGCGCGGGGCGGGTGGCCCCGAGCCCCGGGCGGTCTCGTCCTTCCTGCCTGCCCACCCTCGCCCCTCTCCTCGCGTCTCCCCACCCCTGCCTGGACAGCCCACGCCCCCACTGCGCTTCTGCAGTTCCTTACAGCTGGGCCTACTTGCTGGGGTGGGCCAGGGCATTCTTTGGGGGCGTCTCTTCCTCTTTGGGGGTGTCCTTCCCTGTTCCCATGAAGAAGGCGTGGCGTGTATGCAAGAGATGAGCAAGCAGGCGGGAAGGGCCTGTTTGGTTTCATGGCCGGATGTGAGTGTTCAGAGTCACATTTCTCCGCTACATTTCTCTGGAGGAACAAACAGACGTGGCCTAGACAGGCCTTCTGGGTGCCTGGCTCATTTTTTAACCATTCATCCAGCATTTATGGAGACCCTGCCACAGTCGCCTCTCTGTGCCCAGCGTTGAGGTTGTGAAGAAATGGCAGGAGATGGTCTCTGCCTTAGGGACATTGGGGTCCTTAGGAGATTATGAGGCGGGCACCCCACACCGGTGGTC
This sequence comes from Condylura cristata, assembly GCF_000260355.1. Classification (NCBI taxonomy): domain Eukaryota; kingdom Metazoa; phylum Chordata; class Mammalia; order Eulipotyphla; family Talpidae; genus Condylura; species Condylura cristata. Next base: position 6,766,088 of record NW_004567139.1, on the reverse strand, counting down.
CAGATCTGGCCTGTTACTTGCCCTTGGGACTAGACATTATTGCCACCCAGCCCCGCCCATCTGTTTCCATTTTTCCAGGGCTGCTTTTGCATCACAAAGGCAGAGCTGAGCGGTGCCAGGGCTGTCTTGCCTGCGAGTCCTTGCATACGACACGCGGCCCTTCACCGACAGCTTGCTGACCCAGTCACTTGTGACGGGGTTTGGTCAGGCCGCGGGGGCTTGGTAGAGCCAACAGTCTGAGCCGGAAGGGCATGGCCCCCGGGGGAGTGCAGCTTTGGGCTATGCATGGCCATAAGGGAGATCTGGAATGTTCCATGGGAGGTGTGGTGGCCCCGTTCCGTGGGCAGGCTGCCTTTGTGCTGGCTCCCCCAAAGGGAACCTGGCTTCCGCCAGGAAATGGCTGCTCCGGCTCCCCCTGGGTGGGGTGGGCCTTAGGGCTCCCAGGGCACCCTTTGCAGGGAAGCGTGACGGATTAGGTGCACCCTTTTGTTCCATCCTCTTTGTCACCTAGGGAGCACGGTGTCAGGACAGATGGCCAAGGGCAGAGGTGTGCATTGGAGGCTGTGAAATAAAAGTAGTTTCCCAGCTCACATCAGTCTCAACTTCGCACGTGTCTGTAGCGTCTGTGGTTCAGCAGCGCGAGCTCAGTCGGTCTGTTATCCTTGGCAGCTGGGCTCCGGGGAGCTCTCTGGCTTTGGAGAAGCCCCTTTCACGCTGATCTGAAGGTTCTCCATCCTGGTTCTCTCACCCGGAAAAAACTGAAGACACCCCACTGCCCTGGACACACCCTGCACCAACGTGGTCAGAATCTCCACGGGGGGGAGGGGGGGGAGGTCCTGGTTGCTGCTACTTTTTTTTTTTTTTAAATATTTGTTTATGGATACAAGAACTGGGGTACAGGCCAGAAGTGTGGGGTTGATAGGATTCACCGAGTCATTGGGGAGCAGAGTAGAAGGGTCAACTGAAACATACTGCTGAGGGGGCAGCGGGGAGACAGGAGCCGTCCACTGCGCCCTGTGGGTCAGGCCCTGGCCAGGGATAGAGCTCGCGCTGCAGTGGGGTAGAGAGCTACACCGTGCTGTGCTTTACCCCCTTGCGCCACCAGGGAGGGCCCCCAGATGCTTCTGGAGCACCACAGGTGATTGCATTGTGCGTCCCAAGCTGGAAGCTGGTTCTGGTGTGGACTGTGGTTTACCGCAGGATAAGCGGGAAAGCTCAGGCTCCTTTCCCAGGTTCCAGGTCGCCGCGGGCCCGACACTCCACCAGCAGGTAGGGCTGGGTCACCGCTGGATGGCGGCGCCAGGCTGGGCGCGGAGCTCAGGCTGCTGCCCGCGGCCTCCTGCACGGTCCTGTCGCCCAGGCTCGCGCGCCGTCCACCACGCGGCTGGCAGCTGGCCGGGCTGCCCAGGTGGGTTGATTTGGGTGCCGGGCCGGGGAGGGGTGGTCGTGGCCCGCACAGGCTCAGTTTCTGCCTGCTCAGGCGCCGCCGGCAGCCGCCAGCTGGGGCACAGTCTCGCCCTGGGGACTCCGGGGCACTCGCACAAGGAGGGGCGGCGGCAGCTTGAACTTGCATTTGCTTTCTGCTCGCTGCACTGTCCTCGATGGGCCGCATCCTGCGTCTGGAAAGCCCTGGGCCCAGCAGGGCCTCCGGGAGCCTTCTCTCTGCCACAGACGGGCCGTGGCTCATCCCCTCCAGAAAGGAGGTGGGAGTCTAGTTTGTTCCTAAAGACTTAGGTGAAGCAAGACTGGGACGTGTCCTCGGTACCCAGATTGAGTGTTTAGCTGGCTTGTTAGAAACATCTAATCTGAGTGTCTACTGCTGTGTCTACTGCTAACACAGAGTCCGTGACACCATTTCATAGGCTTCTTTGTATAGATGACATCAAAAAGCACGGGCTGTCGGTTCTCCTTATATACTCCGGTGTGACATCCAGTGTGGGGCTTAAGTTCAGCCGTGGCCTCAGCCGGACACGACCAGGGGACATTGGTCAGTGCTGGGGACGTTGGTGCTTTGTGCCGGGGCTGCTTGGATCACACAGCCACTGCACAGCGGGCAAAGTGGGCAAAGCTTTGTGAAGGCTCAGCCTGTGCTCCGGGTGCAGAATAACAGTTTTCTCCCTTGGACAGCGGCCCGGAATGTGGGCGCATCTCCCCGACATTTCGGAAGCATCTGCTGTGGCCAAGGCACTATGGGGCGTGTGTAAAGAGCCAAACTAACCTTCCCCTTGCCCCATGAGGGGCTGAAGCTGGGCTGGGGAAGAGGAGCCACGGTCACCTGTCAGCGTGAGACCGGTGAGCCTGTGGTTGTAAGGTCATGGTAGGTGAGGCACCCAGGCCCGGGGCGGTGGCTGTTCGCTGGGGAGCCAGAGAGGACTCCTTCACGGCAGCGGGAGGATGGGGGACTTTGGCCAGGGAGTGTGCACCATGGGCAGAAGGAGGAGCAGCTGGGAGGCACAGGTGTGGGAAAAATGGGCTGGTGGTGGATGGGCCCCTGGGGGCCTGGGGAAGGGAGTTTGTGCTTTGTGGTCCTGATGGTGGTGGTGGGGGGAGGCTCTGGAGATGTTGGCAAGGGTGTATGATCGGAGCTGTGCTTTCAGGGGTGTGCTCTGTCGGTTGCAGGTGGCACTGCTGTGGGTTGTGTGTGTGTGTGTGGGGGGGCTGGCTGTGAACGATTAGGTCGAAGGCTCTCGCAGGACTCCTGTGACCCCGGACCCGTCCGAGCCCTTGACACTGGGGAGAGGCGGGGGCTGGGCGGGGCAGAGCAACGGCCACTTCTGCTGGGCAGCCATGACAGGCGGCCGACTGTGAAGGTACCCCAAGCCTGTGTACCCCAGGTGCTGTGTTCTGGGGGCTCCTTCCCCTGGGGCTGCTGGAGAGGTTGGCATCATCCTGGTTTCCGGGCAGGGCTGGGGGGCATCTCTTCGCCATGGGGAGACGGGGGGGCATCTATAATATTTACACCCGGCCTTTCTCATTTGAGTGGGTTTGGAATCTGTGTGTTGGGGTGGTTTCCATGGCAACCAGACACCTCCAGCTCCTATTGATATGTTTCTTATGCCCAGAATCAGGGTTGATGGAGAGTATCTGGGATCTGAAAAATAACGGCTTCATCGAGAAGGAGGCTTCTGGTGTAGCGGACAGTCAGAGTACGCGCCTGGGACTGTAGGTGCCCGGAGGTGCCCAGGATCTGGGCTCCCGTTTTGTTCACCATTTTGCCCCAGAGCGGGGCTTTGTCTTCTGCCCCACGGTAGCTGCTAGAGCTTTTCGGGCAGTGAAATGGCGAGAGGGAGGGAGATCTGCGCGTCCCACGGGGCGTTCCACGTCCTCCTCGTGGCCGGGACTGACCCGTAGCCCTCCTCTGGCTGCAGGCGCGGCCGGGCGCCCTGGTCTTGCAGCCACTTCCAGGGCTCCACACCGGGTGCTGTTACCACAGGAGGAGTGTGGCAGGCAACCAGCACTCTCTGGCCAGAACCTGGGGCAGAGAACTTTGAGCCCTCTGCTGTGATGGATTTGCCAGCACCTTGTAGCTGCTTTCAGAGTGAGCAGAGTCACAGCTTTCTGTAACTCAGAGAAGTTATGGTGAAGGCACTGAGGAGTTCAAGCGGGGCAAAGCGCTCTCAGTGGAGTCAGGTGCTCCCTCCCCCAGTGGGGTCATGGGTGCTGGGAAAGCTGGCTCAACCTGGCACGAGGAAGAAAGGGAATGCCTCGGTCCTGGCAATGAAAATAAGCAGGCGTTGCTTGGGTCTGAGGCCGCTGGCCTGAGGCAGGGGGTGTCCCCAGGGCCGGTGTTGCTTGGGT
>NW_004567139.1:6759868-6761976 GCF_000260355.1 Condylura cristata | reverse complement strand
GCAGGTCTGAGGCCGCTGGCTTCTGAGTCAAGGGGTGTCCCCAGGGCCGGTGTTGTGCAGGTCTGAGGCCGCTGGCCTCTGAGTCGGTGTCTCTGTCTCTTGGCGCTGCCTTCCCCCGCGTGACCCCCCTTTCCGCTAATCCACCCCATCCTCTCTGTCTGAAGTCTGGAGGAGGAAGCCCCTCTTCTGCAGCCTGACCTGGCTGGGAGGTACACGGGCGGGAGGAACCGGCTCCGCTGGGGCCGCTGGCCATCCTGGAACGCTGGACTCTGCTGCCCTGGGAAGCGGTGGCCAGGCCTGGGCCGTGCTCTGCCTCCTCCCCCACCAGATACACGGCAAAGCCTGGTAATAGCTCACGGTAGAGACAGCTCCTCCGGGCAGGCTGAGCTCTCATCTCTGACGTGGGGGACATGGATGTTGTTGGGTCGCAACTAGAGCTACGTGAGCAAGTGCGGCCCACGCCCCAAGGCCCAGCCCGGCCCACTGCCCTCAGGTCCCTGACAAGCCCCCCCAGACCTAGTGGCTCCAGTGCGCCTTGGTAGAATGGTCACTTCGACTAAATTGATTCTCCCTCTACCCCTGTTCCCTGCAATGGAAAATCTTTCTGTTTTATTATGCCTTGTTCTATAGCCTTTGAAAATATCTTATCGTGTTTTTTTTTTTTTTTTGGTATAAATATTTTACTTTCTTAGGTTAATTCCTATGTATTGAATTTTTTTGATCCAGTTGTAAATTAGATTATTTTCTAATTTCTTTTCTTCCCCTCTCATCATTTGTCTGTAGAATTGCCACAGAGTTTGGTTTCATTTTGTAACCTGCCACTTTCCTGCTTTTCATAGCTTCGTGGTGGAGTCTGGGTTTCCCTGTAGGCCGTGTAGGATAACGGGATGGCATAGGCCTCGGTGGCCATCACCTGCGGCCTTGAATGCTGGAAGCGCTTGGGAGCTGGCCATCTGGCTGGGAAATCCTTCCCCTCCACCGCATTCACCCGGTGGGAGGAAAAATCCTGCCAGGACTGTTTAATACTTCTGAGCCCTGCGGAGCAGAGAGAGAGCAAAATACTGGGGGAGGCAAACATTTTCATAGCCTACTGGGCACTGGTCTCTGCTGTCAGGCTGCCCTGACCTTTAATCCCACATCTCAGGGGCCAGGAGCGTTCCCCTGACTTCCCCAGACCGCCAGGCCTGGTGGGGATTTGCATTTGACAACACTCACCTGTGCACAGATGCTTCCTTCTATAGCGCTTCTTTGGAAACCTGTCTCCAAAGCGCTGGCCTTCTTGTGAAGAAATCAACCAGACAGCCTGGAGATAAGTGAGGTAGTTTTTCAGGAGGGTGGAAAAGATATGTATCGGTTCAATGCATGAACAAGGGAAAAACGGATGAGTATTGTGTCTGAGGCAGGAGAAGAGGGGGCCACAGCTCCTGTCTTGGCAAGAGCTCTAACAGGTCGCCCTTGAATTTGCAGAGCACTTCGTGATTACGCAGGGAGAGGCCCGTGGGCGGGCAGGCCTTGAGCCCTCTGCAGGGGGCCCTTGATAGCAGGGGCTCCTGAGTCCCAAGTATTATTTTGTGACATTGACTTACTGCTTCAGATTTTTCAAAGTGCTTTCCATCGATCACCTCACCTGACTCACAGGTAGGGCTGTAGCTATAGATTTTATTATTTGCATGTAACAGATGAAGGTGCACGGCATTCCCACTGGATGCCTGCGTCTGACCTACCTATGGGCTGCTCAGGGCCCCGGGCCAGGCAGGGAGCTCCAGGAGGCTGCTCACTTCCCCTAACTCTTCCCTCTCCCTTCCCCCCTCTCCCCTGCCCCAGGTATGCCAAACTCTATTTTAGGGACTGGGTATAAAAGACTAAATAAAGAAAATAAAAATTCCTGGCAGGTGAGAGTCATGAATATTGCATCTTAAAAAGAGTAAATCTGTAAAGACACTAAGGAAGTGTTCCTGGCATCTGGGAGAGTCTCAGTAATATTTCTTCTGTGTAGTGAACAGAGAAACGCTTCAATGAATGGGTGAATGGATGCAGGGTGGGTGCATTGATGGGTGGGTGGGTGGATGAATGCGTGGATGGATGGTGGGTGGATGAATGCGTGGATG
>NW_004567139.1:6756348-6758834 GCF_000260355.1 Condylura cristata | reverse complement strand
TGCTGAAGCTGCTGCGGACAGCTTCACAGTGCTGCGCTTTAACCGGCTGCACCACCAGGGAGGGCACTTCCTGATCATTCTTTATAGCACTTTTCCATAGATTCCAGTGCTTGTTTATTTCTTTCAGAAGCACCTAGAAGACAGAGAGGCTATGCTTTACACAGCTGCAGTTTTCATATGTTGACAGATTTTTACAGTAATTGTTGAGTGTGGCGTGCGCGTAGAGATTTACTTCGAGGTTGTCTCCCTTTTGTTCCAGCCCATTTTTTCCAGAACTTTGGCGTGTGCTGATTTACATCCCTGAAAGCTTAGAAAGAAATCTCCAAATGGGCAGTGAGCGACCGTCCCTGCTGAATCTATAAGGAAATCGGGCTTTCTGATTCTCCCAGTGAAGGAAGAAACTAATTGAATGTAAACTCATTACATCTCTGAAGCACTTTCAAAATTTCCCTGCGATTTAATTATGACGAAGTTCTCAGGATGTAGTCATGCCAGGAAATGTCTCAAACCGTCAGCTGCGGGGGGTGAGCTCAGGGCGGTGTGGCGGGGGTGCTGGGCCGGTGGGGTAGCGCTTTCTCCAGCCAGCCTGCGCCCTGGCTGGTGTTATGGAGCAGAATGTGCCCAGGGGTGCCCTGGTTCGGGGGGGCCCATTTGCGCTGCTTATTAGTTGTGTGAACTAGGGCTCCGTTCTTAGGCTTTTAAGTTTCTGTTTCTTCATCTGTGAAATGGGTGGACTCTTCCATGAGCTTGTGCAGTCGGTGAGTGATATATTTAAAATAAGTGGCTCTGTTTGAGGCTGTCAGTAGGGTGACTGATTGGCACATGGTGACCGCCCAGTACATCTCGATTGTTGTCTCGTACCCAGGGCAGTGGGCGAAGGGCGTGCCGGGGTTTGGGGCCGGTGGAAGTCTGTGAGCCTGGGTGCTGAGCTTTGGAGACAGACCTCCCCCCAGAGGCGGCTGGGGTGCTGCTGGGTGTTTCTGCTGTTTCTCTGGGATAATCACCTCGCCCTCCTCCCAAGGGCTGTACACTCTGTATGGATCTCTGTAGCCCCTCCGTCCTTACTCTGAGCTTGTATGCTTTTTACAAATGGAGTCACATATGCATATTGTTTAAAGATTTTTATTTATTTTTTGGTAGAAGAACAGGGGTACAGGCCAAAGGTGGAGGGACGAGAGGACTCCCCAGAGACAGTGGGGAGCAGCGCAGGCTGATCGATGAAGTCCACTCCCGAGGGGAGCAGCGGGGAGACGGGAGCAGTCTGCCGCGCCCTGGGGGTCCCTCCCTGGCTGGGGATCGAGCTCGTGCTGCCGCGGCTGTGACAGTGCTGAGACATCAACCTGCGCCCCCAGGGAGCCCCCAGGGAGCCCCCTGTGACTTTATCGCTGTTGCCCCTGAACTCACCGGCTTCTGTTGGTCTTCGTTCCTGTGTGGCAGCTGCGGGCCGTCGCGGACTCTCTGGGACTCACGTCGACTTGTTTTTGTTATCAAAGCAGCGTTACACCCCAGGTGCCTTATAACCGAGGTCTCTGGTGCGGGCTGTGGCGAATCCACCTGTGTGGACCCTGCTGGGCTGTTCCCTGTTCCAGGGGCTGGCGGTCTGCGTCTGGCTGGCTGCGCACGTGGCCGCTGTGCGGGTGGCGTGTCTCGTGGCACCCCCATGTGTGCGAGCCCTGTCCCACGCCACCACGCGTGTCTGGGGCCGTGTCCCCCGTGCAGACTGCCTGGGCCTCTGCCCGCGATCTGGAGGCTGTGCCCCGGCCCGGCACCGTCTGGTCATCTCCTTCGCTCCCTGGCATTTCCTTTGTGCAGCCCCCTCTCTGTGCCTCCCCCCTTCATTTCTGCCACCCACGGGAGCTTTTGCAAATGCCATGTACATCCTTTGCCCAGCCCGTGGTGGTTTTGCTCGGTGGTTTTATTCTTACCCGACTTTTTTCACTTGGCGATTGATCTGTTTTTAAACGCTCTTTATTGGTTACTGGGGGCTTTTGTGGACGTGACGCTGCTTTGCCACGGCCTCTGCACTTAGGGGCGCACCGCTGCGAATCAACACGCGCTAGCCGCAGCCCCAGCTCCAGCTCTGCCCTTCCCCCCGGGCTTGGGACGTTCAGCGCCCTGAGCGAGCGGCAGGGGAGTCCTTGGGCCACCCGCCGTGGGGTGCTGTTGGGCAGCCTCGGGAACGCACGCGCACCCTCCCCCTCCCCGTCTCTGCCATCTGCAGCACCGGCAAGGCCCAGGGCAAAGAGAGTCCTGGAGCCCTCAGGCGTCTCCAGGCTTCTGATGATCTTTCTGCCGCATGTGTCGTGAGGCAGCCAGGCGCGGGGCAAGCGGGGGCCCGGGGACCCGGGGGGCCGGAGGGCGACTCTTTGCTGCCTGGGCTCCCCGGTGCTGGTCTCTGCTGCGCCCCGCTGCATGGGCCTCTGGCGCCGCTCTCTGCTCGCCGCTGCCGCCCTCACGTGTGCGTGTCAGCGCCCCCCGCCCCACCA
>NW_004567139.1:6733571-6755508 GCF_000260355.1 Condylura cristata | reverse complement strand
GGAGTCCTGCCGGTGTCACTGGGTTTCGGCCAGGGACGGAGGAATTTTACTGGCTCTTCTCGCACTGGGAATGAAACAGCATCCTCCCATGACCGGTCTCAGCCCCAACGCCTCCTCTTGAGCGAAGCCTTCCTCGACTACCCAGATAGGCGTCCTTCTCCCCGCCGTCTTCCGCCCAGGACCTGTTTCATTTCCTTCATCTCATTCACGGACCTCTGAATTTCTTATCTTCTTGTTTCGAGTTGAATTCCACGTCAGAGCCTCCTGGACAATTTGCCTGTCTTGGTGATGCCCATCCTCCGTGGCCCACGAAGAGTCGGCCCTCAGCAGCCATTTCCTGAGCTAATTCTTGCTGCCCCCCAATCCTCTTCCTAAATCGCCCTGAGATCCTGTCACACCCCCTCGGGTCTCCTGGCTCACCGGCTCTAATTGAGTGAAGGCTCCGTGTCTGGCACAGCTTCCCGGGCCGGTCCTGCCTCTGGCTGTGTCTGCTGGCACATCCACCGCGCTGCGGCCCTGACTGTCCTCCCCGGAGCCCGCCCTGCTTCTCCCGGGGTGCCTGCTGCTCCCCTGTCAGCTCTGACTGCGCCCAGCCTCTCAGGGCCCTTGGGTGCCGTGCCGCCTGCACGGTCTCCTGTACCCCCTGGCTTCTGCCCCCCTGGCCCTCTGAGCTCCTGGTGAACCGGAACCCCAGCTCCTTGCCTGCAACGCCCCAGTTTGGCGGCATAACCCCCTCTACGCGACCTGTGTGTGCACGAAGCCCGCGTGTGCAGGTTATTAAACTGGACTGAAATTTAGAACTTCCCTGGCCAGGTGGGAAGGTCCAGGGGAGCCTTAGGCTTTTGGGGTCCCTCCCCCTTGCCATTTGTTGTGTAGATGGGTCCCCTGGGTGCTCAGCACCGACGTCACGCACGTTTTATTATCCATTCACGACACATCTACGTAGACGGTTTCACGTTGGGTCCCTAGAAACTCTAGGGTTGAGATCATACGCCTCATGCAAACCCTTTCCTTAAATCTGATAATAGTAAAAACAGAGACACGTAATACAGTTACGTGGTATCTGGCATCTACAGTCTGTAGGCTGTTTTGGTGCTAAGCATGCTACCTGCATTCAGTCTCATAGCGGGAGGAGGTGGTAAGGCCCCCGGGGACAGTGCTTCCGCCAGGCTCAGGGACTCGAGAGCCAACTGGCCGTGCTGAAACCGCTGCGGAGCCGCACACTGGCCAGCTGGCTGTAGCCACTCGCCTCCCGTGCGGTGTGTCGTGTGTGGGGTCATGATAGTTCCGACTGTCAGGTGAACACGGAGGCCCCTGGTCCACGGCCAGTCTTTAGGCCAATGTTACTGCTACTAGTCCTCCTACGTACGAGGGCCCCTTTCTTCCTGTGATTCTTACTGTTTTCGTTTTCTGTATGAAGAAACAGCGCCCGAGAGAGGAAGCACTTGCCTGGGTCTCCCAGCTGAGAGCTTGGATTTGAGTCAGGCGGTGACACAGGATCACGCCCTTGCCCACGACAATGCCGTGAGGACGGGAGAGGGAGAGAGAACAGGCCTGCCCTGGGATTGTTGCTGAGAGCAGCCAGGGTTGCAGATGAAATACAGGACGAGCAGCTCAGCCTGACTTTCAGATGGGGGTGGCGCCGTCACACCCCACCTAGTTCCTCCTGGGGGTGGTGGACTCCGCCCGCCCTCTCGCCTTGTCCCTCCCCGGCCCCTCTGACCACACTGGTAGGCGCCCCTGCCCCCTCCGGAGGCAGGACAGACGCACGCGCGACTCCCTGTGCCCACGAGCATCGTGTTCACACAAGCACTGAGTGAAACGTGATTTGGTTTGCAACAAGGGGTGGTATCGCTCCCCCTTGGCCGCCAGGTTCCCGCCCCTAAGCCTCACGGCCGTGTCCCAGGAGCCAGGAGGGTTTCATCAGAGCCGGCAGCTTTGCAAAGTCTTCCTGGAGGGGGCTGAGGGTGTGGGAGAGGGGCCTCGGATCTAGGTCTCCCAGTTTTTCTCAACGGAGCCAGACGGCTCGCCCTGCTCCCCGCCTTAAGTGTTGGCGAGGGCTGCTGCTTAGCCCGAGGTGGGACAGATTGGAGCAGCGGGCATGAGTGGCGTGTTGGGGTGGGGGCGGCTCGTCCAGCTGGTGTGACTGTCCATCAACAGGCCGAAGTTGCGAGGGTGCTGATGGGCTGGTGGCTGGGTGCCATGGGGAGGTTGCTTTGGGCACCAGCGTGTTCTCACTCAATTGGTGACCAGCTGGCGAAGTTGCAAGAAGGGTGCTCCCCGCCTCTCCCTCCCCTTTCTCTTCTCAGTCTACCTGGAGTTAGTGATCTTGGCGGGCTGGAGGATTACGGGAGACCGCCCTCCTCCAGCTCCCGTGAATCTGCTTTGAAAGAATCAGTCATTTCTGGGCTTGTTTCTTCCTATTATTCACATAATCGGTCTGTGGAAGAGGAATGGAAACTCGAGCAATAAGTCTAAATATTGTTCAACTTTGGCGCTGTGGTTGTGTTAGATGAAGCTAAGGGGCATCGTCAGGTGTGCTGCAGTCCAGGTGAGTGTCTCACACCTGACACGTGCTCAGTAAGGGTGCAGTGGAATTGCACTGGGGCCTGGGACCCTAGGTTGGGACCAGGACTGGGCCCGGTGGCTAATTCCTGTTTTGGCAAAGGGAGTTAGATTGTTGGTCAATACATTTGGTGTCCACTTAGGTCTTGGGGGGTTTGTTCTTGCGTTAAGGGCCTTGCTGCAGTCCAGGCCTCACCAAGGAAGGCCCCTGGCCACTGAGGGTGGATGCTGAGGGGTCTGCGGGGCCTGATGCAGTCCCTGTCTAATCCCAGCGGGTTTAGGCACGGCTGACTCTCGGCTCTGGGCCTGGGGTTACCTGGCATCTGGCGGTCAGTCCCCAGAGGGAGCATTTTAGTCTGGAGCCCAGAACCTGGCTGCCCAGGGGATTGTCCGTGGAGCACATGCGGCTCATCAGATTCTGGGGTGCGGGCAGATTTCCTAAGGATTAGAAATGAACATAATTTACATGCAGTCAATTAAATCTTAAAGTGTTAGCCCTTTGACTTGTGAGTATTATAATTGCGAGATATTACATAATTATAAATTATGCAATAATATAATGCTGGATTATGAAATAATGTAATATAGTTACAATCATACATATGTGCACACAGATTATATATCATTCAATACAATTGCAATTACACAGTGTATAACCACCCAGAGGAGGTGGAGGACGTTCCCCGCCCCTGATGCTATACCTGAGTCACTTTCCCTCTCTTCCCAGGCAGCCGCTGTACGGCCCCAATTTAGAAATGACTTTTTGTGTATTCTGTGCTTTGTGGAATCGAATTGTGCACACGTACGCGCATCGCTCATATAAATTTACCTTATGTTGTCTGAGTTTCCCCTCACTATGATGACTTGGGGACCCATCCAGGCTGTGCTAGCTATTTCTGTGCTTCTTCCTTTGCATTGCTAAGGAACCTACTACTGCATCCTTTTTGCCCGGTCGATGGACACTTGGGTTGTTTCCAGCCTCGGGCTGGGATTAAGGCTACTGCGAATGCTCTCGCCTGAGTCTCTGTGTGGGCCTCGGTTTTCACTGCCCTTTGGGTAGCTGTCGAGGAGAGGGATACTGGGGCAGAGAGTTTCTCTTCCGAGTGTGGAGACATCATCCAGACTCGGCCCATCCTGCCCGCTGGGCGCTGGTAACTCCTAGGCCCAGGCCTCTCCTGCAAGGCTGCCTCGGGCAGTAGCTGTAATTGAAGCCGAAGGTAAATGATGATGATGATGTTGAGCTATTAGGTTAAATCCTGGAAAATTACCTGGAGCTGGCATAGTGTGAGGGCCTTTGGGGAAAAGGAAATTCGGTGCAGGTGTAGCTGCCACATGAATTTGCTTCATGCTCAGGTCATATATCTGACGTGCCAAACGTGGTAGCTGACTGATGCAAAACTCACCGGCCCCCCTTCGGGGCTTCTGGAGGGTGACTCGATATGGATGGCCGTGGCGCCCTCATTCTGGAGGACGCATGCGGGTCCCTTCCCTCCCCAGCCCTCTGCCTCCATTCGAGTCCGGCCTCCCCGCCTCCCCTGTAGGTTACTTCGGCAGCCAGCAGCCCTCCTGTGGGTTCGTAGATTGCGGGGCGGCCTTGGCCCCTGTAGTTGAAAATTCCAGGAGATTCTAGTGCAGAACCGGAGTTGGCATCAGCCAGCCCATCGTCTCAAATCCAAGTCATCGTGCCAGGCCTCTTAATTACACCCAGCCACCTCGTGGCGCCCAACACGTATCCTGTCTCCCCGCCAGGCCCAGCACAGCACGCCCGTCTCCCAGACCGTGCCCGCCGGCCTCCCCGGCGAGCAAGCCCGCCCTTGGTTTCCTTTCCCAGCCACCTCTGGCTTCCAGGAGCCCGTCACCACCTTTTCTTGACATTAGGCCTCTTTACAACTCTGCCATCTCATTTCTTGGAATGGCGCCAGCCCCCCCCCCCCCATTTATTGTTTTCAGATGCCTTCTTGATTGTTTCAGATGGGACCTGTACTCTCTTATGGTTCGCGGCTAACTCCTCGAAGACAGAAATCAGATTGGCTTTTATATCTCCTTCCTCCCAGCACCCCCAGGGCCAAAGATGATACGGGTCCAATGCTAGTCACCGATTAGGCGTTTGCTGAGTGATTTTGTAAAAGCTGATGTCATCTGACTTGAAGGTAGATGTTAGAGACATGACTGGTGAACATTGGGAAGAAGATTGCTCCGATTTGTTTTGCAAATTTGCCTGGGCCTTGATTCTTCAAGGCCCATGGGAGACCTCCGGTCCTTGACGTTCAAGTCCATGTTCACTTGCTGCAAAAGACATTTAAGGAGGGTCCCCTCTAGTGGCCCCCGTTGGTTATTGTTGCTTGAATTCTGTGTGTACCGTTTTAGAGGCTCACGGAGTAAATATTGCTGCTACTTGGTACAGGTCACTGCGTTGTGTGCAAGAATTTCCTCCCCCCTTTATTGAGGGGGAAATTGTTTTGTGGCTTGGATTTTCTTCCAGTCTTTACACTGTCATTACTATAACAAAAAAAACTGCTTAACTGCACCCATCATGCCAGGATATTCTGATGCATTCCTTAAGGAGCTCTTCACAAATTCATTTATATTTGCAGGGCTGAAATTGTCCCCAGATGAACACTTCAGCATAAATGAGAAGCTTTGCCTGCTGCGACTAGGTGTTTAGCTGGCTAGGTTTGATTACTCTATGCTGGTACCTCTGACACCAGAGGGAAATTAATAGTATTTTAATATATGGGTCCCTGTGGCATTTTGCGTGATATTTTGAGAAAAAGAATTTCGGAGTTTTGCCAGGTTTGGGGAGCTGAGGAAGGGAAACGGGGCGCTTTACTGTCAGGTGAGTAAAGAGCTGACAGATGTCTGCTGACTTTAAACATTTCCTCCAGGGCCTGTTGTTCTTCTCGGTACTCCCCACAGAGACCAGCAGTCTAGGCATGCACCTCGCCATCGGGTGGACACATTTCTGAACTGGCATTTTTGTAGGGAGGACCCTGGCCTCTGTGGGATTCTCACCGTGAAGTCAGAGTCTTCCATTGAAACATTCAGAAATTGCACATTTCGGCATAATATTTGTAGATTTTCAAAATCATATTATCAGCCTATTTAAAAAACTCCCCCAGGCCCTCCCTGGTGGCGCAGCGGGTTAAAGCACTGCACTAAGAAGCCAAAGCCACTTCCTCATGAGTTCGATTCCCACCTGCCCCGGAGGTGACCACATGGCGCGGCAGACCTCTCCTGACCCGCCCGCTGCTCCCCTCCGCAGTGTACTTCGTCGATCTGCCTGTTTTGCTCCCCACTCTGTCTCTGGTGAAGCCTCTCACCGCCCCTGAGCCTCTGGCCTGTACCCCAGTTCTGTATGTACAAATAAATAAATCTTAAAAAAAAAAAAAAACACCTCCCCCAAATACATAGGCTTGGGTAATTTAAAAGTCAGGGCCTTTAACAGAAAAGAAGCCTTCTGCTGGCTTCCCCCGCCAAAGCACAGCTCCCCCACTCCCGCCTCGGGCGGCCCCGGACCAACCAGCCATGTGGCTGCGACGACGGTGCTCCTGTCCTCAGGGCTCAGCTTCCTGCATGCGGACCTCGCAGGCAGGCTCTGCCGTAGCCCAGTCCTCAGCGGCAGCCACTCGGTTTAAAAGTTCCGTGTGTGCGAGCGACTCAGAGGTTCCGAGATTTCCCCAGCTTTCCCTCTGGTTCCGTCCTCTGTCCCCGGTGCAGTCCGGCGGCGTAGGCGCTGCTCCTGTTTCCAGGGGTGTGCGTGCGGGAGGGAGGCGGCCTTCCGCCCGAGCCTGAGCCCAAGGTGCAGGGCCCACGCGCAGCTGCTTGGCTGCCAGCGTCCCGCGCTGAGTTACGGACGCTTGTTTCCCGCCGGGAAGGTGGCCGGGGCGAAATCTGGGCTTCGGTTTGTAGGCTCCGACACATCTTCCTGAGGAACGTGCTTAATAAGATCGTTATCACCGCTTATTAGTCGCTAAATACTTCTTCGTGCTGCATTTTCTGCAATAGCTGCTGTCATCATGATGGGGGAGTTCCAGGGGATTGGTTACATTGGGGTATAGGCTTGCTGCTGTACCCCAGGCTGTGGTTCTGGATGCTTCTTTGCCTGACGAAAAGTGGGGAGCAGCATAAACCTCGTCTTCACCCTGTAGCATTTGGAGTTTCTTAAAAGACTCTGGGCCGGGTGTGGGGTGAAGGTGGTCCGGACTTGACCGGGGGGTGCCAGCTCCGTGGCCGTGGCTGGCTCTGGGGCTTTGGTGAAGCCACTGAGTCTCCTGGGGTCTCAGTTTTCCCATCCGTTAGATGAAGCGTTTGGATTAGGTAGCCACCTAAAATCCCTTTCAACTCGATCAGTAGACTGCACTCAGTGGATTTTTCTTGACGCTCCGAAAGGCAACTTCTGACACCAGGAAAAGTCCCATTATTTTGAACAGCTGCTCACCCAGCGACTGTCTAAGGCCGAGGGCATGTGAGGGGAGCCTGCCTGGTACTCAGCCTGTAAGGCAAAGTCGTTTTACAATTTAGGTGAAAAAAGTGCTAAGTGTTGAGTCACTTCCTAATTATGTGTTCTTCTGATTTCTTCACCCCCATTGCGCCCCTTCATTCTTGAGGGTAACGGAGAACTCAGTTAGGCAACAAAGTTGAATGGCTCTGTCTGGGAATACACCGGTCACTGGTGACGGGCGTGGGGTGATACAGGCAGTGGGTGTCAGTCAAGACGACGTCACGGCACCCCGAGCGCAGGGACGGTGGTCGGGTGTGATTCGGCCAACGCTGGACACTCTTGCACTCAGCTGGCCTCACCAAGATTTGCGTGGGGCCTCAAGTGCTCTTCTCTTAACATGGTCTTTCCTGCCCCTCCCCGGACCTGCCCCTTGCGGGCGCTGGGAGCTTGAGCAAATAGCCTTCCAGATTCAATTTCCTTATCTGCAAACAGCACTAGCAGACAACGTTGGCCAGCCTGCCAGGGTGGTGGCGATGAGAAAATGAGATGTCTCTGGAAATGGCAGGCGGCCGACCAGTGGGTATCAGTCCCCTTCTTCCCTTCAGAGATAAGAATGTGACGGGACGCAGCTGACATTGACTCACGCGTGCGCTTGCAGACGCCAGCGGCTGTCACGTAGCACCAAGACTTTGGCCTTCCGGGGTGTCGACCCAGAGCTGAGAGGCAGAAATGGAAGGGAGGGGAGGCTGGTTTCAGCACGACGCCTGCGGGTGCCGTGGGCGTCCGCGCTGTCTGTCACGGCGGCGCCCACAGTGACCGGGCAACCTGCTCTGGAGCATTCAGCGAGGACTGCGTTTCCTGCAGCAAGGGGGCGCTGGGGCCGGAGGTTTCTTAGCTGGCAGGGGCCGTGCGTCAGGAGGTGGTGCCCGGCCTCTCTGGGTTCCCCTCGCGGCCCGGCTAGCAGCCCCCTCCCCTCCCCGTCCCAGCGTGGCCCTGCCAGGCAGCGCGTGCAGGAACAGCCGCCCCTGGGGAGAGCCACTTGCACCCTGGGGAGTTAGAGCGTGACCGACAGCGAAATAGCATCGCCCTCCCCAGGTCCACTCCGTCCTGCCCCCAGCCCTGTCCTTACAGCGTTCGCTCCAGGAACTCCGCGGCGGCTTTTGGCTCGGGACGGTATTTGCCAGGAGGAGCCGTGGGCTGTGGGGCAGCCCCCATTGGGGCGACCCCTTCTCGGGGCGGTCAGTGACCTGCTGCTCTTTGTGTTTGCCAGGTCATGCTAGCCGCTTCCTATTGGTCTCTCCTGGCCCCAGCGGTTGAGATGGCCACGTCCTCCGGGGGCTTCGGGGCCTTCGCCTTCTTCCCCGTGGCCATTGGCTTCACCCTCGGCGCTGCCTTCGTCTACCTGGCCGACCTCCTGCTGCCTCACCTGGTGAGTACCGCTGCCTCTGGCTGCCGTGCCGGGCACCGACTTCTGCCCAGGCTGCACGGGTGCACCGTGTCTCTGTGGGGATGTGCAGGTAGATATTTCGAGCCCGGTAGGGCTCTCCCTAGAGGAATTGAACTGTGATGTTGTCCCTGAAAGAAAATAAGCCCCTGCAGTTGCATCCTGGTGAGTTCAGAGCTTCCGTGTCGGACTCCGTGGTGCATGGCCGGCAGCTGGCATCGTGCCACGCGCCCTGTCGACACGAGGGTCCAGCAAGTGGGAGGAGCGCCCATGACCGTGGGCCTGACCCCTAGAGAGCTTGTGATGTCGCTGGGGAGATGACATCATGCTTAACCGTGACTTCAGACCCTTGACAAAGCGTCCCTGCCACAAGGGTTCAGTAGGAGGGTCCGGCGGACAGAAGGGCCGCTCTGGGCTCATGTCTACCTGGGCTGGTGGTGCGCACCCTCTAGCTCCGGCCGCCCTCCTGTGACTTGAGGATCATGCCCTTCTGGGAGCGGAAGGTGCAAACTGAAATCTAACAAGCTCCAGTGTTGGGAGCAAGTCAGAGATCTGAGGCTTGTTGGGCACCAGAGGGCTGGAGAGTGGGGCCTGGGGAACGCGCCTGTGCTCGCTCACAGAGAGGCGCAGCGTGAACGTGGACATGACCGCTGAACAGAGTCCAGGTCAGGCCAGGGGCTGGCTGGGCGCCACGGGCTGAGGCCTGGGGACTCGCATCCAGTCGGTACAGAGGTCGAGAGGGCTTGTCCTCGCCAGCCCCGGTCCTCAACAGTCCGAGAGGTGGCAGGACCCCCCGTGAGCCCCGAATCTGCTCTGTGCAGATTCTCTGCTCAGAAAGACACTGGAAGGACCCTTGGGGTGGGGGTGGGGGCAAAGGCCTCTTCTCCTGCTGGAATCTGGTGAGCTGGGAGCCCCCCCAGAGGCATCAGCTGGACTTGTGCCGGAGATAGGCTGCTGTTCTCTTCCTGTCACCCAGCTATCAGGATGCGAGAGTCCTGGGAGCTTGGCTCAGGGGTCACGAGAGACTGACCATCATGTCCAGAAGGACCAGCCTCCGCACCCACACCTGCACGGCTCAGGAATAGTGCCTCGTGCCGTCTGTTTTCGTGAAGTGTCTGCATGGTGGTGTCAGTTTCTGCCTCCCGGGCCCTGCTGAGTCCCCTTCCCACCCAGTTCAGCGGGGCCCCCCGGAACGGCACCTTATAGAGGGCCCTCCCATCACACTGGGTCACTGCTCGCTGGTGCTGGGCCAAGGAGGGGGTCAAGTGTATTGGATCAGCTGCCCCGACGCCGGGGCTTTCGCTGGGTGTGATTATTTAATCACTGGCCATGTTGTTATGCGTGGACGGGCTTTCCCCCGGTCTTTTGCTCTTTTTGCTCTACTACTGCCTTGAATTTGCAGACGCGGCCAGGGCGACACCTTGCATTGACTTTGCAGAAAATGAGCAATGACTTGGGAGCGGCGGGGGCAGGGCTCGGGAGCGTGGAAGGCCGCAAGGGGCAGTGACTGTTCACGCCCAGAACCTTCCTGGCCGGCAGAAAGGTAGCCTGGCAGCCAACATGTGTTCTGGGACATTTGAAAAGAAATTAATTCTTGCTGTTGATGTGAGGAGGAGAATTGGCCTTTGAAGGTCTTATAAACAGACACGAATTACTTAGAATCGCCACCGCCAGCGAGTGCTAATGTCTCCCTGACAGGAGAGTGTGGAAACAGCCTGGCCACCGTCGCTACGAGATGGGTCGAGGTCCCCTAGATGCGTCGAGGTCCCCTAGATGGGTCCAGGTCCCCCGGTTTCGCAGGAGTTTGCCTAACAGCCGGCAGGACGGCGCCTGGTCTCTGCTGGAGCGTCCGAGCGAGCGGGCTGAGCTCGGCGCCTTGGAAGTCTGGGCACCCACGGGGAATACAACCCCCGGGGCTGGTTCCTGGATGCTCTTGGGGTTTAGAGACCTTTGAGGTTGGGGGAAGCTCTCGGGCGGGCCTGGCTTGAGCTCTCCCAGGTTCCTGTTCTGCTCACGGTGCCCAGGGAGACGCTGGCGTTTCATGAACATTGTGGTCTTGCTCTAGATGGCGGCAGCTGGGGTCTAAGTGATTTTGTGCTGGGGGTGAAGGTCTGGGTTGGGAGGAGTTGGGGTGTTGAGGGCTTTGTGAGGAATGGGAGGCGTACCCCTGTAGGGAGGCCCCAGAGCCCCTCACCCTCGCCCCAGGAGCCACAGGGGAAAAGGGCAGTTACGAGGCTGGGTGTCCCAGCCTCTGGGCCTGTGACAAACACATCTTGTCTGTGGTCTTTGTTGTGGCGGCCGCAGCGGACTGAGGCCCCCAGTCCTGTCTCCCCCCCCCCCCACTCCCCAGCAGCCCAGCCAACCCTGACTGTCCATTTAGTGCGTTTGCATCCAGATTTTTTTCTCATCTAGCTTTCCTTCAAGGAAACAAATTGCATTGCGTCTTAAAAATATCGAACCTAAACACTGTCCTTTTCTTGGCTTCAAATCGGACAGCGCCCTGCCCCTCTGGCGGCACACCCCTCCCCACATCGGGCCCTGCGTCCTCTTGGGTGACGACGTTAAACTTTGAGGTGATTTTTATTGACAATTATTTGAACCCCAGCAGCAAGCAGTGTGCCTGTGTGTGTCCCGGTACATCTGGAAACTGGGTTCTGTTTGGGGTTTTCTGCGGAAGGGTGGCAAGCTGCGGGGCTGTCGCTGCCGGCGGGTTCACTTGTGGGTTCAGCAGCCTTCTCTGGGGCAGACGTGCGCTCCCCTGGCCCTGCCCCTCCCTGGGGACTTGGCATTCAGGAGGTTGCCGGAGGCGGGACGGACAGGCGGGGTGTCTGGGAGCCTGGCCATGGGCCTGCGCTGCTCCGGGGGACAGGAGCCTAGCGCGTGGGCACCTGCTTGTCCCTCCTGTCCGGCCCCGTTCAGCTTCGATGCTGAAGCTGGGCGGCCAGGCTGTGCGCGTCCTGTTCAGAAGCCAGGGTTTGCCGTGAGCGCCACCCGGCAGGGACCTGCAAGGACAGACGTCTCAGGAGGCGGGCACCCTCTCCCCAGGGACACTGGCGTGCTCTCTCTCCCTCACGCGCCTGCTCCCTCTTTGGCATTCTGGTTCGACTTTGTGGAAGGCTGCCTTGTAGGCAGCTCGAGCCGAGGGGAGCCTGGGTGTGTCGCGTCAGCCCCCGGCCTCTGGTGACCACCTGACCTCCTGCCTCCGCGCTAGCATCTCCCTGGCAGTGCTTCACTGAGGCCTGAGGTGGCACCTTAAACTGCCACGTGTGTCCGGGCTGACCGGGTGATGACCTTCTGGCCGGGCTGGAGAGGTCGTCCCGGCAACGCACACAGGCCTTCCTGTGCGGGAACACGCCTGCCCGCCCGCACCCAGGCCTTGGGCTGTGAGCTGGCGGAGGAACAGGGGCAAGGTTTTGCAAATGCAGCTTTTACTGGACTAGAATCTACACATCTGTCTTCGTTTTCTGGGACTCCTACAATAAAATACCACAGACGGGGGGCTTTGAGCAGCAGGAGTGTATTTTCTCAGTCTGGAAGCTGGAAGTCCAGAATCAAGGTGTTGGCGGGTTGGTCACATCTGAGGCCTCTGTCCTTGGCCTGTGGGCGGCTGCCCTCCCCTGAATTCACCCCATGAAGTGTCTGTCCTGTCCTCAGATGGGTTTGGATTAGGGCGCACCCTAATTTTAACTTAATCGCCCTTTAAAGAGCCTGTGTCCAAACGCATTCAGGTTCTGAGATCCCGGGGCTTAGGGCGTCCCCACGGGCACTTGGGAGGGTCAGTTCCGCCCTGATCGCCCTCTTCTCTGTGCCTGCTGATGTCTATGGCGCTGAGATCGTGGGGCGACTCATGGTGGGTGTAACTGCCTGGGGCTTCTGCACTGGGGCGAATGACAGTCTCCAGGTGGTGTCTGCGGGCCGGCTGGGCGTGGCCCGAGGGCGACAGTGCTGGGCACGCAGGGCCAGCTCCTGCCTCACTCCTGGGCCATCCCCGGGGGCTCGCCAGCGTGGGCACGGCGGCCGGTTACCTGGCCGGGGGCGCTTGTCTTTCAGAAGAATTTACTGGCAACGGGGAGTTTGGAGTTTTGTGAAAATGGGGTGTTTCATTGCCCCGGGGAACCTTATGCAGAATCAGCTGGGGAGGGGTGGGGGTGCTGCAGAGCAGGCCAGGCCAGCAGACCTTTCCAGAGAGGACCCACTTTGCGGGCCATGTGGTGTGTCTGTTGCCTTTCCTTTTCTCCTTATCCTCACCGTCTCCTACAAGCGTACAAAGCTGCCCTCGGCACGGCCGGGTTTGGCCACGGCCGTGGGTCGTACAAGGTCCAAGGTCCTTGACGGCCGCTGGTTGTGCGGCTTTGGCTCCGGGCCACCCTGGCCAGCGGGAGGCTGTGGGAGCAGCCGCTGGGCCTGTCCTCTGTGGGAGCCAGGAGAGAAGGGGTGGGGGGGGCAGCCTGTGTTCTTCTCTTCCTTAATTTCGGGGCTCCAGGTTCCCCTTAGCATGTTTCCCTCACACCGCTGTCCGCCCCCTCCCCTGGCTTTCCTGACAGCCTTTGCAAAAATAATTGCTTGCTTCGTCTGACACCCCAGCCCCACGCTGCTCCCCCCTCCTCATTTTGCTGGAAGCTGTTTGCACGTCAGGTTTCCATATGGTAGAGCGAGTGGCCTTGGAGGATTCCCAGGAGACCCGTCCCTGCCCACGGTGCCTGGGCCTCTGCCTCAGGAGTGACCGCGGGCAGGATCGGCGGGGCGAGCCCAGGACTGCTCCAGGCTGGGACCTGGCCGCGAGCGCCAGCTGGTTTAGGGTAGGGCTGTGCCTTTACCACAGTGCTGTTATGTGATGTGGGAGACACTGCAGCGTGATTCAGACGATGCTCCACGATGGCCTCCTGGACCAAGCTGCCGCTCTCTGCCTCTTGATTCTTCCCGACGCCCCCTGCTCCAGGTCGCCATCACTAGCTTGGCATAAAGCTCCTTCCTGGGAAACGTGTGCTCTGGGCCGCACGGCCCTGGCTTCCAGGGCGGTGTCCGTGGGCTCGGGGCCCTTTTCCATGAGAGTATAATCTGTCTTCTACAGGAAGTGAAACCTGTTCAAGCACAATCTGAGAGGGTGGTCACGAGGATTAAAGAAACAAGGCCTCTGGAGTAGCTGACACAGTCTGGGCACCCAGTAGGCGTTTAATAAACACCAGTGTCCTGTGTCAGGAACTGTGGAAGCCGTGGGGGTGACTGTGGTCCAGCTCCTTTGTGGCTCAAGTTGTGGCTTCAGGATGTGTGTGCACACGTGTGTGTGCGTGCACGTGCAAGCTTGCGTGCGTGTGTGCGTTGGGGAAGGGCCCACGCGTTTGCGTCAGCTCAGGACTCGCAGAGGAGGGCGGCCTAGCTGTGCCGTCCGAGGTGCTTCCTCTGGCCGGAGGACTGTGGCGCCCGCCAGCCGCGGCCCCCCGCTCCCGCCCGTGCCGAGGGAAGGGCGGGCGGTGGCGGGCTGGGCCGTTCACCCCCCTTACCACGGTCCGTCCGTCTCTGCCACTGGCTCTCAAAGGGGCTCAACGTCAGCGTGGCCGCTGGCCTGTCAGAAACCGCAGAGCCGTGGCCAGGTGTGGCGGCGGCCTCCCGGGCCCAGGGCCTTAGCTTGAGCAACCAGCTTACTCCACTGCTCACTCAGGCCCCGCTGGGGCCCAGAGGGGCGCGTTGTGAGTGCCAGGATGTCCCCAGGGACGTCTCGGGGGGCAGAAAGCTCTGTGCCCGGAAACAGGGAGGGCGCCGCAGCCCGACTGCCCGCTGTGAACCTCGCCCGCGGGCTTCACCAGCACCTCCCCGCGCACGACCTTGGGCTCTCGGTCTCCTGCCCTCGCTTAAGCTGCTCAGGGTGGTTGGCAGGCAGGGCCTGCCGTCCGGAGTCTGCCCTCTGTGCTGGCCGGCACTGCCCTCTGTGGCCACCGCCAGCCTGACCCCGAGGCCTGGTCGGCCTCTAGGGGCGCGAGCTTGGCGCCGGGTGCTGCCCGGGACGCTGCTCCCAGGGGAGGGCAGACGCGCCTGAAGCCCAGACCTGTCCTTTGTAGAATTAGCAAACAGAATCATGGCGTGCGAGTAACTATTCCAGGTGCCTCCTCTCCTCGGGGTGAGCTTTGCGTTTCCAGATATTCTGCGGAAAGGTCATTTTCTGCCCCGGGTGTGAATGAATTGAAATCTCGGCGAACATTTCGACAGCGTGCCCATATTTGCCGTGATACCTGGGCCCGGAGCCCCAGCCGCACGCTGGCCTCTCGGTGTGACGTCAGCTGAACAGTGGCCACGAGGATAAGCAGGCGCTGCTGGTTTGTGTGGAGTCTGCAGCTGTGAGGAAGGAGAGCGCTGGAGTGGGGCACGCAGCCTGGATTATCCAGGTGGCCCCTCAAAGTGTTCATGGAAAGGAGGCAGAGGGAGATTTAACTCAGACGGGGCGGCGGGGGGGAGGTGTTGTGTCGGTGGTGGGGTTCTGGGGAGCCATGACAGATGCTGACTCTGGTTGATTAAACAAAAATGGGGCTTGTAGAAGAACCCCAAGCCGTTCCCCAGGTGGTGGCAGGCGGGACGGAGCTGGAGGTGACGCCCAAGCTCCAGCTCAGTTTTGAAAGCCCCAACCCAACCCAAGCCCCTGATCCGCTCCGAGGGCGAGCGGTCACTGGTCCTGCAGCGCCGGCTGCTTCAGTTTGCCCGCACCAGACTCGCGATGCTGTCGTGCTGCTGATTCTGTCGCTGACGCAGAAAGTTGGGGGCGGGGCGGGGGGAGGGCAGAGAGAGAGAGGGAGAGGCCCCGCTGGTTTTGCTACTTGGCACCAGGCAGGGCTAACTAGAAGCAGGTTTACTGCACCGGTACTGACCCCGCGGATTTGCACCCAAGGCTGTAGGAAGCCAGGGGCTTATGCACACTTTCAGCCTCCACAAGGTTCCGTCCGGGTGGGTGTGCGCTGGCAGCTGTGCCTGGTCAGATATGACATGGCGCCACAGCGAGAGGGGAGTTGTGTCGTCGCACACCAGGGAGTGAGTCAAGCCGGCGGTCACAGGAGCCCCCCAGGTCCACTCTGCCTCGGGCGGTCCACGGCCCAACACGAAGCGAGGGTCATTCCACGACTAAGCCGCATATCAGCTCCTGAGCAAAGGCTGCTGAACCCCGGGCTGCTGAGCCCAGGTCACCTCGCTTCCTTCTGGCCACCTTCTGGTCCGGGCCCAGGCGCTTCTGGTGGGCAGAGCCAGGTCATGTGACTGCACTCCTGTGCCAGGAATGAGTGTCCGCGTCTTCGGCGGCTGGTAGAGGAGCAAGACTCAGATCTCATAAAGTGGGCGGTTCCCTAGACACCTAGAAGGGTTCAGCTGCAGATACCCCAGGGAACGGAAAGCTGTCTACTTACCAGGACGCGTCGTCTCTGTCGGTCACGGGCCCATGATTGGCTGTGGGTCCTGAGGAGAATCGGCAACCTCGAGGAGCGAACGGTGGCCAGGTCCTCCCCAGAGGACACTCACTGTACATGGACAGTTACCTTCAAGCATCGGGCTCGCCTGGGGGATGGGAACCTCTCTGACGGCGAGGCTAAGGGCGTCCAGTCTCCGGGGCAGAAACCCCAGGAGAGTCGAGATGGAAACGGGCTCTAGAGTGCAGTCCGGCTTCCAGCAAGGTGGGAGGGTCAGATGAGATGGGGGTCTACAGTTGTGTCTGGGGGGAAGAGGACTTGTTCGAGGGAGGTGCTCCAGAAGGAGGAGCGGTCAGAAAGTGGGGCTGTCGTTGGATACCCGATGCCAGGAAGAGACACTTGTGGTGCGCGAAGGGCCCCTGGGCCTGTTCCTGTTGGTGAGCGGGGGGCTGAGATGTGGCTTGGGGTTGGGGGGGTGGGCAGCCACCACCTCCTGGTGGGGCAGGACTGTGTCGCCGTCACCTCACACCTGTGGTCCTCGTCACATCGGGGACATGTCCTCTCCCTTCCGGCTCTCGGAGTCAGGGGCCCCTCTGCAGGGACGTTTTCCTCGTGTCTTCACTGATCTACATCAGCAGGGACGCCCGGGTCGCACACGGTCTGGGGTTGGGTGAGGCGCTGCCCCCCGGAGCGCCCCAGCCCTCCTCAGTGCAGCGGCTCTGGGCCTGCGGCCTGGTGCAGCTGTCGCGCCGCCCTCCGCTGCCTCCCCCCCCCCCCTGCTCCTTTCCTGCCAGGTCTCTGCTTCCTGGGACGCATTTTGTGCCAGGGATCAACACCTCATACTCAAGACAAACAAGCAAATTACAAGCTGTTCCTTGAGGGCTAATTGCTGCAGTGGGAGTAGAGTGGGGCCACGATCAATGGTGACTCAGCCTCGTCAGGGGTCCGGAGGCTTCCTGGGATGGGTGCCGGCGTTCAGGCGGCAAGGTTAGCTCCGGAACGGACAGCGGAGGGACCTGACAGGGGCGGCAGATGCTGCTGTGAGGCAAAGGGGGAAAGTGGCGGCAGGCTGGACGCCCTGCGCGGGCAGCAGCCAGCGTCTGCTGCAGAACAAGCAGCCCCTTCTCGGCCAGCCAGCGTCCATGAGGCTTGATTGGGCAGCCGGGAGTCAGCTGGCCTTGACCAGGTGGAGCTGCAAGACTGTGCCTGGGCGGGGGGTCCCTATTCCAAGTGCGTGTCACCTGCTTCGGAATGTCATCTTCTCGTGGTGCATGCAAGGCATTCTGGGAAGAGCAGAGCCGAAAGGAGGGGCGGCTGGGCATCTGGGGTGAACAGAGCCCCCCACCCCCTTTCTCCTCCTTCCCCTCCACCACTCATTCTTTTCTGGAACTTCAGGGGCTTGGCAGATGTAGTAGTTAAGGGGGGTCACCTGGCCCTGTGTCCAGTCTAACTTGTGTCCTGATAGGAAAAGGAGATGAGATGAGGACAGAGGGAAGAGGCCCTTGTGAGGGTGGAGGCAGAGAGGGCACTCGGAGAGCCCATGGGGGGCCTGGAGCCACCTGAACGGGCACCAGGCCAGGAAGGTTCTCGTCACCGGGGGCCAGTGTCAGTGTGGCCCTGGGCTCAGACTCGGCCTCCTGAGAGAAGAGACATTCCTGTTGTGTTAAGCTGCGCTGTTTGTGGTGACTCCTGGTACAGCCCGAGGGCACTAACAGCAGGCCTGGCGGAGGGGCTGCAGAGGGGGTACAGGGGGTACAGGGCAGGTGAAAGTAGAGCAGGGTGTCCAGATTCGGGGGAAAGGACTGTCCAGGCAACAGGTGTTGGCGTCTTAGGATTGCCTTCAAATTTAGATTCTTATATCTTATTCAAAAATAATTCCAGGTGAAGTCAGCAAAACTCAAATAATATTTAGATAAGAGCAGTTCTCAGCACCAGCTATGCATGATCATCACCTGTGGGCACTTCAGAAAGTATGATTCTGAGCGTGCTGAGAGGTTCTGGCTAAAATTTTATGTGCTAGACCCCGGGCATCTGAAGCATTAAGTCAACTCTTCTGAGGTGTGACTTACATGAAATGCAGCCATTAACGGGCAGTATGACGCCTTTTGACGACGCATATACTTGTCCACTAATACCAAACTGGAGATTCGGTACAAGATCTCATCTCGTATTGCCCTTTTTTTGTTAGCCCTCTTCCCTGATCCCAGGCCACACGACCTGCTTCTGTCACCGGACTTTAGTTTTAGGCCTCAGTGTTTTTAAAAAGCCCTTCAGGTGACTCTAGCAAGTAGCCAACTGTCAATAAAAGGAAGTGTTTAAAATCTTATGACACTGAAGCGAAACAAAAGACTTCTCGATGAAAAAGACACTATAAAATCCAACCCAAGTCAAGCCTTGGGAAAGGCTTACCATGTGGACAGCTGACAAAGGGGTAGGGTCTGCAAGACGTAGGGGTTTCTCACAGATCACTGAGAACAGGGCAAATGACACTCTCTAAAAATGAACAAGTGGTTGACTAGAAATTTCACAAGCGCAAACCCCGAAGGACCAGCAAACCCACGGAAATACGCTTCACATCACTGGTGAGCCAGGGGCACAATTGAGGGCTCACCTGTTGTGTTTGGCAAAAATGGAAAAGGAAAAAGCTCAGTAGTGCCCCAGAAGACTGGGGCAGATGCAGATGGACCCGCATGCACATTTGATGGGGAGCAAATTAATACAGCCATCGTGGGGAGCAATTTGTGAATCTCTAGTAAAATTGGAAATGCACATGTCTCACAGCCAACCACTCCCAACTTTACATCTCTGCTCTGAACAGCCAACAGGCGTGCGCAGAACAGGACTCTACGTGCGTATAAGTGCTCACTGCGACATTCTTGTTGATGGCTCAGTGATGGAAATCAATGAAAGGATCTGTCAGAAGAATGAATAATTAAACTGTGGTGAATTTATAAAATGGCATGTAAAACAGCATTCACCTCCGTGAACTAGAACTGTCCGTGGAGTTAGATGTGCAATATTTAGCAGGAAGCAAAAGTAAGTTGCAGAATGCTACAACAGAGTAAATGCAGCCACACCTTGAAATGGTATGAAAACGTCCTGTGGAATATGAAAATATCAGGCGCTCTGTTTCGGTTTGGGCCATGACACACGGCGGCCTGCTGAGCATGTCCAGTCTCACCGGCTGCTACTGGTTGACTGTTTGGCTTTAGTCTTGGATGTTTAGGTTCACAGGTTGAGTTTTGACCAGCTGAAATGGGGCTGGTGTGGGGTCTTGGGATTTGCATAAGAATTAAATGAAAGCGTTCAAACATCAAAAGGATAATATAATAGGAGACACACTGACCTTGATGGAAAATATCTCTTAAACTCTCTGAGAATGTTCCTTACAAATGTGTAAAAACAAGGCTCTGTGAAGAGTACCCTTGAGCTTTTTCTAGGTATGTGATGACTAGTTGGTGAGGGGAGCGCGTCGGAGCTTCCATTCTTTCTGCAGTATTTAATTTTAAAAAGCTCGGAATCAGATATGGTAAATGTTATTAGATCTGACCTTTATTAGATCTAGGTGGTAGTACATCGATTCTGATCTTGTTATTCTCTGTAATTTTCTACATCTCTGAAGATAGTTCTGAAAGACGCTTGAAAACTGTAGATGAAATTTTAAATAATCAAAGTCAACGCCAGCATCAAAGTGAAGGAAAACATGGATTTGACAGATCAGTGGGCTGTTTCCACGTGCTGGTCTCCAAACCGTCTCTCCCACACTTTGTAGGGCTGACTTCCGGTCATGCCACTCAAGTTGTCTAATATTTGGATCTAGCTTCTATTACAGAAACAAAAAGGTCAGGTTTTACAGTGTGTATGCTCGGAGAAGGGGAGGAAGATCACAGAACCCTAATAGTAAAAGCGACATGCTACCCAGTCGTAGCCACGCTGTTGTGCTTGTGCCTGTCATTGTGTGGTGACTGTCGTCTTCGTGACTACTGAGAACCAAGCGCTCAAGTCATTGACTTTGGCCATCTCTAGATCTGTGATCGGTTGTAAGAATTTGTTCGATGTGCTCACAAGGTACCTGCTGATTTGCTTGCCAACATCCTAACTTGAAAACCAAGAAGACATGTACCTGCCACCAGTTCTGATTTTGTTTCATGAAGTTTTCAGCCTAACAACTACGTCTGAGCTGGGATACTTATGATGTGATGCCTTCCCTGTAAAGAGCTTCGCGAACCATTTACAGCATCATCTGCAAATAGTCTGCTAATATGTGTAGCGTGGTCCTTTTTCATGCTGTGTAATTTAGGATGACTCCTCATGAAAGAGAAAATTGCTCAGCTGATGAAGACAAAAGAGTTTGCTGGAGAGCCTCTTAAAAGAACATTCATTTTATCCTAGGTGACAGTAATGTCTCCAAATAATTAAGCTTTGTGATGCCCATATGTGAAACTGAACCAGTGGAAGAGCAATACCCCAGCCTCAGATCCTGGTGGATATGTATGTGATGGCCCAATAACCCGATGTGTTTAATTTTCAAGGTGGGAACGAATGACTTTTCTCTTAATGACTGCCTCTGACTACATCTGGAGAGAAGGGAAAAGAAAAACAATTTTCACTCAAAGCCTGGCTTGATGAGCTGCAGGAGGGGAGGATGCAGGACAAATTGTTATTACAAGTTAACCTGTTCCCCAACTAGGATGGTGATTTCTTAGAACAATAGATGCCCTTTTAAAATCCTGTTAGGAGGCGAGAACAAGGGTATGAGGCTGGGTTGTTTAAAGGTAATCCAGACCCTTAAGACTTAGTTGAAACGGTGTAAACAGAATGATTTGACATAAATGGAATATTTATACCCTTGTTATGATCATGCTATGAGACAGGATAGTTGCTCCAGGCAATTTCAGAGCAACTTGGGCTGGAAGCTCATTGTTCATTGTTAGCATGGTAAAAATCATTTCACGGCAAATAAAAGGATGGAACAATGAGAGGAAGGGAGATACCAGAGTAAGGGGAACACTGGGCAGCAGCCGACCGCCGACTGCCGACCGCGCCAGGGAATGCCAGCCGCGAGCACTTAGCGGCGGTGGCTGGCTGTTTACTTTTTTGCTGTTGTTTTGTTTATTGTGGGAAAAACCAAACAGCAACATTGAGCATCTTTTTTTAAAGTATCAATTTGGTAGTCCCATTATTGTGCAAAAGCTCTCCAGAACGCTTGTAAGAATCTTGCAAATGTGAAATAGTTTACCCTTGCAGCCTCCTACTCCCCAGAACCACCATTTGAATTTGAAGAGTTTGCATCCCTCCTGTAAGCGGAATGGTAAACAGTTTGTCTTTTTGTGGCTGGTTTATTTCACTTGCGTATAATCCAGCCAGGTGGTAGCAGGTGTTAGCATTTCCTTCCCTGTTTAGGGCTGGGTAATATTCCGTTGTATGGGCATACCACATGGTGCTTGTCCACTCATCCCTGCTGTTGGACCTCTGGCTTGCTTGCCCCTCTTGGCCACTGCAAGGAGTACTGCTATGAAGGGTAGTGTGTGGTGTGTAAGTACCTTTTTTTTTGAGACCCTACTTTTACTTCTTTTGAAGACTAAGGGTGGGATTTCTGGATCATATAGTAGTTCTAGTTTTAATTGTTTTTGAGGAGGGCTCATCTGTTTTCCATAGAGTGGCACCATTCAGCAATCCTACCAGCAGGGCCCCAGGGGTCCAGTTTCTCCACATCCAGCACCGTTATTTTCTGTTTCTTTTTTATGTCAGTAGCTAGTCCAGTTGGTATGAGGTGATACCACATTGTGGTTTTAATTTGTATTTCTCTGATGATTAGTCATGTTAAGCATCTTTTCATATACTTGCTGACCATTTGTATGTCATCAATGGAGAAGTGTCTATTTAAGTCCTTTACCCATTTTTCATAGGCAAAAATGCCTTTTGGGCTTTTCTTATCCAGGCAATTTACTAGGGGAGATAGTTTTCAAATAAGGGCATTGCTATTTTTTTTTTTAAAGATTTATTTATTTATTCATTCGTACAGTACTGGGGTACAGGCCAGAGATGCGGAGGGTGAGAGGATTCACCAGAGACAGAGTGGGGAGCAGAACAGGCAGATGG
>NW_004567139.1:6729012-6733101 GCF_000260355.1 Condylura cristata | reverse complement strand
AAAAAAAAAAAAAAAGCCCACTGTTTATAGTTAGTTTTAAAAGGAAGTCTTCGACTCCATAAAGTGAAAGATAGCTGTAATTACAGAATGAGCACTGACTATTAAAATAGAAAACAGGCCTGGGGACTTCTCCATTGTTTTTAGAACTGCTCAGCTAACAAAGAAAAAAAAATGGCCGCCATCTTTTATGTGAATTTAATTTCTACCGTATGGATGCTCCTTTCAAAAGACCCAGGGGCAAGTGTGGTCTTGTAGAGTAAGCTGTGCCTCTTGGGGTGCCAGGCAGGAAATATGTATCTCCTCCTGTGAATATTTTTAAGAGAGTCAGTTTGACATAGTGCGCGGCTGAGAGGCAGGGAGTCCGCTTGACTTCACAGCTTTATCTTTCTTTGTAAATTTCACAGATTTTGTAGGAAGGGGTAGGACTGGGGTGCAGAGTAGCCCTGATTTAAGGCTTGTGTCTTCACTCAAAGAGGTTTCTAAACAAATCTAATCCCACCTCTGTGTTAGGACTTGGCCTCAACATCTTTTGGGGGAACATAGTTCCACCATAACAGGGTAGGGGATTAACAAACATAATATGAAAATGTCAGACACTGGCGTTTATAGGGAGAAAATGAAATTGAGGCTGCGTGCAAACAGGAAGGGCTTGGGTGCTGGAGAGACTGCAGATCAATACCCTTGACAGAGTCGGGTCTGGCAGTGAGCCCTCAGCGGGGGTGGGCACACGCGGGCCCTGGACACTGTCTGCATGGACGCCAGCCCTCCAGCCCTCCAGCGCAGCCTGCCGTGGGCCTCCCACTTCGGTATGTGTCAGGCACCACCTTGCACTTGTGCCTGGTGACGGGGCATGGCCCATGCCCGGTGGGTGCCCTTCTGGGTGTGGGCAGAGGGGTTCATGTGCTTGCTGCTTCTCCTCAGCCTTCCCGCCCCTCAGCGTGGGCCTTCTGGTCTCTGACGAGCCGATCAATGCATGCTGGAGGTTAGAGAAAATCGATTCTTTAAGAGGGTGGCTGCTGCTGCGTGTAATTTGCTGGAGTTATTGGTCAGCGGAATCTTTAGCTTTAGAAGTAAATGAGAAGCGACTTGGGATCGTGTTATGTTTCAGGTAAATAAATGGCTTTCCTCTTTATTAATTTCGCATTCTTTTGCCAGGGGAAATGGTAGATGATGGTCTGGAGGGGGGAGGTGGGGGCCGCTTTGTGGCCCAGAGGACTGGCCAGAGATGATGTGTGGCCCTGCCTCGCTCAGCCTGGCCCTGTGCCGCCATAGACTGCTAAACTGCTGGGCCCACCCCCATGGGCATCTGGTTCAGGAGGTCTGGAATGGGTTAGAGGTGAACTTTTCTTGGAATTTCCTGGGTGTTGCTGATGCTGGTTCAGGCACCCCACTTTGAGAACAGCAGCTTTCCTGAATAAAACCAGGTTCCTGGAGGCCTTTGGATTCAGTGAGCGTAGATCTTACATGCACTCACAGCTCCCGGGGAAAAGGAGTCTGAGTTTTCAAGAAGTGTGAGCTTCCTGACCCTGGAATTATCACACAGTATCACAAACAGTGATTAAATGATAAGCAGAGGTCACTTAATATCCAGAGATGGCCGTTTTCCAGCCTCTGTTCAATGTGACCCCGGCCCGTGTTCAAAGCCGTGGCTTATGTTGATCTAAACCAATGAGACCAGTTTGGGGGGCCGTGATACATATTCAGACTCCCAAGGCTCACGGAGTGAGTACCTCTGTCTAGAAGCACCTATACCTATGCTCTTATCCCAGGCTCTTACTTTCTTGCCAGGCAAAACCTCTGTCCTCGTGAATTTAGCGTTTTCCCCACCCTCTTCTCATTCCCCAACCCAGCACATCTTTCCAGGGCCACAGGTGTCTGACCTGGGTATCTTTTGGTGCCCCCAGGTCTTTGCCAAGCTGTTCTTGTCCCTGGGCAAGGACTCAGCACCTTTTACTTGGTAAAGAGTCAGACAGTAAGTATTTTCAGTGCTGTATGCCAGCCTGTCTCTGCCCCGGCAGGGGAGAGCAGCCCAGAGCAACATGTAATGAGTGGGTGTGGCCATGTTTCAATAAAACTTTATTTATAAAACCAGGCAGGGGGGCCAGGCTTTGTGAGTGGACCTATGCCCCCCCCCACCTCCTGTTGCTTGGGTTTGCTCTTCTCTGCTCTGCTGTGTGGGAATGCTTCTTGGAGTTCTCTACAGCTCCTTAATAGCAAAGACTTTCCGATCTCTTGGTAATATCCCCTATTACCAAGAGATGGAATGTGGGCTGTCTCCTTTCCAGTAAGGCAGCATAACCAATTTTGTGTAAATTTCAGAGCATTTATATAATTCCTTTCTGTAAACTGTCTGTGCCTTGCTCTCATTTTTCTGTTGTTACTGTGTTGTTATCTTGGAGTTGTTTATATATGGAGGATATTGTGATATTGTTAAAATTATTTTCTCTTTGTCATTTAGCACTTTGTTTTGTGTGCTTCTGCCTACGCCAATTTTCATTTAATTTTTCATTATATTACAATTACGATCTGTTTCCCCCCTAAGCTGTTTTTAAATATTTTGCATGTAAGCATTGGCTCCATCCAGAATCTATTTTAGTATAAGAAGGGAGAGATTAAAATGTGTGGACTTCCAGGTGGCTAATTTGAGTCACATGTCTTTTTTCCCATTGACATGAAATGCCAGCTATATTGTTTATTAAGGGAATGTAATTATTTATTCGTTTTTGGATTTTTTTTTGTACTAAAGTGATTTTTGTGCTAGCCACTAGCCACACACAGATTTGCTAATACACATATACTACCTGATTAGTAATTTTTACACTGCTTACATGTTGGGTGATAGTATTGTGTATATACTGGGTAAATAAAGTATTAATTTTACATGCCTGTGTTTATTGTGGCTAATAGAACTTCAAATTGGTTTGTGATCAATACTGACTTTTTTTTTTTTAAAGATTTATTTATTTGTGCATACAGAACTGGGGTACAGGCCAGAGGCTCAGGGACGGTGAGAGTCTTCACCAGAGACAGAGTGGGGAACAGAACAGGCAGATCGACGAAGTACACTGCTGAGGGGAGCAGCGGGCGGGTCAGGAGAGGGCTGCCACGCCATGTGGTCACCTCTGGGGCAGGCGGGAATCGAACTCATGCAGAAGCGGCTTTAGCTTCTCAGTGCTGTGCTTTAACCCGCTGCGCCACCAGGGAGGGCCTCAATACTGAATTTTTACCGTACAGTGCTTGTCAGCTTTCTCTACTCAGCATAAATCGTAACCCGACGCGCGCCGTCCTGTTTCGGTTACTGGAACTTCACTGCTGCTGGTCCCGTGTACCATACCGCGTTTTCTTTTCAAGGTTTCTTGGCTCTGCTGAAGGCCTAGCCAGTTTTCTAGATTCATCCTATCTTCTAGGCATTTCCCCAGGGTTTATTTCAAATTCAGAGAGAAGTTTAGGGAGAAGGGGCAGCTTTCCACAGTGAGAGTTTTTAACGAAGAGCAAGGCATACCTCTCTTTGCCCAGGTCATTGGCTATGACCCTCAAAGCACTTTAAGTTTCCCGCATAAGGATTTTCCAATTTCTGGCCGAGTGTGTGTCTCAGTGCTTCATTTCCTTTCACTTCTGTTTCACTGTTGTTATTTTAAAACAAAGGAAAACACATTCTGCCATCCATTGTACCTCCTTGCCTCCTGCCCCCCATCTTTTCATCTCCAGTAGTCTCCTTTCGTGTTCAGTCTCCACTAGTATATTTTTATTTTGTCTGTTTATCATGTTTTTGCATGTTGCTCATCCAGGAGAAATCAGACAATAATTGTTTTTAGCTTTCTAATTTCCCCCCACTTCATTCTCTGTAGTTCTTTTTACTTTGCTGCAAAGGACAAAATTTCCTCTTTCCTTATAGCTGACTAGTATTCCATTATGTCCATCTCTTGTTTCTATTTTAAATAGGACCTCTTCTCTCATATAATTTTATAATTTCTCTGGCCTTTTTTTTTTTGAAGATGTATTTATTTATGCATAGAGAGCTGGGGTACAGGCCAGAGGTGCAGGGGTGTGAGAGGATTCACCAGAGACAGAGTGGGGAGTAGAACAGGT
>NW_004567139.1:6724266-6728097 GCF_000260355.1 Condylura cristata | reverse complement strand
ATCTCATTGTGGTTTTAATTTGCATCTCCCTTATTACGAGTGATGTTGAACATTTTTTCATATGCCTGTTGGCCATCTGCATTTCCTCTTTGGTGGCCATTGTTTTTATAGAGAAAAACTTTCTTTTTCCAGCTCTTTGTGCTGAACCACCAGACTGAATATTTGTATTGCTAGTAATTGTTCTTTAGATGATCCTGAGATATATGTATATCTATATATATATCTATATATGCACACATACACATGCACACACGCAGTAATGTCTTCATAAATACTTATGGTTTATTTTCTTTGCCCAATTTTTATGTTTCTTATGTCCAATTTCCTTCAGTCTCTCTGCTCTTATACATTCAAAACACAGCTTTTAATGATCAGATACATTGTTTGTTCCTTGGTTTACTTCTATTCTTTCCTCCCCCTTCTATTCACTAGGTGAATAATTTGCATTTTATTTTCAGTGTTGCGCTGTTCTTTGTATCTCCTGAAGCATTAACCTGAGTGATGGGGCTGCCTGGCTGGAAACAACAAAAGGCCTGTGGATGCAGTGAGATTCTTGAAAATAGTCCAGTAATTCAAAATACTTGACATTGAAATGGGGGGCGGATGTAGGAAAGTTCATTAGCACAGGGATTTTTTTGCCCCGAAGGAGTGAGATTGACTCTTTGAGCAGCTCCTATGTCCAGACTAGTGTTTCTGTTGTTATTTTAGGAACGGCTGTCCAGGGGCTTTGATAGCTGACTGCCATAAAGTCAGACTTGGAGGAGCGCTGGGCCATCTCTCTGGGTTTGCCTTTCATTAGGTAACCTTGGTTCTTAGCAGCGAGTGGGTGCTGCTTCTGTTCTTTCCACATGAACTGATCCAGGCCCGTTCCCGGCAAAGGGAGAAACAGAGACGTGTATTTCTCCAAGAAAGGTCATCTCTCTCCGGAGACAAGACCTGTGCATCAGGGGGGCAAAGGGCTGTTCGTGAAGTTTGGGAGGGGTGGTGTGTGTTGACGTCAGCATGCTGTGCAGAGTGGGCAGGGAGCGATGGAGGTCCAGAAGAAGGGAAACAGGTGGTGTCCACGTCTGCAGAGAGGCACGTCGTGTAGCGTGGCTGACCAGTTCAGGGCGGGGTCCTCCTGGTGGGGCAGGCAGGGGAGACCCAACGATGGCAGGCAGGGATCACGAGACGGGCTGTCTCCGCTCTCTCTGCAGTGGGATGTCACTGTCTGGTACCGAGTGGGGAGATGGCAGGAGAGACAGGTAGAGTCGGAAGGGACCCTGGCGTCTTCTCTCGCAGCCCTCAAGCCATTCAGTGTGTCCTTATTGCATCCACGGCGGGGGTCCATCAGCCTCCTCGACTGGACAAGGATGGAGGCTCACTGCCCCCAAGGCCCCTCTGGTTTAGCAAATTATTATTACACATTAGAAAATTATCTTTAAACCTGACTTGCACATCCTGTGAGCCACTGGTGTTTTTTTTTTTTTTTTAAAGATTTATTTGTGAACAAATAAACTGCAGTGTGGGGGGTGAGAGGATTCCCCAGAGACAGTGTGGGGAGCAGATCAGGTGGGTCTTCTGAAATATACTGCTGAGGGGAGCAGCGGGAGACAGGTCAGGTCTGCTGCGCCCCCGCCAGGGATCGAACTCGTGCTGCAGTGGCTGTGGACGGCCCCCTAGCGCCGAGACTTACTCTTGCGCCACTAGGGAGGGCCCTGAGCCACTGGTTTTAAAATAGGTATTTCTGGACATGACGCCTGAGTTTTGATCTGTTTTCTCTCGGCAGAGCTTGTTGGAGCTGGGTAGCTGCTACCCTTTCGGTGTGGGGTGTGGGGGGAGCCCCTTTCCTGCTCCCGCCCCCATCAGTGCTCAGTGAGCACAGGTGCCCCCTCAGCTTTCTTACCCCGGGGTTCCTGTTGGGACCTCTGCTTTGGCATTTGTGGGCATGGTTTCTCTTGGGCGCTTCTGCATCTTCATGCTGTTGCTCCGTTCTTTCTCTGCATCCCAGCTGAAGTGCCACATCTTCCAGAAAACCTTCCTGGGTGACCTCAGCCTCTCTCGATGCTCCAGTAGCATTTCTGCCTGCGTCCCCATCATGGGGTGCCCCCCGCCCCGCGGCTCCTGCTTTTCTGGGTTTCTTTTGCGTGCATGGTCCGCAGATTCCTGCATGGCAGAGACCATCGTAATGCACTCCCGTCCTCCCGACAACGTCAGGGGGGTGCTGTTAGCACCTGGCCAGTCACTTAATACTGATTACTGATGGGGCGCTAAGGGGGAGCAGTGACCGCTGGGAGCGACTGCCTTGGAGCAAAACGAAGGAGCAAAGCGTGTCCAGCAGCAGTGTTAAGGGTGCTTTGCCACCCAGGTCTCCCTGGCAGTATGATTTCGTCAAGGGGCTCCCTTCAGAATAGGAGGAGGCACAGAGGAAGGAATCTGGCAGGGGTGAGCAGGGAGGGGAGAACACCTTCATGGCTGGGCATTGGGAACCGGCGTCGAGATAGATTTATTTAAACTTCAGGACCTCTGAGGAAGGCAATATTCGCTCCCATTTTGCAGTTGGTGGAAGCTCACCCTGTGGAGGGTAATAGCCTTGGTGACCACGTCACCGAGGCCGGTTGGCTATGAAGTGGCCAAGCTGAACGTTGAGCAGTTGTGCCGAGTCCAGGCGCCCAGCCCTGCGTTCCAGGACTGTGGGGACAGTCTAGTGTTCCCATCAGTGGGACTGGCCGGCAGCAGAGGGATGCTGTGCGAGAGGAGCACTGAGTAGCTGCCAGAGGAGCACCGCCAGGGCAGCACTGCCGGGGAGCACTGCCCTGGGAGCACTGCCAGGGGGAGCACTGCCAGAGGAACACTGCCAGGGGAGCACTGCCCTGGGAGCACTGTCAGGGGGAGCACTCCAGGGGGGAGCACTCCCACAGCTGATCCAGTGCCCCTGTGGGGAGACAGCGGGTGGAAGATGACAGGACCACAGGCAGGAAGCCTAGCGGTGCGTGCAGCCTCCCAGCCCCCCGTTGGAAATCCCACCCCGTCCAGATCCTGGGCTCAGGGGCCTTACCAGGGAGTCGTCCTGTCCCCATCTGCTGCTGTTCCAGAAGCCGGAAACCTGCTATCTTATAAAATCTCCTATGCTGGCCTTCAGCAGTGTAGGGCAGTCATTCGATTTCTTTGTTCACATGAGCCAGGAGTGGGACAAAGAAGTAGGTGAGAACTGGATTCTGGAACACTATTTCCGTTCCGTGAACAGACTCTCTGGTTTACAAGCCAGGTGACACAAAACTGCGCTTCCTCCTCGGCGCCACGCTCTCGAGTGTCCTCTCCACCGGAGAGCTCTTGAGAGCCACTGAGCACCCCAGTTCCCAGGCAGGGAAGCCTCTTGACTTCGGTGTGCCGAATGCGCCCGTCTTTGTGGTGGGGTGCTCCTTGTGGGGGACTCCGTGGAGGACAGGGGACATTGATGCTGAGAGAAAGTGATTTCTTTCCCTTTTTATTTCATGTGGCATCTTGAAAGGAAAAACACTCAGGTAATTCCCAAGGCTCCCCCCCCACCCCGTTTCTGCTTGTGCAGCTGCCTTTTAGTTCTGTGGTTGAGGGTGGGGCTCTGTGTGCTTACCGGGGATGCAGTTTGTGAGGACTTTGCCCCTTGGTGTGTCTGATCCCCGGCGGTGTTTCTGGCTTCAGCAGGGCCTTCTTCTGCAAGACTTGAGGGACTGAAGATGCCTTGTCAGCTGGGCCAGTTTAAGAAGCCCCCACTGAGACCTGAGTGGCTTTTCTCAAAGTCAGTGAAGGATTTGCAGAGAAGCAACTGAGAGGGACACAGTAGCTCAGAGGCCCCCAGATGACAGCCCCCTG
>NW_004567139.1:6718886-6723510 GCF_000260355.1 Condylura cristata | reverse complement strand
CTGTGCACCCCCACTCCCCACAGCCCCCCCCCCCCTTTCTGTCTCTGCAGTGAGTGCCGGAGCCACAGCGGTGGCATCATGGGTGGCTGCCAGTGGCGTGGGTGGGGCCATGCGAGCAGGGTCCGGGTCAGGTAGTCTGGCTCTTACTGCCCAGCTCCTCTGAGGTGCTCTGTGTGCTGAAATAAGTTAGCTCATGTCTCCAAGACTTAGCTTCCTCTTTAGCAAAATGAGGATAAGAATGTGACTTGGTCCATACGATTGAGAGAATTTCATGAAAACACCAATGTAAGTGATAATCTCAGTGCCCGACATTCAGTTGGTACTGAATGTCATTTGGAAGGCTAATGATTGACTTCTTATTTAAGCAAAAATGCTTGACTTCCTATTTAAGAAAAATACAGAGCCCTGAGGTTTTGGATTGGAGGGAGACCCTACTGTAAATTCGTTAGCTCCCCCCGCCCCCCCAGCAAAGTTCTGTGCTGACCAATCTTCACGTATGATTACTATTATTCTTTTAAACAAAGATTTATTTATTTATGCACACAAGAACTGGGGTATGGGCCAGAGGTGCGGGGATTGACAGGACTCAGCAGAGACAGAGCGGGGAGCAGAACAGGCAGATGGACTGAAATCCACCGCTGAGGGGAGCAGTGGGGAGACAGGAGAGGTCTGCTGCCATGTGGGTCACTCCCTGGCCGGGGATCGAACTCAAGCTACAATGGCTGCAGACAGCTTCTTAGCACTGAGACTTAACCCCTTGCACTACCCGGGGGTCCCTGTCATTCTTCTCTTAATGCAGAAGTGTGGGTCCAAATTCCTGGTTCTCCTTTGGTGAAGTAGGCTCCCGCGTCTCCTGCAGTC
The DNA here is from genome assembly GCF_000260355.1 of Condylura cristata. Lineage (NCBI taxonomy): Eukaryota > Metazoa > Chordata > Mammalia > Eulipotyphla > Talpidae > Condylura > Condylura cristata. The sequence continues at coordinate 6,722,649 of NW_004567139.1, read as the reverse complement.
AGGGCCACAGGTGGTAGCCTGAGGCTGACAGCAAATCCTGAGCGTCTTCATTTACCCGCAGGAGCTCAGGTGGGGAGATGCGTGCGGTGGGTGCGGTGCGTGAGCCAGGTGAGCCCTCAGAAGCAGGAGCTGTCTGTGGCGCTGTCAGGGAAGGGAGGCCCTGAGGAGAGAAGGCATCAATGCGCTGTCCCTGGTTGGGAGACAGAGTGAGAGGGCTGTGGTCATGGCGGTCTTCGGGAGCTGAAACAGGCCTTGACCAGCAGCAGCCTAGGACCAAGGACCCCACGCCCACAGTCCTGCTCACCTCTGGGAAGAGAGGCAAGAGGCCCTGCTGACATCTTGCTTGCAGCCTGGGAGACCCTGGCCCAGAGCCCGGCTCAGAACAGTGAGCAATAAACTGGTGCTGGTTAAGCCACTACCGTGTAGTGGTGTTTAGGCAGCAAGAGAAAGCTAATCCGCTTTGGGGTGGGGGTGGGGGGTTAGTGGGAGGCCCTGCGTCCAGGCCACATCCATCAAGGCAGGGCCTGGCTGGGCAGCACGAGGCTGGGATGACGCCGCCTGCTGGTGAGATAGCCCGGACAACTGCAGAACTCGGACATGAAGAGGCAAAGAGCAGCCCCAGGGCCCAGAGGAGGGGAGCAGGAAGACGCGGGGAACGACCCTGAGGGGCGGCAGCTGACGCCTCGTCTAAGAAGAAAGGCCACAGGCAGCGTGACCGCCCTCCCACCCCCACCCCCCGCAGCCGGCAGCGGCCTTGGGAGTGCAGGTGCCAGGAAGCAGAGCCCTCAGCGCCCGTCCCTGAGCGCCTCCTACCCGCACAGCCGTGGGCAGCACAGCAGGACCCAGGCAGAAGCCAGCAGGGGCAGTCCTGAGGCTCTCAGCCCTCCCTGGCCTTCTGGGTGGCCTCCCCCTGCCGCGCAGAGTCACCAGCAGGGAAGCCAAGTCGCGGTGACACAGCTGCTACCCGGGGAGCTGAGAGGGTCTACGCGGACAAGGGCAGAAGGCGAAACGCTGGCACCAGGAGGGGGCAGGGAGGCCCCGAGGGGCCCCGACTCAACTTCCTCACGCTCCGAAGGTGAACTCGGTGTGGAACAGCCCACGTTTACGTGGGCACCCTGAGCACGCGGGCTGTGGCTTTGAAGGCGGCGAAACGGAGGCGGTGGGAGGACTACGAGAGGCGAGACCGCGAGGCGAAGCCAGAGAGAGCCCAGGAAAGCATTGCTGGGGCCTGGGAGGCCGCCAGCTTCCCGGCCCACCGCCCGGCTCCCCCAGGCTCTCCGGGCCCCCTGCGCCAGTTGCTGCACTGCAACCAGTGTAGAAAGGCCCGGAAAAGCCACCAAGGGCCCCTGTGCTTGCTGCCTGCAGGGCCCCACCGCCTGCCACGGCCCGCCACGGCCCGCCACGGCCCGCCACGGTCCTGGGCGCCAGCGCTGAGGCAGCCACCTGAGGGCCAGCTTAGAAATTGCACCTCCCTCACCTGGCCCGGCAATGATGTGCGTTGCCCGAGACCGGCAGGACGAGGCCCCACTTGTCTGCACACGGAGACATTTTCCCCCACGCCCTTTTCTCAGCAAAACAGAGGCCAGTGGCTGACGTGACGCGCCAGCTGTGCTTCTTAATTGGAGACCGGGCAGGAGGTGACTGCTGGTCACCTGAGTGGTCGCAGGTGCTGGCCAGACCCCCCATCCATTTGCCACACGGGTGTGAACCCACAAGGGCGGTTCTCAAAGTGAGGCCCGGGGAGTCCTGGGGACTGCTGGAGGCCCCTCACGGGGACTTCCCGGGGGACTGAAATGTTAATGGCAACAGTAAACCTCATTACTAAGAACAAATGAACTTTCACAAGCGTCCGGAGACGTCTAGTGTTTCCTCTCTTATTCCATCAAAACCCAGCCCTGGCTCAGCTCTTCCCTGCTCAGCACCCTGCCTTGGACCCACCACCGAGACTTTTTTCTAAGAAACAATCCATGACGCTTCAGCGGGTGTCAACTTTCTAGCCTTGTTACAACCCCAACACCCTGCCAAATAGCCACGTGCCCCTCTGTAACAGGACCCCCGTTTTGTTAGATCCAGCGACTTGCCCAGCTGGAACCCTCCCCTGAGGGCCCCCTCACAGCTGGCCCCCCGTGGTGGCGTTGGGCAGCGTCTTGGGGGAGTTCCCGTTGTGTCTGGCCTCTTCCTTCTCAGATCAGCAGTCGCTCTTGGGGTGCAGCACCCACCACTAAGGGCCACGGGGGTGGGGTTGTCCCTGGCTCCCCGGGCAGGGCTGGGCCACTGGCCAGCTGGGCCCGGGGCCTGCCCGTCCAGCGAATCAGCACCCCTTTCCCAGGTTGAGCCACTGCACTGGGACTCTGCTCACCAACCCTAATCTCAGTTAGTTGAACAGATTGTTCAAGGAAAAGAGCGCTTCTGTCAAGTTTCTGTGGTACTGTTTCTTCAAATGCCCTGAAAGGAAGCAGCGTGAGGCTGGCGGTGTCCATGCCGGGCCTTATGTGCCCATGTGGGGCCTTGGGGTGGGTTGCAAGCCTGTGTGGTAGCAGAGAGAAGAGTTGGCTGGAAGGAGGTGGTCGTGACGTCCAGTGACCCCACAGCGTTCTGCTTCCTTTCTCCCCACCCCCACGGGGCTGGGCATTTATTTCTTGAGCCCTGAACCTACCCAGCAGGAGTTTGGGCCAGAACCTGACCGGGAGGTGAAGGAGAGCAGCAGGCCCCAGCTGAGTGAGAGGACTGAAGAGTTTCCGCAGAGGGTCTGGGTCCGTGACTCACGTCAGAGCCAGCTCCAGAAGGCCCAGGGCTGGCGGTCTTGGGTGGTACCGTGTGGGAAGGGCTCCTCCTGCTTGGCAACCCGGAGAACAAGCTTTGAAGCAGTGACCTTTTTTCTTTTCAAGCCTCTCCGAGGGTTGTAATGGTGGAAAATAATTATTAAGTCTTGGCTGGCCCAGGGCCCCTGAATGGAAATGGGAGAGGGTATTGATTAGCTCAATGGCTCTTTAAAGAGCCGGCTGTGTTTGCCCTCATGCCTCAGGAACAGGCAGCCTCTCTTCTGTCTCCATCCTTATTGGATTTTAGATGGCAGCGCACACAAATACTGCCTTCCCTGGGTAAATATTAGGCTTGCGATTGGGGAGACCGCAGAGCAAATCTATCAAATGGAAGCCATGGGGGAGGTGATCTCTGTCCTGATGGCCCAGCCTTGCTGGACGGGAGCCCCTCCCCCACCTTCTGTACCCTGATAAGGGGACAGCTTGTCTAAGTGACAGCCCCGTAGCTGTCATTTGTGGAGAGGGAGACGCCGGTGGCTCCGGCAACTATAATATGTCTTTATCTGTGGGACGGTGGGATACACTTCTCAGCCACCCCCTTCGATCCGGGCAACTGAGACTCTGTTACAACGGGGCCTAGTCCCTCCCCAGGGCTCACTCTGCCATAGCCCACTTAGTTTCCGGGTAACCATCCTGGTGTCCATGCTAATTGCGGCTCAGGTTAATGCAGGGCTGCTCCCTGCAGGTGCCCGGCTAAGCCTGTCATGTAAATGTCTTTATTCTCCTCCCAGCCCAGGCCCCAGCAGGTTGGGGGCAGAACTGGGCCCTGCCTGCCTTGTCCCGAGTCAGAATTTCGGCTCCATTTTTGCAAACTGGGGATGCTTTGTAGCTTCTGGCTCCCTCACCTGGTGGGCGGTGGCCCCTCCACTGCCCGCAGCGGCTTCTCTTCTTTAATTAAACAGCGAAAACGTTCAGTGGTGCCTGAGTTCCACGGGGATGGG
>NW_004567139.1:6683981-6718069 GCF_000260355.1 Condylura cristata | reverse complement strand
GAGAGAGGATGAGTGAGAATGTGTGTGTGTGAGAGAGATGATGATGAGAGAAAAAGTGTGTGTGTGTTGGGGTGAGGGATGGTGAACGAAAAACTTAACTATTTCTTCTAGAAGACTCTCGAGGTAATGAGCTACCACAAATCCCACCTTCACTCTGGTTTTCCTAAGACATGACAAGTTAGCAGCCGCCCTGAGTTTTGCCTTCCCCGGCCTCACTCACTCTCTGGGAAGCAGAGACTGATCAAAAAGCATGAGCTGCAGGGAACAAGAGGTCCGGGTGACTCCGTGGCAAGGCAGTCAGCCTCTTGATTCCAAGCGGTTCTGCTCGCTGCCAGCCTGCGTCCTGGCCCCACACTCCCAGCAGAGGCGGGAGAAGGGCACATGGGACTGGGGGAGTCGGGGGAGTCAGAGCTGAGGACGCTGGGCCCCAAGAGGGGAGCTGGCAGGAGGCCGCTCAGGAGACATGGATTTCCACTGGTCTCTGCTTTGCTTTTTCTGGGGGGGGCCTCCTCTCACCCCTGGAGAGCTGAGACACTCAGCATGACCCCAGGGCTCACAATTCTCTGACCCCAGCCCCCCTGAATTGCTCTCCCCTTAGCTAATCCTGTAGTCGCCTTTTTAATAGACATCAAATGAGAGCCTTCCGGGGCCAAAGCCTGGAGTCTTACAGCTGACTTAATTCTCGTCATTGAGATTGCCCTCAGCAAGATGTCAAAAGCTTGCTTTTTCATGTCGACATTAAACTGATAGGGCTGTTACATATTTTCTCTTATTAGCGGCTTCTCTTCCCTGCCTCTCTGGCCACATATGCTCACGCTTCTTTGTTTCAGGCACAGAAAAGAAATCCTGTCGGTGTGGTGAGGCTGGCTCCTAATTGCTGTGCCTTCGGAGGGGCTGTGTCGCCTGTAATGAGTTCGCATTTCCCAGTCCAAATAAAGAATATTATTGCAAATGGAAAAGCGTGAATGTCGTGAACAACCTGCAGAAATTTGCAAGCGAGGCATCTGGTCCTTGGTTCAGGCAAACCCCACATTCCTTTCTTGGGAGTGGGGGTAGTGAGAGAGTGTGTGTGTGTGTTGGGGGGTGAGGGGGGAGAATGCTTCCTGTCTCTTGGTAGCGATTCTCGAAGCCTACAGGCGACACTGGCTTATTTGGTGATTTTCCCCCCCGCTGCCTTTTTTCCTTTCTCATAAGCTGGTCTCGTAATTGTCCAAAGCAGAAAGGCTGGGCAGTTTTGGGGTTTGAAAAGGCATTAGGGCAAAAGCTGTGTGCTCGCGGGTCCCGAGAAACCTGGCTCACAGGCAGCGAGCCGGGGCTGTGACACTGGCTTTCTCCCTGGGCGGATGCCCACACTCGCCTGGCGTGATTCTGGTTTGGGAGCACAGAGCTTTGTCCCAAGGGCTGGGATGCCAGCGGTGGGGAGTCTATTCCAGGGGCTCCTGGGTTCCCAGTTGTTCAGAAAATACTCAGGACCCACTTCCACTTGACCTTGAGCGCTTCCCTCTCAGTGTCCTGGTCCTGGACCTGAGGGAAGGACACAAAGGGTATTAAGCAGCCAGTTCGCGACGAGGGGTCCAGGCTGTTCCTGCTGGAGCTCCAGGCGCCCTCACTTACCTTCAGAGGTGCCCTCCCCTACCTTCAGAGGTGCCCTCCCCTCCTGGGGGCTGTGGGGCAGCAGCTAGGTTCCAGGCCCCCAAGGGAACACACACATCTTCCCGCCATCTTCCCGCCATGGCGGGGCGGGCTGCAGGAAGGTGTCACAGGCTCCCGGGGGTGAGGGGATGCACTGCTGCAGGGAAGGGGCTGGGCCGGGGTGGGGCGGGCCGATTTCGCACCCCCAGGCTCTGTGAACTCCAGGGGAAGGAGGGCCTTGGCGGAGCGAGGCGCTGGCATAGCTGCGGGGTCCAGCCCTAGCGCTGCTGACCCGGATGTCAACCCCGCTGACCCGGTGCCCTGGCCGTGCCTACCCCCAGCGGCCTGCCCTTCCTCGCTTGCCTCTGCCCTCCCTCGGTGGTCGACCTGCTGGCTCCTGCAGGTGTCCTGAGGGACGCCTCGCAGGTCATTCCCCGTGGCAGAGAAAAGCCCTCGGTACCTTTGGCCTCCGACCGTTTTGCATTTTTGCAAAGACTTCTTTCCCCCGGCTGCGAGAGCTTTCCGGCATGGGCTGTTTCTAGCCGGGACATGTGTGATTTTTCTCTCCTAAGCTAGTGTACCCCTCCCAGGTGCTGTGGACAGTCAGCCACTCACGTCCTTTCCCGGAGGGCACGTGTGATCTGGTTTTTGCTGGGGTCTCCCCGATGACAGGGACACACACAGACACACACCCTCTCTCTCACACACGCACGTGTATATGTGCATTTATCTTAGCAGGCTGCTTCCTCTGTCATAAGAAGCTGTAGTAACTCTTGGCAGCCAGCCCACACATTTCTGAAAATCCTCACCTTCAGAACACCCCCATTATTCCCCAGTCTGTATTTCCTCAGCTTCCCTGTGCAGAGATGGGGGTGTCATTTCTCATGGGGGACACCCCATGTCTGAGAACGGGGGCTGACTCATGTAGACCTGGCGAGCCCAGTCTCGGAAGAGCGGGGCATTCTGACCCTGTGAGTGCGCTATTGGGAGGTTCTGGTGGAGAACCCCTAACTGAGGAAGGGCCGCCTGTACCCCGCGCCAGCAGAGGGGCCAGCCGACGCCTCCCATGGATGCCCAGTGGGGCTGGAGAGGCTCGTGCCCTCTGCTGGGCTTATCCCCTGGCAGCTGTCACCTGGGTTCAGTCCCAGGTGCCCCGAGGGGTCTGTCCTCATGATCACCCCTGACATAAGTGGGCGGGAGCACTGAGGACCAGAGGGGATGGCGGCCCCGTTCTCACGGATGGGTGTGGGGATCTTGTCTGACCTGGAGCGCGTTCATCTGTGCAGGGCTGACGTGGAGCAGCCCCGAGGGGGCCTCCCACCTGGGTCCTTGGTTTCGCAGACATGACATGGCCTCTCCCCCATCTGGTGTCATAGCTTGTGGGGTGCGTGACACCCCGCCTCTCTCTACACCTTTCTCTGTCTCCGTCCTGGTTTCCTTGGTGGCCATCGGGTCCCCTCCCCCTGTCCTCCTGCGTTTGCGAGTGGCCGCGAGCATCCCTGCTCCTGGTGTTAGGTCTGGTCTCTAGCCCTGGAAACGGCTTTTCCTTGCCACGTTTATCCCCTTCCACCTTGTGCAGGGCGTCTGTGCCCAGCCACGAGTGGCCGGTGGGGTTTGCAACCCAGCCTCGTCAGGGACGTGGGTCGCCCCAGGACCAAACACCCCGATTAGCCCTGTGTTTACACCTGAAGGCCATTTTGTTCCCATCCAGTGACTCAGCGTGCCCGCAGCGTCCCTCGGTGACCTGCTCTGTCCTGATTTGTCACGGGGAGCTCCCGAGTCCCTCAGTCCGGCAGGCCAGCGTGCAGGGCCAGGAGCTTACTCGGCAGACTGTCCCTGGGCCAGATGTAGATGTAGATGCCCTCTGGACTCGCCTCGGGGCGGGGAAAACCTCCCTGTACCCCACCCGGGAGGTGGAAGGTCATGCTTACCCCTGTCGGTAGAAGGAGCAGGTGGCCCAGCCTGCACACATTCGTATGTGTCCACTACTAGATTTACTCAGAGGCAGGGCCCTCTTGGGGGGCCCTAAGGTGGGCCACTTGCACGGTCCTTCCCTGCCCGGAGGTCACTTCTCTTCCCCGTGCTGCCTGGCTGACCCGGGCCTGGGGGCCCGGGAAGGCCCTGTGTGGTGCTGTTTCCTGCGAGTCAGGAGACACTGGGTTTGTTCTGTGACACCGGGGCTTCGACGGGCAGAGTTGGTAGAACCCGGCGTCTTGTCCAGCACTGGGACTCCTGGTTGGTGTCCTGAGGGCAGAGAGGCTCTGGGAACCGCATCTGGCCAGGGCTGTTGGAGGAGAGAGTTTTGTGCCTCAGGCCTTGGCGAGGCCCATCCCAGCTGGCCCAGAAGAGTCGAACGCCTGCCCGTCTCTGCCTGGGATCCCGCTCCCTCTAGCCACGGCGCAGGTCACCCGGCAGTCGCCTCTGAGTTCACCAAAAGCTAGGTTATTCTGGGTGGGCCTGACCTCACCAAGTGATGAGCCCTGATGGGCTGGGGGGGGGGGCAGGGGCTGAGGAATTTGCAGCGAGGCAGCCTCCTGCTGCCCTTGAAGGAGCAAACTGCCCTGCTAGCAGGACCTGAGGGCATTGTCCCCACCCAGAGCAGCCCGGTGACAACCAGGAACAGCAACCCCAGCCCTTCAGCCTTCATTCCAGAAAAGGAATCCCGCTAGGGAGCCGCGGGAGAGGGCCCGGCCTCAGAGGCGGTCCGGTTCGGTCCGGTTGAGCCCGGTGAAGTCCTACACAGGCACACCACGGCAACCCACCCTGAAACCTGAGAGGGAGGAAGTGGGTGTTGCTTCTGGTCGGGTGGTGGGGACTTGTAACCTTCACGCAGCCACGCTCATCTTTCCCCTGTCACCGGCTTTGGAATTTGGGCTTAGAAAAGAGAGAAAAGGGAAGATGCCAGTCCCCACATACCCACGGCAGGAAGCAGAAAAACACTCCAGAAGCAAGCTGTCTCAGTGCCTCTGAGCTGCCAAGGCCTCATCAAGCCCAGGGAAGATGAATAATTAATTCTGCGCCAGGCTGAGTGATGCCCTGATAAAAGAAAATCCAGTATGTTCTTCAAAGCCGTGGCTTCTCCTTGAAGTGGTCTGGTGCCATTTACCATGCCATTTCCTTAGCGCCAAGTGCACAAGGGTTTCCTCCCCCACCGACAGGTCTCCCCCACCCCTCCCGCCTCGGCCTTCCTGCGCGTCTCCGACTGGCCCCTGACCCACACCTCTGCCAGCCGGCTTCCATCTGGCCAGCAGCTCCAGGTAGGAAGCCGGTCTCTGCCTGGGAGACAGCAGTTTTCAGGAGGCAGCGGGAACGTTTCAAACACGGCGTGAGGCTCCGGGCCCTGGCGGCCCGGGTCCCACGGGCTGGAGCTGCTGCAGAGAGAGGGGCTGTGGGCTGTGAGGGGGGCTGGAGGCCAGGGGGCTGATGGAGCTGTGGACTGTGAGTGTGAGAGGCAGCGCCCACGTGAAGTCCTGGGCCCCCCCGCGCCTGCCCCGGCCCCCTCCCCGCCCCCCTGTCCCAGCGGCTGGGCTTTGCCTGAAACACTTCAGAAGACAACACAGGTGCCATCTTGTCACCCACACCTGACCTCTGGCTCCCGGTCCTGCAGTTCCTCCCCAGAAGCTTCTGGAAAGAGGCCTCTTGAGCAGGCAGGCCCCTCTGTGGGAGGTGACTCCTTTACCACCCACTGCCCTTTTCCTGAAGTCATGTTTGCTAGAGGTATAGAGACTGGCCATAAGTCACACCTTGCCTTTCCTCCTGAACTGAGCTGTGTGGCGGTTCTCCTCGCTGGTTCCCTGTCGGTCTGCACCCAGGAAGGCCACAGGCACAGAGGGGCCGGGCTGTCGCGCCATCACCATCCCCACAACTATTTTATTGTGGTAGAAGGTAGAATGGTTGATTACCGTCTTGGTTGTCATCGTCTCTAGCCGCTGTGAGTAGTGGACACACACGTGCACACACCCACACACACCAATTCTGCTGACTCATCTGTGAGGATGACCCACAGGCCTGTATTTGTGAAGGTGACAGGCGGACCCTGCTCTGCTACCTGGTCTCTTGTGGCTTTTCCTTCTGGATACAGTGAGGTCCTTGGCCAGCGCGGCGGGGTGAAGCGTCACCTGTGTGATGATGTCATACATGGCCACGCCATTACGTCTATGACGCTGGCTCTTCGCGGTGGGGGTTCTCAGTCTACCTGCCTTGGGGGCCTTCCCCTGACGTCTCCTCCATGGAACACTTTCCCCCGGAGCCGTTCACAGGGCAGGGACCGAGGAGCACCGCTCTGCGAGCGCCCTCACGTGCCCACCCGCAGGCGGGCTCCACGCCGCCTCGGCCCGGGCTCCCCTGACCGAGGAGGCCCAGAGACAGGCGGGGGCGCGAGGCTGCTCTTCGGGGTCGGAGGCCGTCGGCAGGTCACCCCGCCGGTCGTTCTACGCGGTGCGCAGCGTGAAGGCAGGCGTGACCGTGTCTCAGCCGCAGCTGGCGGTGGGGGAGCCCCAAGGAGGAGCCCCCCGGGCCCCCCGCGGCCAGTGCTTCTCCTCCTTGCCGAGTAGGGCTGTTCGCTTGGGGGGCCTCAGTCTCCTCGCGCCTGCTTGGGGGGCCTCAGTCTCCTCGCGCCTGCCATCGATTCACGGTTTTCGCAGCTCTGTTCTGCACACACGCTCCTAATCTCTGTGCACATTTATCATACACACCAGCATTAGCCCAGGCACACATCAGGCCCTGGGCTTTTTTTTTTTTATTATTATTATAATAGTTTATTTTTACATCATTTTCTGCCTTTTCCCATCTCAGTTGTCATCCCCGTGGGCTTCCCATCACCAATTCACCCGTGTGCCATCACCATAGTCCTGTGGGCTTCATCCCCGCCCCCACCACCATTTTTTATCCCATTGCCCACTGCACGCCCATAAAATGTCTCTGGTATATGGTTGTTTGTTGTTATTATTTACCCCGCTCCCAGGCCCTGGCATTTTTTTTTTTGGCTCCTCAACAGTCATGAAACACACCTTGTCAGTGAGCATCAAAGCAACAACATTGATAACTCTGAAAGCAGTCAGATTTTTATGATGCGGCAGGTGATGTGGTATTTAAAAATAAGCACCCATGGGCCCTCCCTGGTGGCTCAACTGGTTAAGGCACATCACTGCGAGGCTTTCCGAAGCCACTGCAACATGATTTCGATTCCAGGCTGGAGAGGCGACCCACAGGCACGGCAGACCCCTCCTGACCCGCTCGCTGCTCCCCTCAGCAGTGGACTTCGTCCATCTGCCTGTTCTGCTCCCCGCTCTGTCTCTGGTGAGTCCTCTCACCCCCCTGCACCTCTGGCCTGTACCCCAGTTCTGTACACATCACTAAATCTTTAAGGAAAAAGAAAGCACCCGTAGTGCCAGCTGCCCCGTGCGGGTCTCTGCTCCGGCGCTTCCCTGGAACGCTGCCGCGGGCTGCGGCTCTGGAACTGCTCGGACACCTCCGCTCTCTCCTGGGATCATGGAGTCATCAGGGCTGTGCCTGGCTCGCTTGTACCCCGGGTGTGGCGCCTTGAGGCGGTCCTTGGCAATGCACCCTCAGCAGTGAAAGCAGTGCCACCCGGTACCAACTCACGTGCAAACCCATGCAGGAAAGCGGGCAGCAGGACCTGGGCATAAGGATGGAGCTGGTGACTCAGAGGTTTGATCAGATTTCTTCTTGGGATTCTTGTTTAAGTGGAAATAGAAAGTGGAAATTGTTTTTACATAAAACTTCCAAGCCCTGGGCCCTCCCTGGTGGTGCCACCGGTCAAAGGGCCGCACTACGAAGCGAGCAGCAGTTGCTTCAGCACGAGCTCGATCCCCAGCCAGGGCGCGGCAGACCTCTCCTGTCCCTCCCGCTGCTCCCCTCAGCAGTGGATTTCAGTCCTTCTGCCTGTTCTGCTCCCCGCTCTGTCTCTGGTGAATCCTCTCACCACCCCTGTTCTGTATGCATAAATAAATACATCTTTTAAAAAAAAGAAAACAACTTTCAAGACCTCTGTTGAAGGCTGAATCCAGAGCAGTTGTCTGCAGGGGGAGCCACGGAGAGCTGCCGGAATTCCCGGGCTCACCGACAGCGTGTGCCGGGCAGCCGATCGGCCACAGCTTTGTGATGAGCTGGACCAGGGCCCTCCCGAGAGGTACCGTCAATTATCCCCCTGGTAGAAAATTGATATAAACGTTGGTTGAAAAGCACTTGACATTGCACCTGGCCCTCTCTTGCTGGCCCCAACACCCCGAGTTTCGCATCTGATTGAGACCTGGCCTCCTGGAGGGAGAATAAGCCAGGTTCCTGGCCAGCGGTCAGCCCCCTTTAGCCAACAGCCGGCTGGCTGCCAGATGCTGGTGTCCTTCCAGATCATCCCAGCCGCGGCAAGCCACCAGCTGATCTCAGATGCACAAGTGGGCCAGGCACCATTACCTGAAGTCTGGCAGGGCAGCAGGTATGCCCAGCAGCCTGTAGATTCACAAGCAGTCAGATTGGGTGGCTGTTTGAAGTCACGTAGTTTTGGGGTATTTTGTTACTTAGCAAGACGGCCATGTTTGGGGTATCCGGTAGCAGAGAGGGGGGGAGGTTTAATCCAGACTAGTCTGGGTTTACCTAGGAAGACTTCCTGGAGGTGGGGGCTCCGGCTTCTTCAGCTTTACAAGCACACACATGAAAACAACTGTAAGTGAGAAGCCCTACCTTGCTGGCCTCTGACAGGCTGTCCTGCGCTGGCTGGGGGAGAGGGACTGAAGCTCAGTTAGAACTTGATCCGGGCCCTCCCTGGTGGCGCAGCTGGTTAAAGCGCAGCACTAAGAAGCCAAAGCCACTGCAGCATGAGTTCGATCCCCACCCCGGGAGCTGACCCACATGGCGTGGCAGACCTCTCCTGACCCGCCCGCTGCTCCCCTCAGCAGTGTGCTTTGTCGACCTGCCTGTTCTGCTCCCCGCTCTGCCTCTGGTGAAGCCTCTCGCTGCCCCTGAGCCTCTGGCCTGTACCCCAGTTCTGTGTGCATAAATAAATCAATCTTTTAAAAAAAAAAAAGAACTTGATCCTCATGCCTGGGGCAGGGCAAGGTGAAATGGGCTTCAGAACCCAGTAGGGACCAAGCACTCTGAATGTCGTTCTCCTTGTCGGTACGGCTGCTGGCCGTGACCCCTGAACTTTAGGTAAACTGAGGCCAAGAAGTCGGCGGTGAGCTGCCTGACGGACGGAGCCTGCGGCCGCAGCCTCCCCTCTGCCTCGCCCCATGTGCTTGTTCGCCGTGGGGGCAGCCCGGTCCTGCCCTGGGCTCAGCCTGGCTCCCAGGGCGGCAGCTCATCTATTATTACCTAAGTGTCATCCATATTCCGACGGGTGGTCAGGGGCGACATTTAATTTTTTTCCATTATGTGGAATAATTGAAGATCATGTTTCAGGTGTCATTATTATAGCAATTTCTGAGTAATAAAAACAGCATCAATTATTGAAGTCACCTTGTGTGACAGGTCAAGTGGGGGTGCGGGGAGTGAGGTGAACAGGAGCAGGCCCTGGGGCTGGCAGGGGCCACCGGTTAATCCTCTGACCTTTTCCTCTGCTGTCCTCGGGGAGCTGCAACCCGCTGACGAACCTCAGTTAGAGACTGCACGGGCTGGGGGAGCACAGAGCTCCCCCGGCTGTCATGGGAGGCGGGTGTGGGTTTGGCAAGTCCCAGAGGCTGGTCGCTCGGCTTCCCCCGGCACTTGTTAGTGGCCGTGACACATCCGTGCGGGGGCAGCCAGAGACTGACGTAAAACAGGACGCCTCTCCGGGGACCCCGTGCACTGGCATCTGGCGGTGATCCGGGCGCTGCCAGGCTACAGAGCCCTGGCACCGAGGCATGTCTCCGGCGGTGCTTGGCATGGGGACCTGGTACCCTGATGGGCTTCATGGGGACACCTGCGTCCTGGCGCTGTGCTCTGGGCTTCTCCTTTTGTGACTCACTTTGGGGTCTCTAGCGGCGCCCGCCAGCAGCCGTTGTCTTCCTGGCGCCTCACCGCGTCCTGATACACAGCCGCCGGGTTGTCTCACTCCGAGATGTACGGATTATGTTCCCAAGCCTTTTTGGCTTGCGTGTTGGCCACGGTGCAGGGTGCGGGGTGCCTCCCACCCCACTCTCTCCCCATCCGTCTCGTAGTCGCGTGTCCTCCTGCCCTCTCCTTTCCTTCTGGAAGGTGCCCGTTCTTCTCCAGCTCCTGCCCTCTGCACAGCCTTTCCTGAGAGGGCGCAAGTTGCTCCCTGTGTCCTGAGCCAGAGAGGCACCCCTAGTCCTGCATTATCACTGTCATCCATCACAAGGGGGGGACCCCGTGCCACGGCCCTGGGTGGGTTTTGCCTGTGCTTCCCAGCGGCCCTCCTGCCTCTGGTGCCCAGCTGGACGTGGGAGAGAGGGAGGGCTGGGAAAGAGGACCAAGGAAAGGTTTGGGGGGAGGTGAGGGAGAAAGCCAGGGCAGGCTGGGTCTTGGGAAGCAGCCTGTGTGTTTGGCATTTTGATATCCTGGAGCTGCGAGGTTTCCTAGCATCCCTGAACTGTCCAGAGCCCGCCCAGGATCCCAGCTGAAGCTGCCGGGGGAGGAGAGTGACTCATCATCACTCAGGGATGAGTCCCAGCCCCGCTGCTCCCTGGGCTGAGGTGGAAAGTCAAGAACAGCTCGTGTTCATCAGAGGTCTGCCCTGGAAGGGAGCCTTGCGGGCGGCGCAAGATTAAACAGAAGAGCCAGAACAGTAAGACAGCGAAGAGGGGGCAGGCTGCCCTGGGCCTTGGTCCCTGCTGCAGAGGACCTGGCAGTATTCATTTGAGGCAACCAGTAAGGAAACTCAGTCCCCCCCGGCCCCACCTGCAGGCCAGAGGCCCCTGGCAGGCAGGTGTTTCTAATTCCCCTTTGGCCTCATCACGGCAGGGCTGGCATCTGCCATGGGGAACCGTGCGCTTCTCAGGGGGATGCATCTCTGTCCTATCAGCAGTTGAGAGTGGACTCTGAAAGGAGCCGCAGGAGGCTGGTGTCTGGGTTCCGAGACATGGGGAGACCCCTCCTTGGTGATGGGGGGAAGCCCACCCTTGGTGCTCCCCAAGCTCCCAGGCTGCACGCTGGCCCTGCCCTTTGGGATACTGACCATGGGCTGGAGCATGTGGGGACGGTCAGGTGTGTGGGTACAGCTGGGGTGTGCTGGGTCTTTGTCTACACTTTAATAAAAGGACCGCTCCTCGGTGAAGTGGGGGCTTCCTCAGTACATCTCGCGCCTCCAGCACTGCAGTAAGGCGACACACACAGGACACAGATTGAGAAGAGGCCAAAGGGATGGGGCCAAGGGAGAAGCTTGCCCTCTCGACCTTGCCTGAAATGCTGTCCTCAGAAATGAGTGTGGCTCCTGCCCTTCCTTTCAGATCTGCTGGAGGTGTTCCTGGCATCTCCCCTGAGGGTACATTCCACACTGACCTTCCCTGGTGGACAAGTGCATTCTCTGAAGGACCTAGATGTTAACCCCCTCTGGTTGTGTAATGTGTGCATGTTTTCTCATTCAGTAGGATGTCGTTTTAATCTACTTATATTTTCTTTCAACGAAAGAAATGTTCTTAAAATGTAAAACATCTGTAATTTGAGGTAGTAGCAATTTATTTTTGCTTTTATTTCCCTTGCTGTATGGGTTGAGTCTCCAGAAAACAGCTTTCTCATTGATAAAGTCAGTGAAATGTATCACTAACATTTTCATCTCTATCTATACGGTTGTGGGTCTATATCTGTTTTTAATTCACTTAGAATTTAGTTTTTTTTTTTTTGTATGGAGCCAGAGCATGGTCCAAGTTCACTCATATGGCCAGTTTTCCCAGCATCATTGGTTAAAGAGCATCCTCCTTTTCCATTGGATGGCATGGCACCTTTATCCTGAGTTAAGTTATTGACATATGTGTGGATTTCTTTCTGAACTTTTGATTCTGTGCCAGTGAGTCATGTCTCTTTTTATTCTAGTACCATACTGTTTTAATTACTGTTGCTTTATAAAACAGTTTAAAGCCAGGTAGCATGATGCCTCCATTTTTCTCAGGATTACTGTAACTATTTAAGGTGTTTTATGGTTCCCAGGAAATTTTAATTTTTTTTGTTCAATTTTTCCTGCAGAATATGGTTGGATTTTAATGGAATTGCATTAAATATTTGTTCTTCTTTTGGTAAAATAGTCATTTTAACAATATCGATTCTCCCTACCCATGAGCATGAAATGTCTTTCCATTTCTCCATCATGATTATTTTCTTTAGTTGAGTATCTCCTTGACTACATTAGCTCCTAGGCATTTGATTCTCTTTGATGTGATCGTGGATGCAATTATTTTCCCAATTTCTCTTTGTCATTCATTATTTCTATATGAACATAGAATAGGTTTTTGTACCCTGACTTTGTGAATCTCTACTAAGCTGTATTCATCTATTTTTTTTTTAAGATTTATTTATTTGTTCATACAGAACTGGGGTACAGGCCAGAGGCTCAGGGGCGGCGAGAGGCTTCACCAGAGACAGAGTGGGGAGCAGAACAGGCAGATTGACGAAGTACACTGCTGAGGGGAGCAGCGGGCGAGTCAGGAGAGGTCTGCCACGCCATGTGGTCACCTCCGGGGCAGGCGGGAATCGAACTCATGTGGAAGTGACTTTAGTTTCTCAGTGTTGTGCTTTAACCCGCTGCGCCACCAGGGAGGGCCTCATCTATTTTTGATAGTAACTTTTTGGTGGAGTCTGTAGGGTTTTTCTATGCATTATCTTCAGATATGATGTTTCCCTTCTTTTCCAACCTGGATTCATTTTATTTTCTGTTGCTGTCTGATTACTCTAGTTGAAGCCTCTTGTAATATTTGAAGGAGAAGTGATGATAGTGGCTTCCTTTTCTTGTTCCTGATCTTAAGGGGAAAGCCTTCACTTTTTCATTTTAAGTATTATAGTACCTGTAGATTTGTGATATAAGGCCTTTACTATGTTGAAGTAGATTCCTTCTATTCCCATCTTGTTTAGAGTCATTTTTTGAAAATCATAAATGAGTGCTGAATTTTGTCAAATGTTTTCTCTATAACCATTAATATTTATAAAATATAAAATCATATTATTTTATCTTTTTTTTTTTTATGTATCTGTTACATTGATTGCTTTACAAATGTTAAACCATCCCTGCATGACTGAGATAAAGCTGACTCGGTCATGATGTATAATCCTTGTAAAGTATTGTTGAATACAATTTGCTAGTATTTTGCTGAGGATTTTCACATCAATATTCACCTGGAATTGAAGTCAGGTTTTCTGTCTTTAGTATTATAGTCTAAATATTTCTAAAGAAGAGTTTCTCCCCTCAGCACTATTATTCTTTGTTGTGGGGGTGTCCTTTGTACTATAGGGTGTTAGCGGCATCTCTGGCCTCCACTTTCTAGTTGCCAGCACCACTCCCCACCTGCATATCCCAAAATGTTCACTGCCAAATGTCCCCGGGAGCAAAATCACCTCACTTCAAAACCAGTGTTCTCCATTTCAACCCGGGTCTCCACATGCTGCGCCCTCCGGAATGGGCTTAGTGCGTATTGACGCTGCTGCATTTCTGCTGTGAGGAAGTGGCTCTCATCCAAACACCTCCCCACCCTTACACATCAGTCACATTCTAAAGAAGGGAAGACAAAGGGAGGACAATTACCCGACACTGTCAGTGAAACATGTCTTTTATTGCTGCCATGATTCCCCGGATGTCCGCCTGAGACGCAGAAGTCGAAGTAATGCACATAAACAAACAAAGAGCTGTGACTGCATGGCCCGTGGCGCAGACACCAGCTGTCACTCAGGATGGCTAGAGGGGGCTCCTACAAGCGGAGAGACCGGCCTCTCTAAGCCCCTTATGTCCCAGGATCTGTCCATCTGGAGCGTCAATCTTGACTGTAACACAGCACGACAGGCCGCCTCTGCGCTTCGCCCAGCACCAGAGCAGGTGACATTCCTGCAGCCGCAAAGGCTCTACAGAGAGACCTGAGATTTTGAAGCACCAACAGCCCTGAGTCTTCATCTCCCTTATTACACGAGGTTAAACGAGGGGTCGGTGCCCTTATTAAAGTGCATTGTGTAGATGACTAGGACCACGGCGGTGTACAGGACACACGAGAAGACTTGAAAGGTTTATGTCTTAATTTTTGACATTTAGTTGGAAAGCAGTAATGAAATCAAATATCTGAATCATTAAATCCTCTGGTGATCCCTGATTGTCATGGTGGTGAGAAAACAGGAAGGGGTGTGTGTGTGTGCTTGTGTGCGCTTCTGTGTCTGTGTGTCTCCGTGTCTGTGTGTGTGCGTCTCTGCATGTCTCTGCTTGTGGGCCTCTGTGTATGTGTCTTTGTGTGTGTGGTGCTGTGTGTGTGCTTTTGCGTACCTGTGTGTCTGTGTGTGTCCCTGTATGGACCTCTGTGTGTGGATGTGTCCGTGTGTGCTTGTGTGACACACAGCCGGACGTAACTGTGAAGTTCCTTCATGAGATCATCTTAACCGTGAAGACAGTTTCGGCCTTCGCTCTGAAGGGATCGTCTCGGCGCGGGCTGCGGCCTCTGCCGTGTTTGAGTCACATGCTTGAAAAGAAAACTGTTTTCGTGGAGCTGTTTTGGCTGGTTTTAGAAAATATCTGTTTCTCGCTCGAGAAGATTCTACTTGCTTTCTGTTAGCATTGAGGTGTATGGACAGAAGTGGAGGTATTGGGGGTCGGGGTTCCCACCTTCCTGGGTTCCCCTTATAAGCTGTCAGCAGGGGCAGGAAGTGAAGCTTAGGGCCCCACTATGGGCTCGTTTGCTCCTAACCGGAGCGTAAACTCAACGAGAGCTGGATTCCGTCTCGTCTGCCACCATCCAGTCAGCGGGGTACATGCCCGATACGCGTGGGCTCAACGCACGAGGCTCCTCTTATGCAGGGCTGTCGCCGTGGCCGTGAGCCAGCGGGAGGGCGCTGCGCCTAGCGTCAACTCCAGACCCACGTGTGCGACGCGCTCCTCGTTTCTGCCTTCGCCTTGCTTTTATCTGCCCTCCCCTCGCTCCCCTGAGAACTGCGAAGACGGCCAGGTCCTCGTCCCGTTGGTCCCTTTGCAGGCGCCACCTGAGCCAACCTGCCAGCTGGCTGCTTTTGCCACCTCGTGTCCACTGCGCCTGGGCCGGGCAGTGGTGAGGCACGTGTGTGCCGTGGGGTGCAGCCTCCATCTTTTCTCCCGTTTGTCGGGTTAACACTGACGCTTCGCATCCAGTTTCGGTCTCCCCTAAAGTTCTGCTACCAGCTAGCTCATCCGCTTCCTGCTGGTGGGGTCTGGCCTGACCACCGGGCTGGGCCTAGACTTGGTGGCTTTGGCAGACGCTGGCAAGTTGCCTGGGCAGCTGTGGGTGGCAGGGGCCGGGAGAGTGAAGGTCGCAGGGGCGCTATAGTGACACGCTGCTTCTTGTTTCAGGGTGCGGCAGAAGACCCCCAGACGGCCTTGGCGCTGAGCTTCGACCCTGCACTGATGAAGAAGTCGGACCCCGAGGGTCCCGGGCTGCTGTTCCCTGAGAGTGAACTCTCCATCAGGATAGGTAGCGCTGGGCTTCTTTCAGGCAAGCTCCCTGTTGCAGACTCCGGCGGGCTAGACTGTGGAGACTTGGGCTGGTGGGAGGGAGGGCGGGGACTTGCGGGGGGTCTGTGTCTCCAGGCGACTCCCCCCAGCACTGCGGGGACTGAGCTGGTGCCTGCCCAGCACCTCCTCTTCTTGTCAGTTCCCCAAACTGTCAGCTTACTGAACAGGTCAGCGTCTTTAGCTCGTCTTTCCAGGTTGATCTGATGGGGATCAGGTCCCTTTGGGTCACGGTGTGTTCACTTATCCCTACGCCTGCCCCCCTCAGCATGGTGAGCACCCTCAACTGAATGCCCATTTTTTTTTTAAGTTTTTTTTTTATTACAAAAGTTTATTTTTACATCATTTTGTACATTTTTTTTTCCATCTCAATTGTAATCCCCGCGGGTTTCCCATCACCAAGTCACCCGTGTGCCGTCACCATAATCCCGTGTGAATCCCCATTTTCATGGGGTGGCCTGACTGTCATCGTTTGGATTCCCCCAGAAAACCACAGGCTTTTCTCAGTGACTCTTTGGTGCCAGAAAACCTGAGCAGCGACAGCAACGTCATGTCTTTCCTCTAGAGGAAATGGGGTCCCCTGAGAGGAATGAGAATAGGGGCCCCTAAAGCCGTCTGCTCAGAGGGAGTTGAGGGTGCCCAGGAAGGACTGTGCTTCTCCAGCCTCCACATCTGACTGCCCCCTGGGCAGATGGTGTGAGGACGCTGGACCCCTTTCGCTTCCTTTATTTATGACAGTTCCAGGTTACCCTGCATGACCCCGGGCTTTGCAGGGCGCCTGCCCCGGCCATCCCCACGTCCCCGGAGGCCACAGTGCCCCCAGGCACCTGCAATTGCGAATGGGGGGCCCCTGCCTGGGGTAACGGGGAGCAGGCGGGTCGCTGTGCGGTGGTAGCGGCGCCTAGGAGAGGCACCCTGCGCGTTGCCGTACTGGGGTTCCAGGCCCTTTCCGCGGGTGGGCCGTGGTGGTCTCAGACGTCGGCCGCGGACACGTGCGAGTTAGAGCGGCGCCGGCGCGGAGCGGGCTCTCAGTGAGCTGTGTTCAGATTTGTCCTGCATGAATTATTCATGGACAATCCGAACGCCTTCTCGGCTTGGATTGATTCTCACGGCCTCCCACAACGCCCTCCTCGGGATCTCATCAGGAAATAAAAATTCATCGTACGTAAGCTCAAGGAACAGAGGACGGGGAGGTCGAAGCGGCCCCGCACCCCGCCTCCAGTCGCGCGCGCGGTTCAGGCGCGAGCGCGATTGGGCGCCGGCCGCTGCTTTCCGTTTACTGTCTAAGGGCAGGAGAGCTGGCCACTTTCGGGCTGCGTGCGGGACACAGGGATGGACGGCCATTCGCTGTCCCCCTAGCTAGCGCTTGTGCCCCTCTGAAGGCGCCTCTGGCCTGATCCCAGGCTCTCTCTGCGCTGGCCAGGTCAGCCAGGTTGATCCTAGCTCACCCTTCTCACCTTCCAGGCCCGGGGCGGTGCAGCCCCGCAGGTTCCCTTCCACGGAGCCTTTTCCGTGAGGCGGTGGGGCTGCGGAGTGGGCGAGCTGGCCCCTGGGGAGAGCCCGCGGGACCGCTGCAGCTTGCTGGCCAGCCGGGCGTGTTCGGAGCCGGCTGTGTGGGAGGGACATGCGGGCTCAGGGCTCGGAGCGCCGAGGCGCAGCCTCTTACCAGGTTACCAGGCAACCCGCAGTCCTCGGGCTGACCTCCCCTGTGAGGGCTCACGCAGCCCTCCGAGGAGCCGGAGGAGGGGTTCTGGGACTGGGCCGGGCGCCATCCTCGCGGGGACACGCCTCGCCTGTGGGTGTCCGTGGAGATGCAAACGCGCGCGCGGCTGCTTGGGGACGGGACTCGTGCAGATGGCGCCTCACGTGCCGTATTTGTACCATCTGGATTTGCCCTTGAGCTCGCTGTAAACAGGGCCAGGAGAGGGTTTAGTGGGCATTTAGTGACTAGCAGCAGCCTTTAAAAAATAATATCGGTGCTGCCCTTATCATGTCCCATAATTGTGTCAGCAAGAGGAAGAGCCGCAGGCTGGGGGAGAAGGTTCGGCCGCCCCCCGGGGCAGCAGCCTGAGCCGGGAAAGCCTTCCGAGGCGCTTCCCTTTCCGCGTCTTGCTGCCAAGTGATTTATGGTAACAACTTTCTGCAGGCTGCGGGGGTGTTTGGGACCTAGCTCGACCAGAAGTTCTTTCAAAGCGTCAGTCTCCCTCTCTAGCCAACTATGTATCTATTTCCAACTAGCTCTCTTTTAATTAAAAAAGTAATAACATGGATTAAAAATTAAAATGCCATTTTTCTTGCGACTTCAAATCCCTCCCGAGCCAGGCTCAGACGCAAACGGGGTGTCGTTGCTTGTGTCCTTGCAAGATGCCGTCTGCACCCATCTTGGCCCGCTGCTCTTTTCCAAGTAACACATCTTGGTCTTTGTTTCCCGGCCAGACATTGATTCATTCCGTTGCTGTTCCTGGCTGCAATCTCACCTAATAAGTCCCTTCTTGATGGCCCTCTGGGTGTTTCTAACCTTCTGCTCTTATAAAAGAATGTGGCAGAGAGCATCTTTTATAACGTGCCTCTCTGTGGACACTTACGCAGCTGAGCAAATTCCAGAAATTAGGCCAGGCGTTCTGGGCCGCTGGGGTCCCCTGTTGGGACCAGTGGGCTCGCGAACCTCTGGAAATTCAGTGCAATAAAAGGGATGAGCTTCTGGGAGGCCAAGTCCCCAGCTCCATCCCAGAAGGCCCCAGTTCCTCCGGGGCCTGGCTCCCCTGCGCGAGCCTCCCCTGTGGCTGCTGGCCTGGGCCTTTCTCGCTCTCATTCTCATCTCACGGTGAAGGAGGGGGTGAAAGTAGAAAGAGTTTGCCGCGAGCTGCTTGTCCTGAGGGGGGCTGAAGCTCTTTCCAGAAAGCGTTTTTCTTTTCTTCTCGGCTGCATTGTCGTGGCTGGTGAAGAATTACCTCTCACTCTGAGTACCTGGGCAAAGCACAAGGGGAGCCATGACTTTCCAGCGAGAAAGGTAGGTTTACCTTGGGAGCTCACGGAGTTGTGCATGGCCCCTGCTTGTTTCCCGTAAGTCTCACCAGTGCCTGTTGGGGGACCGTGTGAACAGCCCGGGAGCTGGGCTCCTAACAAACTGGTTAGACACGCTTCTTTCTTTAAAGCCTGTCAGCCGATCGCAGGAGCCCTCCCGTGGGGCCCTGGCAGCAGCCACTCTGGGCGCACAGCGGCGGCCCGGGAGCCAGGGTCTGCAGAAGGAAGCGAACACAGACCTTGTGGGAGGCGAGGGTTAGGTTTGGTGAGATAGCCGGTTAACCGCTGCCGCGGCCTGACTTCCTGAGGTCCTGACTGGCTTCCGACCGGCTCCTGGCCTCTCCTGGGGAAACAGAGCCCATCTCGGGGGAGAAAGTTTACCTTTTCCAGTCGAGGTTCCCCAGTGCCTGACCCCACGCCAACACCTCCGGGGCCCGGCCCCGGGGGAGCCCTGAGGATTGGGGTGCTCTTCCATGGCCTCACCCTCCGATACCGTCGCTCCTCCTCCAGGTCTCACGCCCCCCTCTTCTCATCTTGCATTTGAAATCCCTTCTCTCCGTTACCTGCCCAGTTAAGCCCTCTCCCTCGGGTGCCCAGGAAAGGACAAGCCCGAGAGCGCGAGGTGTTAGCCGCGGGCGTCTTAGGACAACATCTTATGGCCGCGCGAGTGTCTGCGCTGGAACTGGGGCATCTCCCTGAAGGATGAACCCCGTAAATGGATTCTGGCCTTTGAAGGATTCCGTTTCGAGGGGCTGGAGCAGGGCTGCCGGGCTGTGTGGGGTGACCCCGTCCTCAGAGGCAGCCCCGTTCCTGTCAGGCTAACCACACCGGCCCAGCTCCCCCTGCCGCTGCATTTCCTTGGCACTGACGTTCCTCGGGGCGCCCTGGTCTTGGGAAACACGTGGCTTACCGAGCAGCGCCCACTCCTGCGGCCAGCCCCTTTGCTTCCTCCCGGTCTAGGAGTCCCCACGTCTTCCCAAGGAGACCTTCCGCGTGGTGGGGGCCTGCGCTGCCATCGGGTCCAGCGCACTGCATCGCAGCAGGACCCCAGGGAGCTCTTAGCAGAAATCGGGGTTTCTTTGTAACTGGCTCCCCCAAGGGCACATGGAGGGAGATTATCGGGGTTATCAGTCATCCTGACTTCCTGTCGTTACCATCACCGAAGACGAAGGTCATTCCTTGGCTTGCGATTTGAGTAACTAGACCTTTTCTTTCTGTCACTGGGTGGCTGAGGGACCCTTTGGAGGCTTCTCTCTCCCGTGTTGAGAGGAGGTGTCTGGTGTGGCCGGTGCTCCTAGTTCCCAGGGCTTCTTCATTAGTGAGGCAAACCTGTCAGCACAGCACGGAAACATCGAGGCTTTTGCCAGGTGCCACATTTTAACACCCAACCCTACAAAAACATTTTGCAAAAGGGCAAAGAGCGAAAGGTACAGCAGTAATAATTGCCAGGAGTGTCTTGGCACCGTGGACGCTCAACAGGAGAAGGAAGTCACCCAGACGGCCCCGGGCCCCGCGTGCAGGGTGGCTTGGCGGCTTGGTGTCCTGCCCCAGGTCATCGGGAGGCGCACGCCCCCAGAGGACCCTGGCTGGTGTTTAGAATGCAAATAGCACCTTTCCTGTTTACCCCGTTTTCTGATTTTCTGCTCCAGGCTGTTATTCTGGGAGTGTTTTCGTGGCCTGCCCTGGAGGCCGTTTGGCACTTCACGCGTGCACCTGAGTCGCCCCCAGAAGGTGCCGCGGTCCGTGCGCGGTTTGTACAGCAGAACCCCAGGGCTGGCAGCTGGAGATCAAGGTGTCTGCGGGCTGCTTTCCCCCGGGGCCTCTGTCCTCGGCCTGCATCCGGCAGCCTCCTGCCTCCGTCCTCAGGGCGCCTTGGGGCCGCTGGTCTGGGTCCTGTCGCCCCCTTTCCCAGTCCCGCTGGGTGGGGCCCACCCAGGTGAACTCATAACGTGGGGAGCTCCAAAGAGCCTCTCTCCTAGTTAAATACTGAGGAGCTGGACGCCGGCACTTCAGGCCAGCGTTTGCGGGTCCAGACCTCAGTGCTCGCAGCTTTTGGAGAAGTTGCCCTCCACGGGGTCCCAGCCCCCGCGGGAATTCCAGGCGGCGGGCAGCGCGGCCTCCTGTCTTGTCCTGTCTTCTGCGTGCTGCCCGGGCTGTGTGCGGGCCTGTGAGGCGCCTGCCGGGTGCCAGGGCCCCTTGCAGTACAGTGAGGAGTTTTAGGCCGTCGAGTTCCTAAGAGAGAACATGCTGACGCCCGGGGGTGGGGGTGGGGGTGGGGGGCCCTCTGCGCTAAGAGGTGATCCTCGTCCATCATCACCCCAGCCGATCGCCGTGGGTAACTTTTGGGGAGATTAATATTAACACATATTTGAACGTGTCAACGCATTGTCTGGCTCCGTTGGTTTTTTCATTGAGCGGCCGGAACAAAGAGTCACAAACCTGTGGGCTTAACGCCACGGAAATAAATACACACTCTGACGGTTCCAGAGACCTGACGTCGGACATGAAGGCGTCAGCAAGGCCACACTCTGGGGAGGCTCCGGGAGAGGGCCCTTCCCGCCTGTCTAACTCCAGGGCCTCCTGGCTTTCCTGGGCCTGTGGCCGTGTCATTCCCGTCTCTGCCATCACTGTCACACACCTCCTGCCCTGTGCGTGTACCTGTGCGTCTGTATCTGAATCTCCCTTTTCTTTTTCTCATAAAGACATCAACCATCGGATGTAGGTCCAGCTATATTCGGTATCATCATGGAGTACTGGAGCTGATTATATCTGCAAAGCTCTCTCCCAGGAAGATCACATTCTGCGGTTCTGGGTGGACATGACTTTGGTGGTGGTGGTGGGTGGGTGGGGGAGTGTGGAATCTCTTCAGCCCAGAATACTGATCATGCTGTGACCAGGCTTCAGGAACTTGGTCAGTCTGCATGGGTTTGTTTGTCTTGAACAAGTGAGGGAGGAGGGAGAGGAAGAGAGGAAACACAGGAGGTTGATCCTGGCAGTAATAACCCATTTAATTCATTGGGAACCTTTACAGCAGCTTCATTTGAAATATTCATTAAGTGTCTACTGAGGAGTTAGGGATACTGTCTCCTTATGCAAAATTTAACATTTGCTGGGCTAGCAGGTTCTATCATATTTATAAGGGTTCTGACATGTTCATCTCAGCTCGTAAGTCTATTATAAACATGGAAATGTGTTTTTAATGTGCGTTTGGGAACCAGGACAGATAAGAGGCTGGGGCAGCACCAGCCCCTGTTTGGATATTCCTGCCAAGCTTTTATTACCCAGAGATTTAGGAGGCCACTACTGAGGCAGTGCAGCCTGGCTCTTATCAGATTATTTTATTTTGTTTTTCAGATGTTGGTTTTGCAAAAGCTCCTTACGCTGGAGAAGCACGGGGTAGCGTCTTGGTTTCAAGTATTTAAGGTGGTTAGGGGCCCTTTTGGTGTATTCACTCTCATTTCATTCACTTTCCTTTCGTCAGTTGTGGGAAGTGCCTGAAAATCGAGGGAAGCTGTCTGGGAACCCTTGAAACTGGGAGGAGCTGATGCCGCCTGCTGAGACAAGAGTTCTTAGGGGAGGGCAGGTAGGAGAGGGTGAGCTTCTGGTGACGATGGGGAGCTGAGCCTGTGGGGTGGCGCGCGTGCCGGGCTTCATGAGTCGCGCCGCCCGCCTGGGCTTCCTGGTCAGCACATTGCCTCCTGCTGAAGCCCTGTCTCTTCGTTGGCCTTTGAGTTTCCTAGTACTTTGTTTTGCTTTCTTCCCTCTCATGCATTATCCCCAATAGAGCCAAATCTCAGGACACCTGAGTCCCTGATGGTGCCAAGTGAATCAACTTGCAGGTGGCGACATGAGCCTTGGTCTCTGCTCTCTTCCCCAAGACCCCAGCTCCCTGGCAGGTCACGGCCCTGGTGCTCTGCAGGTCCCTGCGGGGTTGGCTCAAGTCAGCCAAAAACATTCTTTCCAGTAGGGAAGCTCCTGCGTTGGCCCTCAGAGAGATTAGGGGACACTTGCCCAGGGAAACCGTGTTAGATGGTTCACACACCTGTGCCAACCTCCACCAATCCCAAGTGGGTCTTGAATGCATCCTTGGTGGTCTTCCGGGCTGAGACCCTCTTCTGCCGTCACCCGAGCCTGCACCCGGGGAAGCCTCCAGTCCATTGGCCAGCAGGGCACGGGCTCTGGTGAGCGAGTCTGCAGCGGGGGCTCTGGCGGGAGGGCTCGGCACGTGGGAGCAGGCGCTGGGGCACAGGCCTGTGCCCCAGCGCAGCGTCACAGGTGAGCGGAAGCCGTTGGAGGCAGCGGGCATCTTACCTGGGCTTAGTGACGCAGCCTGGCGTTTGGCAAGGCGTTGCCATGGTAACCCCTCCCTCTCTTTTTTGCAGCCACTACTTGGCTCCCAGGCTGGGTTAACAAGGCGTCTCCCCTCGTCTGCTGTCGTCTCCCCTGGGCTGGTTCCCCTCTGTCTCCCCATCACCCGTGCTCTCTCCCCCTCACCTCTCGGGGCCTCTTGCTGTGCTTGCACCCTTCTGGGTCTCTGCCCTCAGGCGATCTGCCTCCTTCCCTTGTATCTGGGGCTGGCTGAACCCCTAGCCTCGCCCTCATTCTAAGTTCCTGGGCTTCTCTTAGGCTCTGTCGAGCCCACCAGTGCCATTTGCAGCCCTGGCCTTGCTGTGCCTGGTGGCCCTTGGAGATGACCCTGGAACCAGCTTCAGGGTCCTCCCTCTACCAGGCGGGCCAATGCCTCCCTGGGCCCCTCTCCTCTTTCTGGAAAGTGAGAACTGGGTGACATTCTCCTCTGGGCCTTCGTGATGGGTGGGCCCGGCAGAGCGGGGCCCATCAGCCCGCAGAGCTAGTTAAACTCACCACCCATCTGTCGCGAGGTCCGTGTCGTACCTCTGGGGTGCAGCAGCGTGACAGGTCTTGACACTTAGGAGATTTACGGTGGAGAGCGAACCTGTCCTTGAAGTCCTCCTCCTTCATGGCTCCGTGACAATCCTTCCACCGCCTGTCACGCAGCCCTACTTGATGAGAGTTATTAACCACTTAGTGTCAAATTGTACTTGCTTCGGAGATGACTGCAGGCGGCGGGGGGATAAAGAAGGATTTGTCGGATTAATTTTCTTTGTTGCAAGGTCTGTGTTCCAGCCCTACTCAACTCGAGGTGTCTAATTAGCCTCCGCCCGCCCTCTGCTGCTCTGTGGCTGTGTCGCCGGGGAGCAGGCTGCGGGGCTCCTGTTATCTGACCAGGCCCTCGGCGTGGATTTTGCTGGTGATTGGATTAAGCGGTCCTGTCACGCAGCCAGTGTTCCGGATGGCAAAGCCTCTGCCGGGGTGGGGGGCGGGGGGCTTGGGGGGGTGTTTCATAACCAAGGGAGGGGCGGGAGAGCCCAGCCCAGGATGAAGCGGCAGCACTCTGCAGCACATAAGAGCTGCTCCTGGCTTCCCCGCCGCCTGCCGTTGCCAAGTCGTGGCTCTCCAAAAGCCGAGTCAAAGTTCGGAAGGTGGCGACCACCGGGACGGGCCCCTAGTCAGGGGACCCGTATTCAAGAACCTGAGGTGAAGACATCTGGGACTATCTGTTCCCTGGGCCTCTCTCTCTGATTCCTCCCGCCCTCCCCGCCCCATTCCGGTTACAGGTGCCAGGCCGGGACACTTGGCGGCACCTGCGGCTGGGGCATCGAGGCAGGCGGGCACAGGAAGAGCCCCCAGGAAGGGCTCTTAGCACCGGCATAGACTCAGAGATGCGCCTGATTTTCTGAGCACGATGTGTTCTTTGCGTCAATTGGCAATTAGTCCCCTTAATTTATAGGTTGCCTCGCAGAAATTAAATCTAGTTTCCAAGGCTCTGAGACTCTTGGGATTACTAACAAAGGGCTTTCATCCCTCCCCTCAAGAAGCAGAGATGCAGTTTTCAGGTAAACGGTGACATTTCTGCATCTGAACATTTAAAGGATCTCGGCTAGAAATCAGGTCGCAGGTCCTCTAGGGGGCCTGAATCGTCCATCTCGGCGCCTGGAAGCAGCTGCCCACGTTGGCCCTGTTTGCAGCCTCCCGGGCTGGCCCTCACCCTCAGATCCTCTGCCTTGATTGCTTTGTGGGGAGACCACCCAAGCCCCCCATGAAAACCACAGCCAGCTGGGGTGTTGGTGCTTTGAGGGGACTGTCATTGGTGTCTGCACATTACTCGTGGCTTAGCATCCCTGGGCCCCTCACTGCCTGTAGTAGCCCCTGGTCAGAAAAGTGGGGAAACATGTCCAGATGGTCCCAACGGCACTCTTGGTGGCTGGGCCAGGGCAGCACTGAGTGGAGGGAGCAGGTCCAGTCTTGCACCTGGAGGCCTGAGCAGAGAGTGTGAATCTCAGCCTTCCTTCTGTTTGGGGACTGGTCAGCCTCAGGCCAGAGGGGCTGACCAGAGGAAGCGGTGCTCTGTGTGCCCTTTGGAGTGGACATTATCTTGCCACGCCCCTCATCAAAGACCCTCTCCCCACTGACATGCACCTATGTGGGTTCGTACGCTTTTTCCGTCCCACTTCAGCCCCTCTGGGCCGGCCCTGGACAGTGCCTGGCCCACAGCCGGAGCTCAGGTCGTGGCTTTATGGTCCTGTAGAGGCGTCCCCAGGCCGTTGGTGATGAGCGTCCTCTCCCGGCCCCAGATAGATCCCCGACTCTCTGCCATCCCTCCTTCTCTAAGGCTTCTCACTCTGTACTGACATTTGGGGTGCAGACAGTGGCAGCCCAGGGCAGAGGGGGCGTTCAGAGCTGAGGGCAGACTCAGGAGGAGAATGAGAGCGTAAGCTAGCGTTCGGGCCCTGGCACCTAGAAGTCCGGTGTATCAGCTTTCGAAGCCACATCCCGACTTCTGTGGGCCCGAGACGCTGCACCCCCAATCCATGGTCTCGCTGCTGCTTTCTCCTGCTCCCGTCCCGCTCTCTCACCCAGACGCCTTAATGTCACGTGATGGAGTGGCATTCTCCTCAGCACCTGGGGGACGAATTCCTGGCTCTTCCTGTGCTTCACTCCAGAGTGAGCAGGTGTCTGGTGGGACAGGGTCAGCCTCGGTGCTGATGACAGTTGCCATTTTCTTTTCCTTTTGCCCAGAAATTTTCATGTTCTGCTTTTCACGTGTTCTTTCATCCCACATTGAATCGACTCCTAACTGGTCGCGCCTGATCAGTGACCTTGGAACTCGGTCCCCACCTTCAGAGAGGTGTGGGAGAGGCAGGCACCTAAAACAATCTCTACACCATCACTAGAAATTGTCATACGGCGGTTGTGATGCTCCATTTCCTTTTGTCGTCCCCCGGGAGTGGTTACATTTGTCTAGAAAAGAACCCAATCATTAGACCTGGGATCTTCTTCTTTGCGGGAATTTCATTATTCTTTCTGGACCAGTGAGTGTTATTTGAGCACATCAGGCTGATCTTCCTGAGCACGAGAGGGTTTCTTCCTTTATTTGCCTGTGTTCTTTCAACTGAGGAATGTGGTTCAGGATGACATTGCAAATGCTCCCTTCGTAACTGATGATTGCCTGTGTGTGGTGGGGTACGTGTGTGTGTGTGTGCGTGTTTGGGGGGTCGGCGCGGGGCTCTGCGGCGTGTACACGCAGGCAGGTGTGTTCGTATGCGTGCACAGGTGTGCAAGTTGACCTACTTCCTCCCCAGTAGAATCTGGACTCTTGCATGTAAGGGATGAAATCGCCAATTGATTTCATGACTAGTTGGATCCAGGGCACTTTTACCCCCTAAAATCTGAAAGGAAAGTGAAAGGTAATTACATACTGGAAACTCACATAATAATGTGCCTGTGGACAGTACGTGAGATTGAGTGGAGGGGCCTCCCGGCAGTCCTTGTGAATATACGTGCACCCAAGAAATACACAGGTCGCTTCACGAGAGCCTCACCATCCCCAGAATTTTTTAAATCACAGCATTTCTCTGTATCTCATGGCTTTCCTTCCATTCTGTTTAACATATCTGTTGGGTTTGTGCACACTTAGAAGCACAGTAACAGGCTTGACGAGCCTTCAGTGAACTCTGGTTCAGACCCTGCACCATCATCCGCGGGAGGTGGTTCTGTGCTGGTGCTGTTTGGGTCAGGATAAATGGTCTCTCACCCAGCCACGTGCAGTCTCGGGCCTTTTCTGTGCACCTACCAGACCTCCAGTCTGCTCTTCCTCTCAGCCCACCCCCAGGTGTTCCCTGTGGAGCTGGGTCTGGAGCCATAATCGTCCCCAGGGCCCACCATGCTCTGGGCTCTTCTCTCGACTATTCCGGATTCTCTTTTTGGGTCCGAAAGAACCGATTTGAAAGCAGTCAGCCTGGTGTGTGGGCGAACATGGCAGAACTCATTGGCACGGTGGGTCTTGAAGTTCAACTTGGGATGATGGCTTGATCCAGAGGACTTTTTGCAAGTCTCAGAGGGATTCTCAGGGTTGATTCACAGTCCAAGTTTAATGACCAAAGCAGTTTCATTTGTGCGCTTGGTTGGGCACCATTTTAACAGCATTCTTGAAACAGCCTTCTCCCAGATGTTCAGTATCGCTGTTGCAAAGCCAGAGGGACCTCCCTGCATCTGTCTCTGTGGCCCCGTGGGGGACGGGCTTCAGATGGCAAACCTGCGACCTGTTGCTGTGCTCACGGAACATTTCCTGTGACTGCTGGGCCTCAGCAGCTTCAGCTGGCTCTGGCGCTGTTGGGGTGAGGTGAGAGGCTCTAGGAAGAGTGCAGTAAAAAGACACATGAAGACACCATGTCGCTATTATTCATTGTCCAAAGCATAAAAAAACCATGGTTTGAGTTTCTGCGTTCATGGTTAAGTTTCACTGTTAGACAACTCACGGAGATGATGGCACTCGCTCATCAGATGAAGCATTCACATAGCATCAGTTGTGTTCTGAGAATCCAATCCCGGGAAGATGAAGCTGGAAAGCCGGGAGTGCCCGTGTGATCACAGGCTTGTGTCTGCAGCCGGCTGCACACTGTTAAAGTGTGAAAGCACCGATCCCAGTAACCACCGAGACCCAAGTCTGATGTAAAAGCAAAGTGAGCCTTTATTAGCTAGCTGGAGCTAGGGTCCCCCCAGAGTGATCCCGCAGCGGACACTCCTTGAGAGGGGAGGACCCGGCTTCTTACAGCCATGGGTTTATGAGGCATTTTGGAGGGGCTGGGTGGTCACAAGTCCCTGCTTGCCAATGACTGGTGCAGATAACAGTCAGATCCTGTAACTTTTACTCCGGGGGAGGATCGAAACTTATCTTTGACTGGCCGACTGGCCTTCCGGCCTTTGCATTCCTCTGCAGCACTGCTGAGGGTTTTGACATTGACTTTGCTAATTGGAATATTCAAGTTGTATGAGTCAGCTTTGCCTCCTAATGAGCAACCCCAGAGATGCTCAACCACAAAGGCTGATTTTGTTCTCAGGTGCCATCAGGCTGCAGGTTGGCTGTGTCCCTACTTAGGTAGCTTCTGCTTCTGGGCCCAGGAGGAGAAGAAGCCCCCAAAACATGCCCAGTGGCATGGTGGGAGGGAAATTGCGATGCCCTCTGGGAATTCTGCTTGAATGTGGTCTGCCTGTCTCCACTCACATCCAGAAGGTCACGTGCTTGACATTGTGCAGGGAAGGAACTTGGGCTCTAGGAGGTCTTGAAATCCAGAATCCAGTGGGGATAGAAGAATCCTCTACGGGAAAGAGAGACATGACTCATCGCGAATATAACAACCCCTGTGGTCTTCCCTCTTGGGCACGCATAATTGCTCTAGTTCCTTCTGTCCAGAAAATAGGTTCACTTCTGACCCAGTGGAAGCGAGCTCCAAATTCTCACCCCATTATGGAATCCAGTGTGAATTTTGGGATCTCACGATAGGCTCT
The DNA here is from genome assembly GCF_000260355.1 of Condylura cristata. Lineage (NCBI taxonomy): Eukaryota > Metazoa > Chordata > Mammalia > Eulipotyphla > Talpidae > Condylura > Condylura cristata. The sequence goes on along the minus strand of NW_004567139.1, from coordinate 6,689,928 downwards.
ATATCACATCTGGGTTTAGTTGCTCTTGAGGTGGGGCCTAGGAGCAAACAGCCTGTCCCTCAAGTCTGACATGATGGAGCAGAAGTGGGAAAATCCCAACAAACTCTTTCAGACAGACGGCTTCACACAGCCATCGTGGCGTGACTATTCTGAAGTCCTGCTGGACGAACCCCTTAAGGAGCCCAGCCCCAGGAAGGGGCCTGCCTCTTGGGGAACGGCTTTCTGTGCTTTGGAGAGAGCTCCATAGTTCTCTGTGGTTCTGGGCTGTGCCTTAGGAGATCCTCTTTGGACACAGCTGAAAAAGTCTTCCTAGACATTTTTTGCAGCTCCCTGCCTTCAGAAATTCAGGGTCCCTGATGTCATCTTCATCCCTTCTGGCCATACGTTCTTTTACACTGGCCTTTGTCTGTCTGTTTCTCTCTTTTATTTTAAGTTCATTTACTTACGCATACAGAGATGGGGTACAGGCTAAAGGTGGGGTATAGGCCAGAAGTGTAGGGGCGAGAGGACCCACCAGAGACACAGTGGGGAGCAGAACAGACAGCTCTACTGAAATACACTATTGAAGGGAGCAGCGGGGAGACAGGAGAGGTCTGCTGCACCCTGTGGGTCACCTCCGGGGCTGGGGATCGAACTCACACTGAAGCAGCTGTGGCCAGCTTGCAGTGCTGTGTCCTAACCTGTTGTGCCACCAGGGAGGACCCTGGCCTGTGCCTCTCTTGGCTATACAACTCACCCAAAAGGAGAGTTTATAGCCATTTGATTTCAGAGACTCTGTGGGCCAGTAGCCACACCGACATTTCTTTCTGAGATCATTCTTTTCCAGACGAGAACTCCCTCTTTAGATTTAATTAGAGGCACTTTGAGCTAATCAGGTTTCCGTGGGACCAGACCACCAGATCACTTTTCCATAACCTTGTCTGGGTAACAGGATTTTCTAGGGGTGGGGTGTCAGTATTTTAATCTCGTTAGAGATGGATTATTAACATATTGGGGTTTGTGGGTGTCTGCGTCTAGATCTTAATCATCTTCCCTTCAGAGAACATTTTTTACTTCTTTCTTTATGGATAGGTGATGAGAAAATCATTGCATCTTCCCACCTTCCAGGCTCCAAACTTTCTAGCTTTTCTTCCCACCACCCACAACCCTACTAGAAAACCAGCCCCTTTTCTGAGCGCCTCCCCTGACCTCCTGCCTGGTCTGTGCGGTGCTGGGGAGCAAAGGAGCCTGTGGACACCTGGCTCAGGTCACCAAACTGAGCAAAATTGGGGGGGGGGGTTGTGTGGAGCATGGCTTGCGTTTCTTGGAGAGATATCCTTCAGGTCACCGTCTGCCAGCAGGTGACTGTCAGAGCCTGTGGGAGCCTGCTGGCACAGGCGTGTGAAGACTCCTGTAATGGGTGGGTTTTCTCAAGCCCTCCCGTCTTTCCTCTGCCCTTGAGCGATTTGTCTTTCACACTGCCAAGGAACCACCCGCCTTTTGTTTCCAAACCCCACTTTGAACAGAGGGACTATCTGTTCTGCATCATTAAATCCCACTTAAGTAGTTGTTTATTGACGTGAGGGCAAGCTGCAAAGCCGAGGGGAGGGCCACTGCTCTTGGAATAATAAACGTGAGGCTTGGCTGCAGCCCAGGACGGTTGCTCGAAGCCTTCGATTCACGCCGGTTCCATCCGCGATGCTCCATCCCCGTGTGATTCCTCTGGGCATCTCCCGAGCACTGGGTCGTGGGAGGGCCCGTCCTGCACCGGGCTATAGGATCCGTGGGGCGGGGGCCTGTCCTGCGTGGGAAGCTTTCGGGCAGAACTTGGCTCGAATTGTTGGCGTTGGGCTGTGTCCCTTCTTGTGAAGCAGGATAATGAATGTTATTTCTAGCACTGGCACTCAGGGACTGGCACCGTGCTTCATCAGTTCTCAGACTCACTCAGTTTTGCATTTTTGGCACCTCTGAAGTTAGTATTTGTCATCCAACCAATGGAAGTGGAATTAGCCTATGACATGACGACGTTGTCTTAAAATCATTTTTTCTTAAGATTTGGTGAAATAGGGTAATAACCACTTAAGAAATGGCTGCCGGCGGACTGACAGTAATGACAGAAAACATGAATTAGCGCTGCTCCAAGTCCTGTTTTGGTCAAGGGCCACTCTGAAAAGCCAGAGATAAGCTTGTTCCGCACAAGGTTCTGCGTATGACTCTGGGGTTTCATGGAATACGAGTGCCCTCCCCTACACCCTCCCCCTTGGGGGAAGGCGCCCTCGCACGTGTCACCACTGCCCTTGCTGTCCCCCGTCCTTCCTCTTCCTTCTCTGCCTGCCCCTTGGGGCTGTTCCATCCATCACCTGCAGCTCTTTCCACTTGTGTGTCTTTAAGGGCAGGGATGTCTCCCCGTGACAAATGTTCGCCCGACGAGTCTCGCTCTCTTTCCCTCACCTGGCCCTCTTCTGAGTGGGTGGCATCAGTTCAGCCGCGCTAAGGACGGTCGTCAGAGGCAGCGGCCCAGGTCCTGCCCCTCACCCAGCTCTGGTATTAGGTGGGAAGTGTTTCCAGAACATGGGACAGCAGGTGCAAATGCCCTGTGGTGGCACCATCGCTGGCATTTCACAGAGGCAGGATGGAGGTGAGACCCAGCAGAGGTGAAGGGGGGCTCCTGAGTCAAGCACCACAAAGGGATCTGGCAAGCCCTGGGGAGCCGGAACCGAACCGGGTCTGCTGCAGCTTGGTAAGGACCACCTGGGGCCGTGCTGGCCGCCGGCCTCCTGTGCTTCCTCGCTGCTCTATTGCTTCCTGCTTCTGTCTAAAGTGGCTCTGGTAATGCTTAGTGGACAGAGAAATTATAAGTTTATGAAATGTTTCAAGAGACCTCTTTGCAAATTGCCTTACAGGCCAAATTTATTACTGCCTTTCGTACACATGAAATAGAAAATAACCCAATCCCCAACTTACGGTCCGTTTCTCAGAAAATCATTCAGTACAGTGAGAATCTGCAGCCACAAGTATTTGAAGAGGTCCTTGAAATTCACTGCAACTGGCTTCTGTCCTTGTCAACCCAGCTCTTTGGAAATGGATTTCAGCCAGATCTCGCCTTCCCGGCGGGGCCTGGCGTAAACCCGCATGTCACGGCCCCGGTGGGAGCTTCCCGGTCAGAGGGCTCTGACCTCTGCCCTTGGGGCGCCTGGCCCCCAGCCTTTTCTCTGTGTCTGGAAGGAAGAGGCTCTGCGCCAGTCAAGGCGCCCCCCTCGGGCCCAGACAGCCCGTCGTGGCCACTGGCGGCTGGAAGCTTCTCGCTTGCCCTTTCTCTGTCTCCGTGGTGGTTTGGTTATGTGTTGCTGCTTTTCCCAAACAGCCCACCCAGGGCTGCCATTTCCGATTCTACACCCTGCTTTAGAAGTGGGTGGCGATGGCCACATTCGCCTCCTCCCTGGCATTTCTAGCGAGTGCCATGGCCTGCTGGTGATTTAGCAGCTGTGCCTTGGAGGGACGCCGCGGGGGGACGCCACGGGGGGACGCGAGCGTGGCTCTTAAGGCTGGTGGGGCAGCTCCTTGGGGCTGTTTTGCAGGCTGCCTGTTGCCTGGGTGACAAACTTGTCATAGGTAACGAACTCTGGTAAGTCCTCATAGAACATGGCAGGTAAGTTCTTGTAGACGCTGATTTTTTTTTTTTTTAAGATTTATTTATTTGTACATACAGAACTGGGGTACAGGCCAGAAGCTCAGGGGCGGCGAGAGGCTTCACCAGAGACATAGTGGGGAGCAGAACAGGCAGATCTACGAAGCACACTGCTGAGGGGAGCAGCGGGCGGGTCAGGAGAGGTCTGCCGCACCATGTGGTCACCTCCGGGGTAGGCGGGATTCGAACTCATGAGGAATCGGCTTTAGATTCTCAGTGCAGTGCTTTAACCCGCTGCGCCACCAGGGAGGGCCATTGTAGACGCTGATTTTAAGGGAAACCAGGATAAGGAAAGCAGTTCTGGAATCACCGTGGCCTCCGTGACGGCCAGGATGTGGTTTATTTTCTCATCACCGTTATAATGAAATAATGTTGAACAAAATGCCGCCATTCACAGATATGCTCTACCTAGCGAGACATGTACTTTCCAAACGAGAGAAAAAATGTGAGAGCAGCCAGAGAGATAAAGAAATAAAACCTCTCATCAAAAAGGACAGCAAAAATAAGAATGCCACCAGCTTAAGAAACCAGGCGATTGAAAGAAATCGAAACAGCCGGAAAGCTGACGGCTCTGGGCCCTGGAGAAGGCCAAGCTTGGACTTGAGCCTGGGTCCAGTTCTGAGTGGTGAATTCCTGCCCACGTGCTCAGGACTGAGAGGGACGGAGCAGAAGAGGCAGTGAGTGGCTCCTGTTTGCTTGTCCCGTTGGGTTTCTCTTACATTCCTCCCATACGTGAAGCCATTCGGCATTTCTTTTCCCTTCTGCCTTATCTCACTGAGCTCGATCGCTTCCAGCTGCATCCATGTCGCGCGAAGGGCGTGAGCTTACCGTTTTTGATCGCCGGGTGGTATTCCCTCTGCATGTGCCGCAGCTGGTGGGTCCAGTCATCTAGCTTTGGGCAGTTAAAACCAGAGAGATCCTGCAGGGGAGGGGGACAGGGAGGGAGGAACGTGGGGACTGTGGTGACGACAGGAGGGCGAAGTGGGAGGGGAAGTAAAACATTGTTTTAAAACGAACAGTAATGTCAATAGATACATAAATTCATAAAAAATAAGAAAGGGAAAAGCGGCCTCCCGGAGGCTGGCCGCAGCGCCGCCTGCTCTGTGCTGTAGCGGTCCCCCGAGGCCAGTTCTTCTGCAGGGCTGCCGCACAGCTTCTGGGGGCGCGCGGTGGCATGGGGGGCTTGTTCTGTTCTGGGGGATGGAGTTGGGCGGACCGGGGGCTTCGTGGAGGGAGTCAGGACCATGTTGCCGACTCGACATGAACATCACAGGTTCACGGGGAGGGAGGGAGGCATCGGCTGTTTACGTAATCAGCCTGCTTCAGCCAATTTTCTTTTTTAATATTTATTTATGCACACAGAACTGGGTACAGGCCAGAGGTGCAGGGGCGGTGAGAGGCTTCACCAGAGACAGAGCGGGGAGCAGGACAGGCCAACTGACAAAGTACACTGCTGAGGGGAGCAGCAGGGAGACAGGAGAGGTCTGCTGCGCCCTGGGGGGTCACCTCCAGGGTGGGGATCGAACTCGCTCAGAAGCATCTGCGGCTTGCAGTGCTGAGTCCTAACTCGTTATGCCACCAGGGAGGTCCCTCAGCCAGTTTGTTTGTTTGTTGTAAGATTTTTTTTATTTATGTATACAGAACTGGGGTACAGGCCAGAGGTACTGGGGGTGAGAGGGTCACCAGGGACAGAGTGGGGAGCAGAACAGGCAGATTGGCGAAGTCCACTGCTGAGGGGAGCAGCGGGCGGGTCAGGAGAGGTCTGCTGCGCTATGTGGGTCACCTCCGGGGCAGGCGGGAATCGAACTCATGCGGAAGTGGCTTTAGTTTCTCAGTGCTGTGCTTTAACCCGCTGCGCCACCCGGGAGGGCCCCGCCATTCACTTTTATGGAAAATTTGGAGGGTTTCCCAGAACCAAAAGTGACACCAGATCAGGCCAAAATAACACGTTAAAACCACCACCACAACAAACAAATCCTAACAACACTCAGATACAGTCAAAGCAGAGATGCTGTGGTCACAGCCTGTGTGAGCTGTTCCCGGGGAGCAGCTGGGCGGGGCATCGCTGCTCCGTGTACCTCGATTGGCAGCTGCAAAGCCAGCCCCGAGTGGTGGTTTTGCTGTGGCCCTTCGGCATAGAAGCAGAAGCTCAGACGATTTCTTCGCTGGGTGAAACAGGTGCTCAAGTGGGGCTCACACAAGCCAAGTGTGTCGTGAGCGCTCGACAAGCGGGGACACCCGCTGACCTCCGCTGGTCTCCCGCCCCCGCACTGACAGGAC
>NW_004567139.1:6666551-6683556 GCF_000260355.1 Condylura cristata | reverse complement strand
CCGCTGGTCTCCCGCCCCCGCACTGACAGGACGCTTACTTCCTCTGCCTTTTCCTTCTGTCGTGGCAGTTAAAAGCTGGGTCACACTTACTGCCCGCACGGGCCGTGACCCTCTCTGGACTCCTCGGGGGCAGCGCGTGATGAGCATTCGTCCCTCGGCGGCTGATGCGGGGAGCATCAAAAACACTTGCGGAGAGCATGAAGGAGTGATGTGTTGTCTGCAGAGGAAAGCTCTTTGGCTTCGGCTGACGTTAAGTGCTTTTGATAACCTCTTGGAAATAGGCTATCTATAGAAGAGTCGTAAAACTCGAAAACTGAGTCTTCATAAGTTCGTGCGCTGACGGCTGTTGATTTTAAGATTCTGAGTCACACACCCATGATGAAAAAAACCTTTAATAGGGCTCTGGGATTATGTGCACTTTATTAAGCCCTAATTCTTTCAAAATTGGCAATTTGTGGATGATCTATATTAGCAATTTTCATTTAACTACAGTATTTGGCTAAATAAAATACCCCTTCCCAGTCATCCTTCACACAGAGAGAATTTATTGAACTCTCTCCACTGGGTTTTGCTGAGGGTAATGTTCAAATGGATTTTTCTTTCCGTGAACTCTAAGCAAACCGTGGCAGGCAGCAGAGAGCGTCGGGATGCAAAGAGGAAACTCGACATGGAGCGTTGGTGGGGGCGACGGGCGGCTGGCAACTGAGCTGCTCCTCTCTCCTCGAGGGGCAGATGGAAGAGCTTCTCTTGGGAACCGTGTGGAGACGAGCTTGGCCCGTGTAGCTGCAGCACTGGTGGTGGGGGCTTTTCTCCTTGCCAGGCACCGCCGCCCCAGGACTGCGGCTCCAAGCTGCCCCCTCTCCATCCCGGCACCTCCCGGCCCTGCCTGCCGCCTGGCCCTGCCTTCACATCCCACCTCATCCCCACCGTGCTCCCAGCAACACCGACCGCAAAAGAACCCAAGGAGCTCCTGGCCAACCACGCAGACAGAGCTCTGGGCGTTCATGCAGTCGCTGCTGCGCGGGAAACGGTGACGGGCAGGATAAACACGGTCCCACCCTCACAGACACGCCGCCCCTCAGTCGTTCGGCTGCTTCCGTGGTCACGTGCGAACCCCGGCTTCCTTCAGCTGCCTTCCCCATCGGCCCCCGGCCGCCTCCCCAGCTCACTCTCTGCAGCGCCCGCCCCGAGCCGCTCTGCAGAGGCCCCCCCCATGCTCCCCGGCTCCCCACCGGAGCCACACCACCGGGCCATTTCAGACGTGGCACCCCGAGGACGCCTGCGGGCTGAGCCTTGGGCCCCTCCTGTTTCCCTTCTGCAGTTGGTTTTCGCCCGTCTGGCATCAGCTTGGGTTGCTGTGTGTCGCCCTGGGGGACTTCCCATGCCAGAAGCTCCCCGCTGGGCCCTTTGGTGCAGGATCTGTGTCGTGTCTGTCCATCACGTGCAATGGCACCCGTGGGGCAGCCGGCAGCAAAGAGCTGAGGAAAGCAGTGTTTGTGCCGGGGTGGTGAGCCCACCAGCAGCCTGGGACCCCACTTACCCACTTCGTGCCCTGAACTGACTAAACTGCGCCCCTCTTCTTCCTGCACCTGCTGAGAACAGTGGCCTCACAGGCTTTCTTACCAGAGTTTCCTATTGCGTGCGGTGGGTTTTGACAGCAAAATAGAGCTCTCCCACCACACCCACGTTATCCACCCCTTCCTCACGCCCTGGTTGCTGGCAGGTGTGAATTACAGGACAGGTGGGAACCCTGGGTAGGCAGAGCCGAGGCTCCTCCCACACCAGGGGCCTCCCGCCAGCCCCAGATTGGGCTCTTTCTCTTTGTCCTCTTTTTTTTCTTGGAGGGGGAGAGGTGGGTAAAGCATTATCGGTTTCTCAGAACTTTGCAACAGTGCTCATTTTGACAAAGGCACAAAAGCCCTCAATCTGATCGGCGCAGTGTTTGAAATCAAAGTCACAGCTATCAATTATGAAGGGCTCATTCCCTGGGGATTGATGGAGCGTAACTGCCTCTTGGAGAACTTAGCCTGGAAAACGCTCTGCTGGTAATGAGGGAGTGTCCACACCCCACCCGCCCCCCCAGCGTGGCTCCTGGGTCTGCAAGCTTGTTGTTTGGGGGGAAGGAGATTGGAGGGCTGTGAGCAAGAAGCCGCACCCTGTTCTTTCCAGCTCCCCAGTCTGGTCTATGGTCACGTCATCTCTGCTAAGGTCCACAGAAATTTATAGCCTCTTTTAAGCCTGGAGCCAAGAGATTCAATTTAGTCTACTGTTCACTTAGAAGAGATAGGGAAGGAGTCACCCCAAATCAATAGGCAAATCGACTCTTCAAGCTGGAAGGAACCATACAGTGTTATTCAACGATTTCTCTTCATCCTTCTTCGACTCCAGGAAGGCAGCTATCTCATTTTTTTTTTTTTCTCCTCCTAAGACTCTCAGGAGAAGGAGATTCTAGATTTTTCTTTGTCATCTGTTCTGTCCCCCAGTAACTTTTATAATTCGAAAAGAAAATTATGAATGTTTTTCCTTGCATTGCCATGGAAGCTCATTTAGTAGGAAGTCACCATTCTTCCCTCTGTGGCGTTTTCTCTCACCCAGCAGCGGTGCACTGCACCTGCTGTGTGCCTGGCCCAGGACAGCAGTGACCCCGTCTCGTGGGCCAGTCGGCAAGACAGATTTACAACATCAAAACCCTTAATAAAGATAAAAGTGTAAAATTGTAGTAAAATAATTACGACATGTTGGGGACATATATTATGTGTTTGAATATGTGTGTAAATTTTATGTTCAGTAAAGTCACGTAGAGATAAATTCAAACCGGGAAAAGGACAGAGAGCGGAGAGGAAAGTGCTTTGAGGGAAGATTCAAGAGCGATACTGAATGTGTACTTGACCCGGGAGCGAAGAGGATTGGCCAGGGTAGGCTTTTCCCGCAACAGGTGTCTCCTCTGCCGCTCCCACTCATGAGGCCCCTCCCTCCCCTGGGGAGCCCCTGCGGGGTGCCCTCTCCCTGCCCCCTCCCCACCTGCGAGCACTTAACCAGGGCTCTGCTGCCCCGCCAGCCTCTCCTGCCTTGGAGCCAGGCGGCAGGGCTCATGCCAGCTGGCTTCAGCCCAGTTACAACCCGGTGTGTCTGCGCTCAGCACTCCTTTCTGTCAGTGCAGGCCAGCTGCCGTGACAAGCGGTCCCCGGGTCCCCAGGTCCCCAGGAGAGGACTGTTTCTTGCCTCGGCCGTGGACCCCGCTGGGCAGCCTGGGGACGCTGTTCCCTGCACGCCCCTGGCGGTACTCGGCGCCCACACTGTTTCCTCTGGTGGCTCCCGGGTGGGGGCTTCCCCCCCCCCCGGACCCTCTGCAGACACAGGGATTGCACAGTGAGAGGGATTCTGTGAGAGGTGTTTTTAGGGTGCCGAGTCCACTGGCCAGAGCCGAGCCCCAGGTCGCCTGACTTCCTCCCTGAGTGCCCAAGAGGAGGAAGAGCTGGGCCTGGGTGGCCATGTAGCAGCCGCCTGTTCGCGCCGGTTCCCCGTGGGCAGGCCGCGGCGTGCAACTCCTTGTCCCTCCCTGTGGACGTCTGGCTTCTCACGGCGGGCGTGCGCCTCATAGCTTGCCCTCTGACCTGGGCCCCCGCCCACCCCTCTTCCTCCCGCGGCCTCTGGGGGCATTTCCCCCGCTACCGCTTCTTTGCCTGGTGTCTCCCTGCCCCTCCCCGCTCTCGTCCGCCTCCCTCACTTTCCACTCCCGTGGTCCTGAGCGCTGACCCGTCCAAGGCGCTGTCCTGCTCCCTGTGCGGACGCCTGAGAAAGCAGCCACGGGGTTGGCACCTTCCACGCCAGGCCTGCAGCCCCGCCAGGCCCTCCAGCCTGGTCAGCGCTCTCTGTGGGGTATTTGGTGATTGCCCAAGGCTCCCCAGACTCCTGAAGCCCCTTCTCAGTCCCCCTCCTGGTCTTAGCTAATGTCCTTCCAGTCGCACTGAGAAAATACAGGCTATAAGGCCCTTGGGATGGCCAAGTGGTCTAAGCGTTGATGTGAGAAGATGCAGGCCGGGGCCTCCCTGCTGGCGCGGCGGGTTAAAGCGCAGCACTGTGAAGCTGGGCACAGCCACCTCGAGGTCGCTCCCCGGCCAGGGCGGGACCCACAGGGCACCGCAGACCCCTCCTGTCTCCCCGCTGCTCCCTCAGCACTGTGTGTGGGTGGATCCGCCCACTCTGCTCCCCACTCTGTCTCTGGGGAATTCTCTCCTTCCGCCCTCGCACCACTGGCCTGTACCCCAGTACATTTTTTTTAAAGATTTATTTATTTATTCATACAGAACTGGGGTACAGGCCAGAGATGTGGAGGGTGAGAGGATTCACCAGGGACAAAGTGGGGAGCAGAACAGGCAGATCAAGAAGTCCACTGCGGAGGGGAGCAGCGGGCGGGTCAGGAGAGGTCTGCCGCGCCATGTGGTCACCTCCGGGAGAGGCGGGAATCGAACTCATGCGGAAGTGGCTTTAGCTTCTCAGTGCTGTGCTTTGACCCGCTGCGCCACCAGGGAGGGCCCCCAGTAAATATTAAAAAAAAAAAAAAAAAAATGAAAGTACAGACCATGAGGCTCAGACACCCTCAACTTGCGGTCCCCTGGCTCCAGATGTCCTGCTTCTCGGCCATTTATGGCCACCGCCCCGTCCCCGGCCGCCGCCCTCCCCCTCGGCCCGCTCTGCGCCCCTCCTCCGTCCACCTTCCTGTGGCGCTCACAAGAGTCTCTTGTGTGCCCTCTGAGCTGCCACCCCGTCCTTCTCTCACCTTTCCAAAAACCTGAAATAGAGCTTCACATTGGCTGTTCTCATTTCCTCACTTGCCCACACCTCCGGTCGTCAGCCCCAGTGCAGGCTGCTGTCCTCGGCCACCCTTCTCCCCGCTCACATTCCTCCTTCCTTCCTGCCCGGCTCGTGCCCCCTCCGGGCTTCTCTCTGCCTAGCCATTCAGTCCACCCCCCTGACTTTGGCCAGCAGCCTTTCCCCTGTTGGTCACGTTCTTCCCCGGGGCTCCCCCCAGCTCTGCCAGGCTCTGGGCTGGGCCCCGTCAGTCCTCCAGCCAGGGCTGCTCCCATGGTGTCTGACTCCGGCCTCCCTCCCCTGCGTGGATGTTTTCACTTGATTTGCCAACAGTCATTTTGATTCAGGGGCCCCAAAGTCGGACGGCTGATCTCCCTTTCAGCAGAGCCTTTTCTCTCAGGGAGATTGTAATGGATAAAAGTAAAAATGAGATGAAAGACAGTTAGGTGCCGCCGGCAACTGTTGGATGACTCAGAAAGCCTCTGTGATGACTCAACACCGGTGTCAAAGAAACGGACGTGCACTAAAGCTGCTTGCTGAGATGTGAGGGTGCACGCAAGCAGCGCTGCTTCATGAACATAGTGTTTCAAATATTATTTTAGGTGTGCGTCGATAATGAAACGAATGAACGAAACAGTGCAGTGCGACATCTGACGAACCCACCCCCATCCATATCTTCAAAAGTTTCTGTTGGCAAGTTGGCCAAGCCCTTCATATTTTTTACAGGAAAAGAAAGATTTGTCCGGTTCTTGCTGGTGTGCATTTGGGCCACATAAGAGGTGCAGGGGCGCTGAGAGGATTCACAAGAGACAGAGCGGGGAGCAGGACAGGCTGACTGGCCAGGTCCACTGCTGAGGGGAGCAGCAGGCAGGTCAGGAGAGGTCTGCCGCACCCTGTGGTCACCTCCGGGTGGGGATCGAACTCATGCAGAGGTGGCTTTAGCTGCTTAGTGCTGTGCTTTAACCCGCTGCGCCACCGGGGAGGGCCCGAAGAAGTTGGAGTTTTTTAGCCTCTCGGGCCTCCTCTGCCTGTGTCTGACTTTGGAGCACTGTGCCTGGACCTGGCTACCCCCAACACTTTCTCTGAGTGGAAAAGCTTAGAGCTGATGACGTAAGCCATGTTATTTAACTTGGAAGCCTCACTTCCTTCTACTTTTTCCAAGGTGGGGCAGGAGCAATTAAGGGAAAGTTTCCTTCCTAAACTCAACATGTGAAACGATTAAGAGATGGGGGGAAGTTTTTTTTTTTTTAATTTTCACAAGCACATGGGTGTTTAGGGTTTTGGTCTGTAATTAGTTAGGGCTGAGAGAACAAGGAGAAGCAGAGGTCTGCTGAGGAGAGCTGACCTTTTAATCCAACGATCCCCCCACTTGCCACCTTTCCCGGAGTCCAGGCGAGCGTGCGTTCAAATAGCCACGATTTGTAAATTGTTCCTGACATGTTTTCTGCTCTTTCAATTCCCGGAGTGCCTGCGGCATAATTAGAGAGAAGCAATCTTTCACTTCAGTAACAGGAAAAAGGACATGGTTTCAGCATGCAAATAAGATGTTACCTAAGCCGAAAGTTACACTGCCGGCAGCTGCTTTGTCGGAGGTGGGAAGGGAGCCATCGAGGCAACGGAAGCTGTCCCTGCCTCTGCCCGCCAACAGCTTTGTGTCGCCCAGAGCCGCCCCCTGAGAACGCAGCACGGGACCCCCAGGCGGATGAGAGGGTGGGGTGCACAGCCCTTGCCGGGGACGCACCCTCTGCGTGCTTCCTTGGTGGGTTCGAGGCTGTGGCTGTGAGGACCGCTCTGAGGTGCTTCTCTGCTCTGTTGTGCAACCCCCTTCTGGTGGCGGGAAAGAGCGAGGGGACCATGGCAGGGATCCAGCTCTTCAGTCGCTGAGTCGGCCAGTGCCTTTACGCACTCACTCATCGAGTGTCTATTTGGTGTCACGTTAAATCCAAGGCTACAGCAGCATGCTAAAAGCGCCCCTCCTCATCAGACTAACTTCCAGTGGGTTCAGAGGGGGTGGAACATGGACAATAGACAAAGACGCACTGGTTCTGTAAGGAAAATCATGTGAAGTGTGATGGGCTGCTGTTGTACTTAAGTCAGTAAGGGGAGGCTTCTTTGAGAAAGCTTAAAAAGAGGAGAGGGGAACCATTAGTGTGTCTGTGGAGAGGGTGTTCTGGTCAGCAAGAGCACCTCGGTCAGAGGGAGCACCCTGATGGAGGGAATATCCCTGATGGAGGGAATATCCCTGATGGAGGGACCACCCCTGATGGAGGGAGCACCCAGGTCAGGGGGAGCATCCATGGAGGGAGCATCCAGTCACGGGGAGCATCCTGGTCAGCAGGGACATCCTGGGGGAGGTGAAAAGGTGGGTGGATGGGCCAGTGGGATCAAAGGCGCAGGATTCAGGAGCAAAGAGCTCCACCTGGGTGCCTGGCTGGAGATTCTGGGGGAGGCTCCTTTATTAGTAACGCTGTTAGGGTGATTTGGCCAAAATCGTTCGGACAGATTCACTGAAGGGCTGGCACAATAAGGGGCAGAAACCAAAGCGCTGGGTGGTTTGTCTGCCGGGTGGCGACATCACTAGTTCTGGTGCTTGCACCCTCCAGGAGTGGGCGAAGGGTCTCGGGGAGCCTCAGGTGATGGGGAGAGACGACCTCTCAGCTGGCAGCATCAGAGGGGGGGAAGGAGGATGGGCGGGACTCAGCCGGCTTTGGAATGGAGTCAGAGGGGCACGGCCCCGACTGCTGGGGATGAGCGCTGCAAGGTTCGTTGCAGGCTCCCTGTCAGGTCTCTCCACCTGAGAATAGCTGAGGAAGCAGAAGCTACCGCCAGGTGGCTGAAGATGCGGGGGTGGGGCGGACCTGATTTGGGAAATCTGGCCCACAGGAAAGCCCTTCTGGCCTAATAACCTACCAGTATCACCAGGCGCCCTGGAGTCGCCACGTCTCGATGGTGCTCTGGAAACATCTCGTGTCTTTGTCTGAAGGGGCTGCTGGGGTGATGGCGCGTCTGAAGGACGTGTCATGTCTCCCCAACAGCAAGAAAGCTCTTTGGAACAATGACTGTTTTGTCACCTGCTCCGTGACGAGTCCTGCTCACTGCACATTTTCCTTTCTCCAGATGAGTTTTAGCGTCTCGGTCCAGTCTTTAGGTGGGATTGTTACCTGGCCTGGAGTTCAGTGACAGCTCGCAGTCTGAGCAGAGCCCGCAGCTTTGCGGGGCGTGACAGCCCCACTCAGGAGCACAGGGGGCCTCCTCATCTGTTTCCTATGTTTCGGTTTGTGTCTTGTTTTCCTTTCTCTGAAAATGTTCCAGACAGACCCCAGAACTCGCCTAGTTATATATCGAAACAGCAGCAGTCTGCTCGTTAAAATGCCAGATCTGATCATTCAGACAGACCTGGCCGGCCCAAAGCAAGATGCGGCTTTGAATGAGGGTCCATCCCTTCCCGGGAACACTGATGGCGCCGAGGGCCCGTCATGCACTCCCGGGGGGCCGTGCTGGCTGAGGCTTGCTTCCCCGGGCTACGTGGAAGCCCTCCAGTTTCAGACTGAAGACTGCCGCAGCCTTGCCCTACAGTCGAGAAGAACAGGGCGGGTGACGATGATGCCCCGAGGGTTCATAGCCCGACTGCAGGGACAGTCCTGTGCCAGCCGTGCAGATGGCTGGGCAGCAGCCAGACGCCCAGCCGGCGGCACGGGGCGGTCAGGGACGCGCTGCTTCCTGCAGCTCGGGGGGCCGCCGGTCGGGCCAGGGCACCGTGAGCAGAGTCGGCCTGAAGGCCCCTCACTGCCGTGTCCAGGGGAGGTCACCCGCCTTGCCTGCCACCTTCCGAGCCTGGCCTTTCCCGCCCCCAGAGGGAGGAGGGCAGCCACCTCGGCTGCCTTCCACTGGACCAGGTTGTTCTGACGAGGGCAGCGCACACTTGGGGGCCTGTTCCCTGCTCCCCTGACAGCCTGCTGGTGACGGCCACTGCGCAGTGAGGCCGCAGGCGTCGCCGCCTCACCTGGCCACCACCAGGAGAGCAGAGTCCGCTCTGGGACTTGTGGCCGTGACTTGTTTCCCGCTTCCCCGCCATGAAAGGCCAGACGCCGTGTGTCCGGTGCGGAGCGGCCTGCGGGACGAGCACCCCGGCCTGGCCAGGCCACCTGGGCGATTTTCTCTGTGGCTTTCAGCCCAGCTCTGGCCACAGCCCTCTCTGGCTTTACAGAGGACGGAAAGGGAAGGCGTCTGAGGACACGGCCGGCACAGACCGGGCGGCCCCAGGCCCAGGCTCCCGCCGGGCGCTCACTGTGCGTGTGCTAGAGGCGCAGGCCGGCTGTGGCCCCCTCGGCCATTCGGCTGCAAAACCTTGCCTGCCCCCCTGCAGATGCTACCCAGATGGAGACCACCCAGATGCTACGGGGATGCCCCAAGGGGAGAAATCAAATACTTCCACGGTCAGCCTTGATGTGAACAGGGAAGAAGGGTGGGAGGGAGGAAAGGAAGAAGGAGAACGGCGGCTCGCTCAGTCCCGCTGAAGTCAGGCGCTGCTCCTGGCCGGCGAGGCCCGCTCCACGCGCCGCCCCGACCACCGGTTACGCCATTCGGTTAAGTGGCTTGAACGAGTGAGGGGCAGAGCGGGCCAGCTTCTCCCTCCAGGTCAAGGAACATCGTGCGGGCCGTCTCGTGAGCAGCACGCTCATGCGTCCTGGGAGCCCGAAGGGACCGTGTCACCCCCTTCTCGGCTCTCTGAGTGTCCCCGCCCCCCAGCTCGTGGGCTGTGGGTCTGGGCGGCGCGTTTCCTGAAGGAGGCCGCTGCGTTGATGGTGTCCTTAGATGTCGTCCTCTGAGTGCTCGTATCATTCACTCTCTGTCGTATTCACAGTACAACCACCTCCGGCAGATGTCGCGGGGTGCAGGGGCTTAGCAGCCCATAAATCCGAGCCGGTCGCTGCTCTCTGAAAGTAGACACTGGGGAGGAAACCGGCAAGACGCGTGGCCGCAGCAGAGAGGCAGCGTGGGGGCAGAGTGCACGCGTTTCCACATCTCCCGGCGCAGGTTTTATGAAATCGGGACCTCTCTGGTTCTAGAGACAATTTGGCAGCATTCCCGTCTCCCTCGCCACTCAGCAGTTTCTAAATCAACCCCAGATTTTGCCGTATTTGCCAAAGTGAGCCAGTTCCGTGAAACGCTGATTACAGAGTGGAAGGGGAAAGGATGCTGTGGTAGAGGGTGTCTGGAAATGACATGTTTAATGTTCTCTTCTGGCACAGTCATAATGCCTGACGAGCATCCAGAGGCCCTGGAAATGCAACCAACAAGAAAATGAATGTTTTTTTTAGCTCAGAATTTTTCAAAAATTGTGATAGCTTAATCAAGGTGCACTTGACACACCATAAAAGGTGCACATTTATAGGGTACGATGTCACACAATTTGATATTTGTGCACCACTATGAAAGCACAGCCACAGCAGCATAGCTCAACCTGACTGCAGAGTTGTATTTTATCATGCGTGTGTGTGTGTGTGTGTGTGTACCTGTATGTGTGTGTGCGCCTGTGTAACATTTGTCCACCTCTCACTTAGATTGTTTAGATTCTTTCCAGTTAGGGGCTATTACTGGAAGGGTGCATTTTGCATATGAGTCTTTGTAGGGGTGTATGCTTTCATTTCTTTTGGGGTAGCCATGTACGAGTGCAGTGACTCAGGTGTATGGAAGGTGTATGTTTAAGTTTTTAGAAACTGCCAAAGTGGCTCTACCCTTTAAGACTGCAGTCAGCAGGGCTCAGATCCTCGGCGCTCTCACCAACACTTAGTATTGTCAGCTTTTGTCCTTTTAGCTCAATCGGTATATGATAATTCCTGTGGTTTTAATTTGCTTTCTCAGAGACTGCTGGTACTGAGCAGTTCTTTTTTTTTTTTTTTTTTTTAAGATTTATTTATGCAGACAGAACTGGGGTACGGGCCAGAGGTGCAGGGGGCGGTGAGAGGCTTCACCAGAGACAGTGGGGAGCAGAACAGGTGATTGATGAAGTACACTGCTGAGGGGAGCAGCGGGCGGGTCAGGAGAGGTCTGCCGCGCCCTGTGGGTCAGCTCGGGGCGGGGATCGAACTGGCACTGAAGTGGCTGCGTCTCACAGTACTGCTCTTTAACTGCTGCGCCCCCAGGGAGGGCCCCGGGCATCTTTTAACGTGCTTCTATGCCACCTACATATCTTCAGTGAAAGGTCTGTTGAAAACCTGAAAGGTCTGTTGAAAACTTTTGCCCACTTTTTAAACTGGTTAATTTTCTGGCAATTGAGTTTTGAGAGTTTTTTTTTTTCTTTGCATATTCTAGGTATGTCTTTTTATCAGGAGTATGATTGGCAAATACTCCATTTCATTTTTTCATTGTGTTGACTATCTTTTGAAGAGCAAAGACCTGAATTTTTTCCAGTCAATTATTTCTATAATAAGCATACTTTTCTGTAAGATCTAAACTATCTCTGCCTACCCTCAGGTAACGAAGACTTCCTCTCACGTTCTCTTGTAGAAGTTTTATAGTTTTAGGTTTTCCTTGTGTGTTGTGATGCACAGCAGTTTGTAGATGAGGCAAATCCATCTTACCCAATTCAAAATGGAGGTGACCTGTAGGAGCTGGATAAAGAGGTGGGCTGTGCAAATCCTTCATTCCCTCATCATCAGCCTGCCTTCCTTCTTCTCCCAATTATTGGGTAATTTTGAATGTGACAGAGGATGATGATGTTCGAGCGAACAAATAGGAATAAAACATTCTAGGTTCACGTTTGACCCCTACAGAAGCAGGTACGAACACAGCCAGGAGAAAAGGAGGCGTGAGTGAGGTCAGAGACCCTGACTCCCGTAATCACTAACAGGTGAATCCACGTGCGCTGGGCGTCAGAGCTGCAGACAGATCAGGGCTGCACATGTGTGCGTGCAGGCTTGAGGCACACGTGCTCTCTGGCAGGAGCTGAGGAAAGGAAGGATGGGCAGATTGCGGAGCAGCTGGCATCTCTGGACTTGAATAGCTTTTCCCTAAAACCGCCCCCCTTTGCAAGTTTCCTGGTGTGTGCTGGAGAGCCTCAGTGGGCCCCATGGCCCCTCTGCCCTGCCGGGAAGTCCGCAGAGAGCGGCAGCTGTCCCCGCAAACGTGCCTATTATCCTGGCTGTCACGAAAGCTGCATCTTTCTCCTCTGGCAGCTCTGGGGGACATGAAAAATGCGCCAGTCTGCCTGAGTGTAATTAAACCTTTGGCTGGAGGTTTACCCTGCAGCTTGGCTGGCAAGTTCAATAATGATGAATTGAGCGGAATGTTGAAAGCATCAGTGTGAACGGGCTTTGCAATAACGTACACGGTGCACGTAGTTACGTTCCTTGTGACCCCCGCCGGCCCTCCCGTGTCGCGCCAGCCTCCGGCCTCATGGCACCATGCCGACCTCCCCAAAAGAGCCCTGACTCCCGGCCGCCGTTCGCTCCCCTCTGCATAGATTTGCTGTGTGTCCTTTGGCTTCCACCCTTGACACGTTTTAACCCACGTGCATGTTCTGATCATGAAGCTCCCTCCCTCCCTGCTGCCTGTTTGAGGTGCAGCCCCTCTAACAGCCTTGGGCTGTCCCTGGGGCTTGACCTGATGACAGCCCAGTGGGGCAAGAATTAGAAGTGCCTGGGTCCTAGCTGACTGTCCGCCCCCTTGCGTCATCTCCATCTCCGTCTGTGGGAGGGAGAGGGGCCCTGGCCAGGTGTTGAGCAGCACCCCATGCCTCCAGCCTCCCTCCAGAGCACGTCTGCTCACTGGCTCACGCCTCACTCCTTCCGTTGGGTTGCCTTTTGTGGCTCCTTTGGAAGTGAGATTTTGAATGTGACAGGAGATGGGCCCCTAACTTTTCTTTCTGACAGCATCTGGCTGCTGTGCAAAGCAGGAGAGATTTCTAGACCCTTGAGTTAGCAGGCAGCGGCATTTTGCCCTTGCTCCTGACAGTCTGGCAGGTGGACGGGTCTGCTCCCCAGGTGCCTCCTCTGGGCATCCAGCTTGCTGGGGAGGGAGCTTTCCCGCCTTGCAGCCCCACTTAGGAGCTAAACTGCTGGGGTCTGGGGAGGGAGCGAGGAGAGACAGACCTGCATCCTCTGGGAAGTGCAGAGTGCGTTCTGGATTTTTCTCTTGTCTTACGCACCTGTCCCAGAGGCCTCTTCTTCCCGGGCAAGCATTTAAGTGGCATTTCCAACCTGCTGCTCTCCGGTCCCACCCTCAGCTGCCAAGACTGCATGTATTACAGCTGTAGTTTTGTCTCAATCAAGACAGGAGCTTGTGGTGGAAAGGGAGGGAGGCCCACTTCCACCCAGTCAGAGGTGCTGGGACCAGCCTTGGGGGCACTGGAATTAGGATCCTCAAAGCTGACGTGAGTGAATAAACATTCACTCAGCTCTGCTTGGCCCCGAGGTGTCTCACTTCTGTGTTGTTAACCCTGCAGACCGGAGTTCTCAGCTACGCCCAGCCCAGCCCAGCTTGCGAGGAGGCTCCCAGGCTTTGTTCCTGAGAACAGTCAAGTGTGAGCTTCTGGCAGCACCGCCAGGCCCAGCTCGCCACCCCTGGGGAACAGGGGAGCAGATGCATCCCGTACCCCCTTGAGCATGGTGGTGGCATGCAGGTGGACAACCCCAGGTGGGACTTAAATTTGGGGTGTGCTTCTTAGCTCCAGCTCTCCTTACCTCCGGGACTCTGCAGGGAGGATCGTGGGCCTCCCCCACCACCTCCCCAACTGCACCAGGACAGGAGCTAAACCACCACCCTGGAAGGGCCTGGCGCCCGCCTGCAGCACCTGCAGATCTCCGAGCGAGCGAGGTGCCCTCTCTCCAGCCAGGAGAGGCCGCTAGGGTATTAGGCGCATTAGCAGACAGACTTTCCAGTTAAAAGATAAGTGAGAAGCGAATGATGCTTCAGGCCTGTCAATAGCTGCGTTATCTTTGGAACCACTTGACAGCCAGCCAGAAAGCTGGCCAGCAGCGGCGCATGGCCAGGCAAGGAGGGAGAGGGCTCTGAGGGCCGCCTCGTGGCTGCCTCCCTCCCTGGGCTCTGAGCCAAGGTGGGAAATGGATGAGCGGTGATTTGGGGGTCTACCCGTAATGCTTTGCAGAGGAACAATTGCCTCCGGGCACAGCACCCTCTTCAGCTGGAGAGCCAGGAATGACCCCCGGCGTCGGGCTGCCAGGCCCCCAGAGACCCTCGCGGTGGACAGTGGAGTTTGGATAGGACTGTTTCTCCGTTTGAACTATGATCGCGGTGCCCAGACGCAGCACGTTGCGAGATAGCTCAGGGCTCTGCTGGCTGGGGGGGTGAGGGCGTTTCTCAGGCTCTGCCTGGGTCGGGGTGGCAACCAGGGAGCTCCAGAATGCACCTGCGTTCCAGGGGCAGGTGCTCAGTGGGGTCTGCCGACTCCCGGCCTCAGAGTACCATCCCCGTAGGCAACGGTTGCAGGTAGGACTCCTCCCCTCGCACTGGGATTGGGGTGGTTAATGTGCAGATGCAGGAGAAGCTACGGCGTCCACTCAGCAAACAACTGCAAAATGGAGTGCAGTATTATTTCTTTGGGGCAAAAAGGAAATGTTGGAAAGGCTGTAGTGCAGGCATCAGGCAATTCTTTCCTGCAGAATACATTGGACTCCATCGTCGCTGGCTGCCTTGGGAAGAGAAACCTGGACTCGAGGTGGGGGCCGGGGAGGGAGGGGACCCCACGTTTCCATGCCAATCCTTGGGTTCCGTTGTGGTTATGACCACGTAGCTGTGTCGCTTTTATGCTTTCAAATGTCGGCAGGGGTTATCTGGGCAGAGGGATTACATACCATTTTCCTTTCCTCCTTATGCTCTTTTTGTATTAAGAAAATCAATTAAAAAAAAATCCGCAACTCTTGCAGTGCAGATTCCCCAGGGAGGGACCCCAGGGCGCCTCACTTAACAGGCTTGGGCATCTTTGAGAACGTGGGCCATGGAGGCCAGGCCACGTGGTCCTGTTAATCGTTGGAGAAGATGCTGAGAAACTGCGGCCCGCAGGCCGCCCCTCAAGTCCATTCCTGCCCTAAAGCAGGACAAATGAACCGGGCCCTGGGAAAGGGGTCTCCCTCTGCGGTTCCGGTTCGGTTTGGGTGCCTGGGTTCCAGCAGGGGCTCCCCAGCGAGGTGGCATAGTGGGCGGCGACCTTACATGGGGTCTCTTCTCCCCAGTCTAGTCCCCACCCGGGCACCCCCACAGTTTGCCTCCCCGAAAGGCCTGAATCCCTTTTCTTCCTGATGTCATTTCCTTGCAAATTTGTTGTTGTTGAGAAGCTACTTAAGCCTGAGCTCTAACCTCTGAATCACTCCTCATCAGCCTCTCCCACGAGTCCCAGGCATGTTAATAAGCTGTTTCTTTATCTTGTTAATCTTTCTTTTGTTAGTTTAATTTCCAGAGCCTCAGCTGCAGAACTTCGGGAGAGAGGAAAGGCTGGTTGGCTTTCCCTGCCCCCAAGAGCCTGGCTCTTCATCTCACAGGCTTCCCAGGGAACCTCCTGGCAAAGCCGGCATCTGCCTCTGGTGCTCTGCTTGCTTGTGGCCACCACTGCAGGCGTGGGGTGCCTGGGCGGCCTCTCCACCTGCTCGCACCTGAGCCGTGTCCCCCAGGCAGCCTTCTTCAGGAGCCAGCTAGAAAAGCTCACATTTTAGGAATGGGGAGCAGATCAGCAGATTGACAAAAGCACACTGCTGAGGGGAGCAGGGGGGAGACAGGAGAGGTCTGCTGCGCCCTGTGGGTCACTCCCTGGCCGGGGATCGAACTCGCGCTGCGGCGGCTGCGGAAGCTTCACAGCGCTGCCTTAACCCCTTGCGCCACCTGGGAGGGCCCCTGCTATAGTTTTGATAGTCATGGTTGGTTGGTTCCTCTTCAGCCATTGTTGTTTGCACCTGTGTTCTTAAATGAGCATGTGCTCACATGTCTGTTTCTTGTGCTGCATTTCTCTGGTTTGACTGTTAAAGTCATGCCCTCCCGGCCCAGAGCTTTGAGGGTTTTCGATCTCCCCTCCCAGGCTGGGACAGAGCACGCACATGGGTTGGATATGAGGTGGAGCTTCTCACCAGGTGAAGGGGATCCGGCTGTGCCTCCCCAAAACGACCATGTGGGAAGGACTACTTGGGGTTCATCGGATTGAGAAACAGACCCACGAGGAAGCTTCTGCCCTCCCCTCCGCCTGGGGGTGGCCCCTCCTTGCCAAGATTTAAGGGCTCGCGGTGTATTTTGGTGAACAGCCCCCCTGTGCCCAGGTTCCCTCCCGGTTTGTGGTTGATCTTCTTGCTCCTGACATTATCTTGTATCAAAGTTTTTTTTGTTTTTTAAGGATTATTTATTTATGCACACAAGAACTAGGGTAAGGCCAGAGGTGTGGGGTGGTGAGAGGAGTCACCAGAGACAGAGTGGGGAGCAGAACAGGCGGATGGTCTGAAACACTGGAGACAGGGTGGGTCTGCTGCGCCCTGTGGGTCCCTCCCTGGCCAGGATCAAGCTCAGCTGCAGTGGCTACGGACAGCTTCACAGTGCTGCGCGTTAACCCGTTGGGCCACCAGGGAGGGCCCGACAGTTTCTGATTTCAGCGAGGCCCAACTTACCAGTTATTGTTATCGAATGTTTTTCGTGACAGTTGCTTCTGTCGTCCAGGAGTCTGCTCGTCTGTCTGCGCCGTGGCTTCCTGCGTCCACACCTGCCGGCCGCTCTTTCACTCTCCCTTTCCTGTGTCTCCCTTTAGATCTGTGCGGGTCTCTTAATCGTATCTAAAAATATCTTCATCTTGCTCTGACTCTTGAAAGAAAAATTGAGTTGCATTTAAATTTCTAGGTTGATAGGAATGTTTATTCCCTCAGCCACTTCAGTGATATTATCCCATTTAGACTGCTCCCACCTGCCTCAAGAATCGTGTTACATCTCACGTGTTCTCTGTGACCAGTATAAAAATGTAAGTGGCAGCAGCCTGCTTTCAATCCATTCCTTCTCTTGGGGTGCTGATGTATGTGTACACACACACACATACACACACACATGTATATATATTTTTTCATTTGCCTGTGATGTTTTTTATTTTCAGTATGGTGTGTGTGTGTGTGTATGAGGTTAAGACCCGGAATATATTTTAAAACTGAATAGTCATTTTGAATTATTACTATTATTGGAAAGCTTTATTTTATTTTATTTATTTTTT
>NW_004567139.1:6661008-6666064 GCF_000260355.1 Condylura cristata | reverse complement strand
CTCCGTGATCTGTGCTCTGGTCCACTGATTAGCCACTGAGCTGCACTGAACCTCTTATCTAAGTTGTCTGAACCTCTTATCTAAGTTACCTTTTTACCTGAAACGACTGCCCCTTTTACCTGTCAGCTGTCCTGTGGCTGCTTCTTAGATGTCTGCTTTTTCTTGGTTCCAGGTGGTTCTGGGATTTAGTTTCTCAATCATCGCCGGGCACATTTGAGATCTTTAGTGCTGAGTCCATTCCGTAAAGGCCTCGCTCTCCCTCGTTGTCCGTTCCCTTGCTTCCACTCGGGGGTTAGTTCTCCCGGGCGCCAGAACCCTGAGGCCCCGTCCTGGGCTGGTCAGGTTTCTCCTCTAGGCTCTTCAGGGCCCTGGATCCTGGCACCATGAGTCAGACACCCATCGGATGCCGTAGTCTGGAGCTGATTTGTACAGTGCTGTTCAGGTTGGGATTTTTCCTGCCCACACAAAGCTGTGGCCTAGAACTCTGACCTGGAACCCCAAGGTTTTAATTTTCTAGCCATTTTCTCCTCCAGAGGCCAGGCAAACTCAGGAGAGCGCCCCTTTTTGTCTCTGAATGCACAATGGGTTGGTCTTCCTGGCTCCTGCACGTGTGGCAGCTCTCGGGAATCTTACGTGCTTCAAGCCACATAAGGCAGGAGGCGAAATTCCATGCACGCAAGATTCCCGTGTGGATGGCGGCCCCCAGGCCCCTCTCACGAGACCCTGGCTCTTCCCAGGGCGGGCTCTGTGCCAGTTTGAGAATTTCGCTTGGCTTACAGCTTCCTTATCACGGCTTCCCTTTCTCAGTTGCAAGCCCAGAGCTGCATGGAAAAGCTTTCTCACTTATTTGTTTCACCCATCACTCCCAGGTGTTTGCGGAGGGAGGTTACTCTAATCTTTCGCCTTGCTGGAAACAGTCTTATTTCCACAGAGATTTAAATTTGCCAAACCGTGGTGCTGACACCTTGTCTTGAGTTACTGGTCCTCCGGGTCTGTGTGTCCAGATTCTGGAGACAAGAAGCCATGCTCCCCCCCTCGCTTCCCAGAGCACCACGACCTGGCATCTTTTTCAAGACTTGTGCCTCGACATGGCTATAAATCTGACAATAAAATGAAATTGCAGCCAGATCTTCCCAATCACCAACCTGACAGAGGAGGTGGGCAAGGGCTTCTGTTAAGCTGCTGGGCGGGGGAGGAATCCGAGAGGGACAGATGTGATGAGCCGCGAGTTCCTCCGCGCATAACTTCGGTTTATGAGCACACGCGCTGGCTGTCGGTGCTCCTTGCGTCTCAGAGATAACGGTGCCGCGGTGACGAGCGTCCCGGGTCATCTTCCTTGTGCATCTGCTGGGCCCATCACCTTCAGACTGCAATAGGGACGCCCCCCCGCAGCTGGAGGGGGCTTCTGTTAACCCTCTGCAGCCCTTGAGTTACTTGTGAGTGATCTGATGTCAGCATGGGGCGGGCCCAGCCGGCCACATACAGGACACGGCGGCAGGAAGAGCCTCAGTTCTCGAAAGGTGGCTCTTGAGCTAGTCACATCCGAGTTTCTTGGGGGGATAGGAAGAAACACGGATGCATGGCCCCTCCCGATTTGCCATCACCAGTCCCTATAGGCCGGGCGCCTTCGAAAACTCTCAGGCGGTTCTTATCCTGTTAGCACAGTGCGAGAATGTTTGTCTGGGCGCCTCGGGGGTGGCAGTGGTGAGGCGAATCATTGTGGGTGAACAGAATCCCCTGTGGGACCCCGAGGCTGCTGACAGAGCCCGGGCCTTAGGCGGCTGTGGGTTGTGGTGCGGGAAAGGGAGTCAGCTCAGCTGTAGCTGAAGGCTCATCCCTGGTGGTAAATGTTTTGGAGGGTGACTTAACCCCACTTGCTGACTTGAAAGGGAAGAAAAGGGCAAGACAAAATGTAACTGAGCGCCAGCGTCCTTGGGGTCTGTGTGTAAACATCACCGGGGTTTCAGTTACGCGGGCTCCTTCCCGGGCCACGTGGCAGCAGGAAGAGCACCTGCTGTTCCAGTCCATGCCCGTGCGGGTGCAGTCATCCTGCCAGCTCACAGGGACCTACCTGCCCTCTCCAGCTCTGGGGCTGCCGCGCCGGGGTGAGGGGTCAGTGAGGAAGTCAGAACTCGCGCCCGACGTGGCATCAAGACTCCAGGCACAGCGGTGCAGTCTCTGCACGGGCCGGGTGGATTCAGGACCCGCCAGAGTGGGAGCGTCACACTGGCCCCGGGGGTGCAGCCCCTTCCCCGGGCGCTCACTCACCCAGCCCAGGGTGCCCGTCTCTCCGTGGGGCCCCTTGGCAACACCCAGCACCGCACTTCTGGGGTGGGGCTCCCTGGGCTTTCCGGCCCGAGGCCTGGCCCAGTGTTCCTGGCTTGGTGAAGGGGCAGGGGATGGCCCCTGTCATGCGGGGAGCTTCCCCAAGCAGGGCCGTGTGGGAGGCCAGAGCGGCGTGTGCCACTCCGGCAAGGTGATAATGGTGGCACGGTCCCAGGGGTGCGTCCCCAGTGAACGGTCCCAGGCGGCCTGGGCACCCACGTCTCCCTCTCTTTAATGGAGGCCATTGTTGTACAACACTGTGTGTGATTTAGGGGCGGAGGCGCGGAGTCCATTCTTAGCGGCTCCCCCGGCCCCTCCTGCTCCCCTAAATTATGTTACCTTGAGTGCCCGTCACACCTGCCCAGGTCTCACTGTAGATCCTAGGAATGTGCACTAAAAAAATGTTTAAATGCGGTTTTGTCAGTGATTTAGGGGGAGTGCTGCTTGCCGGGGTGGGGGGCAGGCTGCTGCTCTTATGGAGGGAAGTGTTATCTGCAGCAGCCTACTTTGAGGCTGAAAATGTCAACATGGTTGTGGATTTAAAAAGCCCCCTCCCGGGAGCCCAGCAGCCCCCACGCTGGGGTCTGGCAAACTGTGCCTGCCCCCCCCGCCCCCGCCCCATGCCCAGTTCTGCTCCAGGTCCCAGGGCCCCTGCCCTTTGGGACAAATCAGAACCGCTAGGTCTACTGGACGGGCCGTTGCCTTTCTCTTATGTTCTTAGAAATGGGGCTCAGGCTCCTTGGGGGGCCCGCAGAAACAGGCCTGTGCCGCGGTGGCCGCCCCCCCCCCCCAAGTTAGGTTAGCATCCCAGCTGGACCGACTAGAAACTGAGGCACGGAGGCGCCACCCAGGGGGCTGGAGGGCTCACTGCTGCTTTTTCTTATTTTTTAAATCCTTGTCGTCGAACTATTTTGCCTCTTGAAACAGTGACTGTGATGTGAGTGAGTGAGTGAGTGAGTGAGTGAGTGGGCTTGGTCCCCCAAAGCACAGCCTGAGAGGCCTCGAGGCCTTTACCTGGGACAGTCAGGTAAAGTGACCTCTGAAAACAGAGGAGAGGAAGGTGCCAGGGCCCCCGGGCTTGGCCTTTCCTGTTTCCAGTCTGCACCCCTGGGGAGCCTGGTCTGCCCCGGCCGCCCTCGCCCACTGCCTGGCCACAGCCTCGGCTGGTGGTTCCCGGCAGAGAATGGGGAGAAGCAGCCAGTGCACCTCAGCTCAAGTCTCCCTCCCCTTTGCTCCCACCTGCAGGAACCTGGACACATGCACACCTGGACACACGCACACACACCCACACACGCACATACAAACGCACACACATGCACGCACACCCACACACCCACACCCACACGGTAAAGGTAAGTACAAGGAAACTCGTGGGGTGCACAGCCACCATGCTTTTCTTCAAGTGGAGAAACGGCCCCCAATGTCCGCTTCGGGGTTGCAGGCCTGCTGAGGGGGCCATGTGGGGTGGGGTCTGCAGGAGTCTCCCCGGGCAGCCCACCTCGGACCACCCACGTCCTGCGCTCTGCTGCCGCCCACGGCGGGGTGACCCCTCACACCGTGTGGCTTAGTGCCGGCTGGTTGTGGGGTTCTCTTCAGGGCTTGGAGCCCCGCTCTTGTCGCGTGACTTTTCCCTGACACCCGGGCGGCCGAGCTGCTGTTACCTGTGCATCCTGTCTGAGATGTTTCTTGAACAGATTAATAGCGTGAAAACATTGCTGGGGAAATATTTAGCTAATTAAGAAGACAAACTTTTAGAGATAAACATTTGGCTGCATTTACATAATGTGTAAGTTGTTTGCATCGCGATGAGGGTTGCTGCTTCCCTCCAAGCCCGCGCTGATGGGGGACAAACACCCCTGGCCCCAAACTGGCCCCTGGAGGCGGCGTCTTCACGTCCAGCTCCTTGGGTCATGCTGACGGAGGGGAACACGCACGCTTCTGCCTTGTGCAGATTCTCCCTGGCAGAACATGCTTTATGACGACCGCATCCTGTCCTCCTGAGAAGGGCTTTCCCGGGGTGCTGTGCTGGGCCTGCCAGCTTCATCCACCGGATGTCTCCTGGTGAGCGAGCTCACCTGTTGTGTGCAGCTCAGGCCTTCCCATCCCGGCTCCTTAATCTGATCCCAATCTGGTGGCGTTGGTCTGGGTGGGCGGGTGGGAGGGGGGCATGGGCTTGCTGGAGTAGCTGCCCTCAGCTCTCGGGGGCTCTTCTGGGCCTCTTTATACCCGATCCTGCTCTTTGAGGATGAAACGGGGTCCTGAGGACTGACCAGGTCGAGAACATCGGCTGCTGTGGTCAGAGTGGAGGGTCAGGCCAAACTCGAGGCCAGGGAGTCAGTGTCTGTTATCGTGCAGAGCGCGCCCATGAACGAGAAGTCCCACCACTTGGACCTGAAAGCCAAGTTCAAGTCCTCTTTGCTCCCTGTGTCTGCTTTACGCAGCCTGGGGCAAGCCTGCAGCTCCAGGAACAGCAGCCGAGCGCTTGGGAATGACGGGCTTCTTGCAGAGACGGGGCCTCGCGAGGCCTGGAGAGTACAGGGCGCCGGCAGCTAGAGCCTGCCCTGCGTCTGGTGGCCATGGCAGCGCCAGCGAAGGGGCCTCGAGTCTGCTTGGCGGCACAGAGCGATAGAAGAGGGTGTCCTGCAGCCTTGCTGGGAGGGATGAGGACACTGTGTAGTTCCAGTGCCCTGAACTCAGGTGTGGGCTTTGGTGTGTCAGGTTCCAAGCCATC
>NW_004567139.1:6636466-6660363 GCF_000260355.1 Condylura cristata | reverse complement strand
CCCTGTGGTCTCCTCCTGGGCAGGCTCCTGGGCAGGCGGGATAGAACTCATGCGGAAGTTGCTTAAGCTTCTTAGTGCTGCGCTTTAACCCGCTGCGCCACCAGGGAGGGCCCAAGAATAGATTTTTAAGAGATTTTTTAAGTTCTGCTTTTAGCAAATCTATATCAGGCTTTAGCCAAGTGCTACCTATTTGCGGGCTGACTCTGGCCCGCAACCTACTTTTTTGCAAATAAAGTTTTATTGGAACAGACACACCAGCTCAACTCCAAGTGGTCTCTGGTAAAGGCAGAGCTGAGTAGCTGCGGCAGACGAGAAGACCACACTGTCTACCGTCGTTTCTATCTGCGCCTTTCCCAGAAGTTTGCTGACCCTTGTTCACATTCCAGAAAATAGGCATTGGGATGAGTGAATGTTCATCTGTTAACAGATAAGATTTTGGGAGGCAGTTCTGAACCTTCAGTAGGACCATAAACTCCCAAAAAGTGTGTGTGAAACACGGTGCAGATGTGCGTGGATATTTTCCGGGAAGGAAAATTTCGTTTCATTATTCATTATTCATTGTGCCGATTCTGCAGCCACTCCCGCCTGGTCTCCGGGTGAGGGGGCTTCAGACTGGTGTGCAGCGGCTGGCTGTAGGCATGGAACACTAGTGTTGGAAGTCTACCTAAATCACCTCCCTTAAAGCTGGACAAAGCTAAGACCTTTAGAGTTGGGCCTTTCTTAGTGTTCTGTGCAGAAAACTGGAACTTAGTTGGGGAATTCTCTGCCTTGGATTTCACATAAGTGAGTCTTTCTAAAGAGAGGAAAATCTAGTGCACAGTGAACACAGGGTCATGCGGTGAGGATAAGGCCGCTGAGGACACAGGAAAAGCTTCCCCAGGAGTGACTCCTTTCCCCGGTTTCCTTCTCGCCCTCCTCTAACTGCTCAGCCCCCAAATCCATGGGCTGTGTGGGGGTGCCCCCCTCCCTAGTTCCGAGGGCCTTGGTGCAGAGCTGACCTTTCAGGGTGGAAGCTGCTCTTGCAGGTGTCTCCTTCCTTGCACCCGAGGTGACCTGGCTGGGCTGGGCCCCAGAGCAGAGGGCCAGTGGCCAGCCCCCAGGGCGCACAGCCTCCCAGCTGGGGATTGGTGCTGGCTGGGGTGCAGCGCCATCCCCAAGGGTGGCATGTTGTCAGCAGGGCAGGAAGTCCTGGGCTTTCCAGGCCCTGTCTCGTTTGCAGGATGCGCTCTTGGCTTTCCTTGGGGGATGGTGTGGAGGGAGGCCCTGGGCACCCCCATCCCCTTCCAGTGAATGAGTTGGTTTCTGTTGTTACCCCTTAGAGTGGTGCCGGGCACACTCTCCTCGTGGGGCCTTGCTCTCCTGCGCCTTCCAGGAAGTCTGGTCACAGGACAGACGGAGGCCTCCCTCCGTCTGCTGGCAGATGCCCGCCTCGTCCTTGGTGACCGTCCTCGGTCGTTGACTTCCTGAAAGCGAGAATGTCTGCAGGCCAAGACATAGTCTGCGGCGTAAGTCTCGCTTCGACCTTGTAGTGCCATACTTCCCTCTCAGTCCCGCGGCCTTAGACAAGGGGAAGCTACCGTCTTCCTCCCGTGGTTTGAGGAGAGAACATGAGCGGTCACCACTGACCACAAGTGCCCCCATTGTGGACATCCCTGCTGGGCCAGAATTTCACTCCCAGGAGCGAGGAAGTGGGAGCTGTGAATAGCGGGGAGGATGCTGTAGGCTGACCCCACACTGACCGCGGCCAGCCCCTCTGTAGACTTAGGGCAGGCGAGAGAGTGCTTTGGGGAAATCGACCTTCCTTCCCTCTGCTCTTCCGCGGCATCATTCCCTTGTGATGACTCTTATCCTCTTAAAATGAAAAGAGGGGGCCTCCCAGGTGGCCTAGGGATGAAGTCTCAGAGCTGCCACTGCAGCACGAGTTCGATCCCCGGCCAGGGAGTGACCCACAGGGTGCAGCAGACTTCTCCTGTCTCCCCGCTGCTCCCCTCAGCGGTGGATTCCAGTAGATCTATCTAGCCTGCTCCCCACTATGTCTGGTGAATCCTCTCACCTCCCGCACCTCTGGGCCTGTACCCCAGTTCTTCTACATGAAAAAGAAAAGTGGGTTTTTATTTAACGTAAGGACTTGACATTTCCTATGAAGACAAGGCAATTTCATTTTAATGTCTAATCTTAAATGTCCACGGCTTCCCCACTAAGTGGTTGAAGTGTTCTGGGTGTCCCTTGCTCCCCAGATGAAACTATTGGGACCCCTAACTGGGCAGTGATATGGGGCGGGGGCAGACCACAGTGCAGACAGAGCTGTAGTTGAGGAGCCCAAAACACGGTTTTTCCAAATTTTTCGGTGTCAGAGCTGCCTTGGGGTGGGTGGGGATGTAAGACATGACCGGCGCATTTCTGGGTCCCTCTCTCTCCCGAGGATTGACTCAATAGCTCCCCATTTTAGGGATCCCCGTGATGCCATCCTAAATGGTCTTGGCTCCTCATTCGCATGCTCAGATGTCAGGAAGACACGTTATGTCAAAGGGGGAGTGATGAGCTGATGCCAGCCGTTGGATGTAACCCTGACCTCCGTCCTCCCTCTCGGCTGCTTCTCCTCCCTGGCGATATGTAACCACGCGAGTGAAGCAAGGACCTGCCATCTCTGTGGGCAAGATTGAGGGTCCTTGGCAAGGCCCCTGCAGATACCCATGTTCCCAAGGTGCTCTTTGTCCAGGGGCTCTTTTGAAGCAAATGTCTGCTGCTGTTGGACCCCCTAAAGGTTATGAGGAGATCTTTCCCGTCGGGGTCGGGGGGCAAAGAACTGCACAGACAGCCTGAAACCCACTGAGACTTGTTTCTAGCTCACAGCTCATGCATCAGGACGAGTTCACGTTGATAACGTGGTTGTCTGTCTCTTTATAGCGGGAGCACTGACCCAGTGGGTGGACACTTTAATCTCTTTGGAAACTTTGGCTCCATGTGTCAGGAGCAGAAATGATGATCTCACTTAGATATTTGGAACCAGCAGTGTTTTCGTGGGTGGTTTGCTTAATGGGTGAGAAATCCTTAGCTCATAGTGAACTCATGTCTTATGCTGATGTACATTTAATTTTTACCAATTATGCAGATCTATTTGTATCTGTGTCGTAGCTAAGCAATTGCTTATTCATAAGCATCAAAGATAAGGCAGCTACTTTGAGTGCCTGGAAAAGATGTACTCGCTGAAGAGGGAATTGAATCAGCCTTCTTCTGCAGGCTGCATTTGACCCTCTGGTAATTGTGTGGCTTGTGATTATTAGAACGATAAACAGAGAAATCTGTTACAGTCATAGAGAGGCTATGCAGAATTACAAAGAGGTTATGTTGAGTGTCATGTTTCCTGAATTCCAGATACTTCTCTGCTTGAAGGCTCCTCCCTGAGCATAATAAACACTTGGGCTCTTTTCCCACGAAGTCTCCGTCATCTCCAGCCGCGTCTTCTCCTGTCCCGGGTTGTGCATGACCCACTGGGTGCATCCTTGAAGGCTGTGCCCACGGCCTGCACCGGTGTGTGGCTGTTTGCCTTGTGGGGTGCAGTCAGTTTGCCCAGCTTCTCCCCAGCCTATAGCTTTGGGCCCAAGTAGGATTGTCAGATCGATCACAGGATACCCACTTAGATGCAAATTGGAACAAATGCATGCTTTTTGTGCCATGGGCCTGTGCCATAGCCGGTATATTCTTAACCTAAAAAAATGCTTGTTTTAATTGAAGTTCAAGGGCAGCAGGATGCTCTGGTGTTTCTTCTCTGCTCAATTCAGCCTTTCTGGCAAGGATCCTTCCACAGTACAGTCTTCTCCGCTGTGCACAGTGTTTGCAGGGCCGCGGGGCCGCTTAGGACTGACAGGGCCGTGGGGAGCAGAAGCCCAGGGAGCCGGGGGAGTTCTTGGTTGCGTGCACTTTGCACAGCGATGTCTCAGCACAGAGCGAAGCTGCTCTGGGACTGCACTAGGCCATGTTCTGCGTAACGCAATTTGCGCACTTGTTTTTTCTTTTTAAGGCACTGTACCATCATGAATAATCTCCGAAAGGAACTTAAAAAATGGAGGCGGAAACTTCAAAGCAGCCAGGTGGATACATCTGCCTAACCTGGAACTATACCTGCTGCTCACAGCTCGGCCTCATTAGTCATTGACAGACATAAGTGGATCAGGGGAAAATTACCGTGTCTGCACGGAATTAACTGATCGCATCTTCACTGCTTAAAGAGGCCTCACTTGGGCAAAGGACCTTTCATAAAAGAGCAAGGAACTATGTCGAAAACGATGAAAAATGTTCACTTGCAGTCAGAGAAAGACAAATTAAGGGAAATGTCATCCCCTGTACGTGGATACATTTATTTTAAAATGTGAGATGCCCAGGATGACTAAGAAATGGCGAGATGAGAACTTAGAAACCGCTCGCAGGAGTGTAAATGGCACGGCCTTTCTGGAAATTAATTAGACAGAGGCTTTGAGGCCCTTTGATCAACAGCTCAACTTTTAAGAACTTTGTTCAGATTTCTGACTGTTTATTTAAGTTCAAGGCTTTACAGTGATATTTAGAAACAAACAGAAACAGCCCAGTGCCCAGGGCAGGAGCGTGCAGACAATGCTCTGATTGCTAGAAATACTTCCGAGTGTCTCCGAGCACCTGGGGGAACGCCCAAGTCATGTTTTGGGGGGCAGACACTGTGCCCACGCCTGACGGGCTCCTGTCACGTTGACCTGCCCGAGAGTTGAGCGCCACGTAAGGCATTCAACTAAGTCCTGAATAAAAAGATTTATTTATTTATGCTTACAGAACTGGGGTACAGGCCAGAGGGTGTGGTGGGTGAGAAGTTTTACCAGAGACAGAGTGGGGAGCAGAACAGGCAAAGCTACTGAAATACACTGCTGAGGGGAGCAGCAGGGAGACAGGAGACATCTGCTGCGCCCTGTGGGTCACGCCCTTGCGGGGGATTGAACTCGTGCTGCAGGGGCTTCGGACAGCTTCATAATGTGGTGCTTTAACCCGTTGCACCACCAGGCAAGGCCCAAGTCCTGAATGCCTTTAGGGGTAGGGTTACCTATGCTTTCCATTCCCTTCTGGGTGCGTTGAGGGTCTCCCCACGAGGCTGCGGATAGAGGCCCGCAGTCCTCACCAACAGCCTGGGCAGGGGCTGGACACTGAGTTTTCAGCCCAGCGACGCAGAACAACCAGAGT
Source organism: Condylura cristata (assembly GCF_000260355.1). Classification (NCBI taxonomy): domain Eukaryota; kingdom Metazoa; phylum Chordata; class Mammalia; order Eulipotyphla; family Talpidae; genus Condylura; species Condylura cristata. The sequence goes on along the minus strand of NW_004567139.1, from coordinate 6,655,158 downwards.
TTTCGAACAAGGTGGCCTCATTCAGATTGGCTTGGATTTCCCTTTTCTCGTCGACATTCTAGCAACCAGCTGGGGAAGCACAGGACTGGCTTTGTTTTCTTGGGAGTGCTGCCCAGCAATGGTGGCTGGGTGGCCACCCTGAGTGGGAGGCACGTAAATGAACACTCCGCTCTTGGTGGGGCGCTGGGTACGTTTGCAGCATAGGTGCTGGCTGCCAGAGGTCCCAGAAAATGTATGGGCCTCGGTGAGAGCCTGAAGGCTCGGGGGCTGAGGGAGGCATCAGGAGTGTCTCGTGTCCTTCCTCCCCGCTCCCCATCTCCAAGGTGGGCGGTCCCACCCCTACCCCATCCCCGAGTCCTGACAGTGAAGCTGAGAGTCAGTGTCCAGTGGGTTGAAAGACAGCACTTAGGACAAAGGTCTTGCAAGTCCGTTTTCCCCGTAAGCCATCAGGATTTGGCGCTGCAGAAGCCCAAAACCCAACAATGAATGTATGTTGTTTCTCTGTGTCGGCTGAAGCCTCTCCTTTTGGGGTTAAGCTAAAGCCGGAATTAGAACAGGAAAGGTAGCAGGCGGGAAGGGAGCACCGGGTGAATGAAGGGGGTCTCGCCTCTCTTTTGCTTTCAGAGGCAGAGCCCTGAGTTTCATTTGTAAGGTGCTGGTTCCACGGTAGGAACCCAGTGGGTGGCCAACGATTAGTGACAGGCAAGCAAGGAAAGATTTGAGGATCTGTGCGTGAAGACCCCACCCCACCTCCACACACACAACTCGCTAAGCTCTGTTTCATGGGACAGGCCAGCGCCTCTTACTGGTCCACTGTGGTACAGGAATCAGGAAGCCCTAGGGCAGAACTGGGGCGGACCTCAGGCAGGAACCTTCCCGGGGTGCGTGGCCTTCCCGGTGGGCAAGCAGGAGTCTGCCCCCTCGTGGCCAGAGGGAGACACTGCAGCTGGCAGCAGCTGGAATACAAACTGACCCGTTCACGTGTCATGAAGAAGAAACTTTGCAAACCGTTGGGTCAGGACCTAAGCGAAAGGCCTTCAAGCCATTACAAGCTAGCATGACAGAGGCTAAGAAATTCAGAAAATATTTCTGCGGATTGAAGCGAAACAAGTGGAAGATGAAACCTACATTAAAACGTCAAGAGGAAGAGCTAACACGAATCGTGCTTTGCAGGTGCCAGGACTGGTACCAAGAGCTTGGCATGTGTCTCCGTCCTCACTGCAGCCCTGCTCAGCAGGCACAGTGACTGCTAAGGGCACGGAGGGCCCGCGCTTGCCTGCAGCCTGGGGCCAGGCATGGAGGCATCCGCCGGGTCCTCACCATGACTGTAAATGTGCAAAAGCCCCAAAATGCAGTGTGCGTGGACTGGACGAGGGGCAGGGGCTTTGTTCTCGTTGGAGAATAGTCTTCAGTGCAGTTGTGTGTTGCTTGTAGCCTTTACAGCTCTGCAGAACTAAACAATAAGAGGCTTGCGGGCAGGCGGGCAGGCCGTGCTCGTTCAGTGCGACGTCTCCGAGCTCGGCTTCAGACGGGGACGGGAGAGCCACCCGCTCACACTGAGAGCCTGAGGACTGCTAGGAAGTGCCTCCGTGGGCCTGGGCTTCCCTGTGCGCTGATTGATGCCAACCAGCGCTGTCCACAGCAGTGCCTGCGGCCTCATCCCTGCCTCCCCTCTCTATACACAGGACGAGCCAGGAGCAGGCCTGTCGCTGCCCGCCACGCCCCCCGCCAGGGGTCAGAGGCATGGACGGAGGGGCCCGGCTCCAGGCTGGGGGAGGGCTGTGAGGACTCCACACACAGCGGCAGGGCGGGAAGGAGTCCGCGTCACTGGTTAGGGACAAGGTGAGACAGCTGCGGGGAGACCGCTCTGGGCGAGAGCCTCCCGAGGTCTGACAGGTTTTAGGGCTGGGGTTTGAGAACAAAGGAATTGAGCCCCGGTGGCTGAGAAAGCAAGGAGCGTGGACTTGGCCGGAGGCCGCCGGCCACCCTGGCTGTGGGCGCCGTCCGTGGCAGCTGGGCCTGGGCCGTCCGTGGCAGCTGAACCCGCCTGGTCTCAGGCTGCGAGACTTTGGGGTCTGTGATCCCCTTTTTTCCCACAGCAGCCAACTTGATAAGCTGTGGAAGGAGAACTCAGGACTGGAAAGCTGATTCATGAGGCAAACAATGATCCGCCTGGCAGCAGGTGTCTGGGCCTGGCTCATGGGGTTTCTGGTTTGTTTTTTGTGATTAGTGAGCCTTTATTTATTTTATTTTTTATATATTTTACATTCTTCTTCCTTTTTGTACAATGTGTGCTTCTCCTCTCAGGTGTGTTCCCTCTGGAATTCCCACTGCCAGTTCACCCTGCATCATCCCCACAGTCCTGGGTGCTCTTCCCTTCCGTTTTGATCCTTCTCCTGTCTCCTCCCGTGCAGAATGTCTCTCATTTATAATTGCCTGCTAGTTTTGTTTTGCAGTCCATTACAATTATTTTTTTCCCCTGATCCCTTATTTGATTCTCCCACATTCCTCCTATAAGTGAAATCATCTGGCATTTTTCTTTTTCTTCCTGGCTTATTTCACTGACCATGATCCCTTCCAGCACCATGCACGTTGCCGTGAATGGCACATTTTTATCTTTTTGGTGGCTACGTAATATTCCATTGGGTATATAGAATGCATCTTCTTGATCCAGTCATCTGTTTTTGGGCGTTTGTGTTGTTTGTATATATCACCTACTGCAAATAGTAGCTCATCAGGTTTTGACCTCTTGTTTACTAGCCTGTGGGGGACAACAAAATTGAACAATAAAATGTTGTCCTTGAGTCAGGTCCTGCCCCTGTTCCAGGGCCATTTCTGTCTCATTAAGTGGCGATTTCATGCTTAAATTCAGCGTGAACTAGACACTGGAAGTCATTCTAATCCTGTAAATGATTAATGAAACAGAACTAAAATTGTAGTTACACTCATGTTGCTAAAATGGTGAGTTTCTTCCCCCAAATGATGCCGGTTTTCTGGGAAACAGGAAAGAAGGAAAAATACAAGTAACTGGTCCTCCTTTCCCAGCTTTCACCAGCTTCTGGCCTGGTGTTATGTTTACAGTCTGCAGAGGGGCAGCCCAACCAGCCTTTGTTCTGTTTCATGGCTGGGGTTCAGAAAGCAGGATTGCAAGCTCTGTGTGCTGACAGGCGAGGATTTGCCTGTTTGTGCTAATTCAACCAAATCATCTGCAGAGAGATCTTGGGGCCATTTGTAAAGCCCCAGGGGTCGGTGATCTGTTCATCTGTGGTGTGTGTGCCTCAGGGGCCTGGGGTTCCACGTCAGGAATTCGATTTGTCCAGTTACATCAGCACGGGGACAACAAACATCCTGTGTGTTCCCTGGGGGCTGGGCTCATGGGTGACCAGCACGGGGGTTAATGTGGCCTTGATCTGGCCAGATGTTCCAGGCGGAGGGCCTTGCCTCCTGCCCTCCTTCCAAGCGACTGCCCATCCGAATGGTGTCTCCAGGCTGGAGACTTCTGAGCCTTGTCTTCGCAGGGAAACAGGCTAGGCCTGCAGGCAGGGGCCGACCCGGGCCCGGGGCTGGCCTTTGCCCTCCGCTTGGGATCCCCACACCAGGTAACTTCTGCTCCCGCATAGGAAGTGCTATGACAAGAATTGGGGGTGGGGGCAGCAGAAACAACACTGTCAACTGAGGCAGGGATTCGGCAGCAACAGTGAGCCTGGCAGCCCACCCCCCGCCCCTTGCCCCTCCTGACACACTGTCACCCCGAGCCTGTACTCCGTGTCACAGTGTCTTCTTTACATTTGGGAATAATAGGTCTGACAGGTTCACACACTGCCTTGGGGCTTGTCAGGAGCGGGGTGATGACAGAGGTGAGATCCCCCAGCTCTCCCCCACCCCCAAACCCGTCCCAAAGGGTCATGCCACCCAGCCCCCAGGTCCCCTGTGCACCCTAAACACCTCAGCATTTCAAGCCCCTGGACATCCTGCAGTGAACTTCCTTTCCCATCCTGGTGAGCACCACTCACCCCATCACCCCGTGTTTGGGGGGGGGCTCTGGAGCTAGAGGACCTGTGACCCCGAATCTGCGACTCCTGTCCGTCCTGGTCCCCGCTTCTGGGGGCTGCAGGGGCTAAGGGTGCAGCCAGACATCCCCAGGGCCGCTCTCTCCCGCGCTCCGTGCTGTTTTCCACTCGAGCTGCCCTGCCCCACCGCGGAATGTGCTCCCTCTGCCGGCCCCACTTCCAAGGCGGCCAGAGCTGCCCTTCGAGAAATTAGCACCTCAGGAGTCTGGAGTCTGGTCACCCGCACAGGCGTACCCTGCCCTCTCTGCGGGAGGGCAGCCAGGGGAGAGGCGCCTGTGCTCTGTCGGGATGGACTGGGACTCGCTGTCCTCCTGACTCCTTAGTGGCGGCCGCGGCTTGGCCGTCACAGTGCGCACGCTTCCATTTGCACGCGGACGCAGCGGGCCGCGCCGGGTCGGAGGCGAGGCTGTGCCCTTCCTGCTCACAGCCTTAGCGCCCCGGTGTCCCGGGGACAGGTGGGGTGGATGGGCGTGCCACCCCCGCGCCCCGGTGGGGCCTGTGCGGGAGGGTGAGAGCCGGCCATTGGTGGCCCGGCTTTCCTGCCCTTCCACCCGCCGGGCTTTGTGCAGCTCTCCCTGTCTGGCTTTTCTTTACTTACCCCGGGGACAGCTCCAGGTTTGCTGGTAAAACTTTCTGAGCTCTCTCTGCAGAGGACCTGGGTCAGGCCAGCGCGCCCCCAGTTCACAAGCCCAGGGCTCACCCGACCCTGCCAGGGCCCCTCGGAGCAGGGGCTGTTATTTCTCGGTCCTGTGAAACAGAACTAAGGCACAGCGGTGCTATTTAGGGCCACACAGCTGACGCCTGGCTGAGCAGAGAGGCAGCCAGGCCGGCAGATCGTTCCAGAATCTGCTCCCAACAGCAGCATTGTCTGCCAGTCTTAAAGGGGGGCTGCCTGGACACCCCGCTTATCATTATTATTTTTACCCGCTAGTGCCTGGCCACTGGGTGCTGAGTACCCGCCCAGTGAACGTGGCTGCGGAGTGGACGGTCAGTGGGGGGTGGAGGACTAAGGAGCCGACGAGTCCGCCCCAGCCACCGGGGAGTTGGGCTGGAGACCACTCCCCGGGAGTCGGGCCAGAGACACCCCCAGGCCGCTATTCTCAAAGCGCTCTTCTGTTCCTCCCTTGGCAGACAAGAGCGAGAACGGCGAGGCGTACCAGAGGAAGAGGGCGGCCGCCCTTCCCGGGGGGCCCGTGGCCCCCGCGGGGCCCCCCGGGGCCCTGGCACCGACCGGTGGCAGCTGGCGGAGGATCGTGCTGCTCATCCTGGCCATCACCATCCACAACGTGCCAGGTGAGGCCCAGCGCAGCTGCGGGGAGCCCCGTGCCTCGCCCCCCGGGGGGCGGGGCAGCCACAGGCCCCTCCCTGAGGCTGGGGAGCCCGCTGCCATTCGCTGCCCAGCAGACTGGGGGTACAGTTGCCGGCGGGGCTTGGGCGGGAGTGGGGGAGAGAGCGCCGTCCCTGCCCGCGAGCCTCGGCTTCCTTTTCTCCATCCCCGCGTCTGTCCAGACCGTCCTTCCGCCTCTTCCAGCAGCCGCGTCCTTTATGTGACCCGGCTCCCTTCTCGGCCTGCGCCTTAGAAACTTGGGTGTCAGCTGGTGAACAGTGATTTCCCCAAGTTGAGGTGGTTATTGAAACGCGAAGAAGGAAGCAGGCACCTCCAGTCGCCACACTTGAGTCCATGTAGGGCGACACACTCGGGCGTCCTGGGGGGCCGGCAGGGCACCCACCCTGCCCGGTGTCCACTACCCCCGCACGTGGGGTCTTTCCGGTGGGAGACCAAGGACGCCCGAGGGGGGCGTCTGCCCTGCCAAGATGAATAGACTTGGTTCGAGTCCCGGTGGATGCCCGGGAGAGACGCAGGGGCACGCTGGCTGCCTCTGGGCATCGTGAGCACAGCTCCCGGGACACGGGCGTCCCCACCAGCGGAGTGGCGGGTGCCCTGCCTTCCGTTCTTTTTCTTAAGTTTTATCTATTTGTGTGCAGAAGAACTGGGGTGTAGGCCAAAGTTCAGAGGTGCAGGGAGTGGCGTGGGGGTGTGAGAGGGTCCCCCGGAGACAGAGTGGGGAGCAGAATCTACTGAAGTCCGCTGCCGAGGGGAGCCGCGGGGGGACAGGAGAGGCCTGCGGCGCCCCGGGGGCGCGGACTTAGCCCAGGGCCGCCGGGAGGCCCCCGGCTCACCGCATGAGGGGCGTCTGTGAACACAGCTGTGTCCCTTCCTTGCCGCGTTTCCGACGACTCTCCCAGATGTCCTTGGCGGCGGGGCCTCTCCCTTCCGGCGTGTTGGAACCATTTCCTCTGCGTCTTTGAATCCCTCTTCATTTTCTTTCTAATTGAGGCGATTCTGGTTCCCAGCGCTGTGTGTGATGTAGAGTGGGTTCACCCCTCCTCGGGGGTGAGTCACCACTCTTTGGATTCCTTTTCATTGAAAAAGAAAATGATGTCCTGTTGGTGCTCCGTTTCCAAAATAACAGGTGTTTCATTCTGAGTAACCGGAATGCACAGATACAGTAGAAAGAAAGATGCTGTTAAAAAAAAATACATTGCAGGGAGCAGGGAAGCGCCTCATCACGTTAGGAGTCCACCCGTTCCCTCAGGGGGACACGGCCCTGGGTTATTCAGGTCCTGCTCTTAAATGTCCCTGGTGTGACCTTGGCGGCTGGCTTGTCCCCGCAGCCGTCCACCTCAGAATCTCGGCTCCAGCCCTGCTGGCTGGTTACCTCCACAAGCGGCGTGAGCTCTCTGAACTTCGTTTCCCATTCGGTGCTGGGCCGTGCGTGTGGGAAACATGGCCGCTGTCCTCAGCGTCAGTGAAACCCGGCCGGCCAGGGCTTCCCGCCCTTGAGTCCTGAGACAGCCACATCCCGCTTTTGTCTGGACCTGGAATTGGAGTGGTGACCCCTGGCCACGCCTCGCTGTGCGCATTTCCCTGGGGAGGGCTTGACATCCTGTGAAGACTCTGGGTCATCTATAAAGATGACCTACATTCCAGCATATATGAATTCTGCCTGGAGCGCGATCCAGTCGGCCAGACACGCGTCCTCTGGCGTGGCTCTCGACCTCTGTGATTGCCGTCTTGACCTTGAAGTTTCTGTCACGTGGCCTGGCAGCTGGCTTGCCCCCAGATTTATTAACAGCATCTGCTTCGCGATTCCCACTTGACCTTGCCCTCTGGGTTGTGAGTAAACCTTGGGTTGATTTTCTAGCAGAAGCCTTTCGTGGGAGCCCAGAGCACAAAGCTGACCCACGCAGGTCTGCGTAAAGGTCGCTACCCACGACAGCCGAATAACCAGGCAGGTTTAGTCTGCGAAATGCCAGTCAGTGTTGGAGGAGTGGCCAGTGCTGTCTTTCCAGGCGAGGCGGCCATCTCCCTGCCCTTCACCACTTAACGAGGACTGAAGATTGGTCCATTGGTTCAGCACCCAGGGAGAGAGCAGAGCCTTCTGCTTTCGGTGCTGCTTCCCTGGCTCCTGGGAGAACCAGAGAATGTTCTGAGCCCAGACGACACAGTGAGAAAAGCCTACCTGCACCACCTGGCCCAGCCCTCCTGCCCCCAGGTGCTCTCAGGCGAGGCTTCCTGAGCTCATTCTGGCAGGTCAGCGGGCGTCAGCCTGTGCTGCGTCTGCTCACGCCACCCAGAACTTGAACTTGGGCCAGAAAACAAAGGCGTATCAGCAGGAAGATGTGTGGGAAGACACCAAAATGTGGTGATCCTCGGGTGTTAAGGCGGCAGGAGAACAGGGGGCACTTTACAGTGATGTAAGGGGAAAATTAATTAAAAATGTGGTGACCCTGAAACATCCTTGCTATAAATGTGCGTGACAACGCTGAGAAATCGCCAGGTGTCCAGTGTGGAGTGGAGCAGGGTGCGGGTGGGGCACCAGGCGAGGGCAGGGAGGCTGACCCTGCCCAGGTGGGGTCGTGGGCATCTTCATTTTGGCTCTCAACGAGAGGAGCCTCCCAGAGATTTGAACAGAGAAGTGGCTTGAGCTGTTACTTTAAAAGAATTTTTGGGTGCTATTTAGATGAAGTGAAGAAAGATGGGGTGGGCCGGGGGTCGCCACAAGGGTGCAGGGGCACGTGGGGGGTCGCTGCAAGGGTGCCGGCCCGAGGCCACAGGGTGGACGAAGGGACCCCAGCCCGCGCATCCTTGAGGGAGGGGTCAGCAGTCTGTGCTCATGCTGGATGTGTGAGGGGAAGAGGGGCGCCTGGAAGGACCCCAAGAGCTGACCAGCTGCAGGGATGGCGCTGCCACCCGCGAGCTGGAGCGAGCAGGCCGCGGAGGGTATGCCAGCTGGCCAGTTGGGTGTCCAGGTGTGGGTCTGGCTGGGCTTGGGTGAGCGAGTTTGGAGCTGGGGAGAGAAGCCTCGCCGGGAGGGCGTTTGTGCTTCGCTGGCACACGCCCGGCAGGGCGAAGCCACCCAGGGTCGAAGTGCAAACTGGTTGGTCGCCAGGACCCCTCCAGGGATCATTTTTGGCATCTGGAGCATCTGATTCTGGTCTACAGAGACGGGGACTCAGTGGCTCCAGCAGTTCCAGTCCTTGGATAAGAACCTTCAAGAACGTGCCTGGCCGGCTCATCTCTGGCAGGGTCTCTCCTTCCACATGGCCTGTTACAGCCGATTAAAAATGTAACCAGTTTTGGCATTCTCCTGGCTTTCAGACAGCTTTTACACAGGCACTAAATGGATAATGGATTTTCTGGAAGTGTTTTGTCTTTGCTGCTTTAGTTTCCTGTGTCCTGGGGTGACATTTTCTTAATTTTTTTTTTTTAAACGGGGAAGCAACGTAGGAAAGCTTGTGAGCGAGTATCCTGCCTCCCAGAGGCTTCTGGGATGTGGACACACACCGGCTCGCGCACCCAGGGCACGTGGCTGGGGAGTCTCAGACACCCCCCGTCACAGAGCTTCCCCTGGGTCCGGCCGAGCACCTTGCCCGCCAGAGAAGGTTGCCCCGGACACAGAGGGCAGGCAGTTGTGGGTAGGCACAGCCCCCCTGAGACCAGCACAGACCAGAGCAGGAGGGACACCCTGTGTTAGAGCAGGAAACGGCCAGCTGGGCCAGCCGCTTTGCTGTTGCAGGGGGAAATGGTCAGGACCGCCGGCGGTCAGCACACCTGGCTGGCAGGTGTGGGGGAGGCGCCCTTCCAGGGCCCTGAGCGGGAGGCGCGGGGCCATGTTCCCCGCTGCGTCACAGTGGAATTAAAAGCCAACTGGCTGAGCTCCCTGGTGGCGCGGGGCTTAAAGCGCAGCACTGCAGGCCAGCCACAAGCCACAGCCGCCTTAGCGCGAGTTCGAGCCCCGCCCCTGCGGTGACCCACACGGCGGGGCAGACTTCTCCTGACCCGCCCGCTGCTCCCCTCAGCGGTGTACTTGTCAGTCAGCCTGTTCTGCTCCCCGATCTGAATCCTCTCACCGCCCCTGCACCTCTGGCCTGTACCCCAGTTCTGTATGCATAAATCAGTAAATCTTTTTTTTAAACAAAGTCACCTGGCAGTTGAACTCCTGCTCATCTCTCAGGAGTAGCTGACGGCCGCAGCAGAGGCTCCAGAGTTTCCTCGCGGGTGGGAAAGCCACTTTGAGAGCTTGAAGGGATGCTGGCTCGTGCGTCTCATGGAACACTGCCCCCGTGGTAGTGACCCCGGTGCGTCCCTCTAGCCCTGGCACCGGGTGATTCTGGCAAAAATAACACAACAGGGCGTATTGACAGCGCTGATCACCCGGTCCCTGAGCCCACCTGGACCTGCCGAGCTCTGTTAGGGTGGGCTGAGGGGCTGATGCTGGAGCGTGATCGTCCCCATGCATGGAGCATCCTGCAAGGTCCTGCCCCTTTCTTTGGGCTCCTGTGTCACAGCCGCCCTGAGGCAGGAGACGCAGCCATCCCCCTTGCCTGAAAAGGGGGCGCCTTCGGCCCCAACATCCCCCCTTTGAGAGCCAGGGTTCCTGGCTCCCTCGGCTGCCAGGCGGGCGGAGGGAGGACTTGGCCTCGGTGGCCCTTGTAATGTGGACGCAGATTCTTCTTTGCTTTAGAAATTAGTTAGCTCAGTTTCGCCGCTAGATGAGCCACAAGCTTCCTATCCCCCCTAAAAGTCAGCTCACGGTGCTGCTTGTTGTCACAAGGTCAAGAGAGCCGAGGTCACCCTGGGCATCTCCAGAACAGCCAGGCAGTTGGTGTTAATTATTTGGCTTGTCTCTGGCGACTCCGGACGGACCACATTTCGTGGCTTTAAATGAAACGCTTGAGGTTTTAATCAGAAGTCATTTTGTTTCAGGAACAAAACCCGCATCCTCAGACACCAAAATAGTCGCGGCGTTTGTGCCTCTTCCTGGGGTCATGAAATTACAGGAGATGGCCCATTTGGGTTTTCTTTGCGTTTTTCCTGAGATTGCTCACTCAGCTTGCCTGAAACGGGTATTTATAACTCACGGGGTCACGTGGAGGTGCTGTTTGCAGGGGCCTGCACCGTCTGGCCACCCTTACCCCAGAGCCCCAGACACGCAGAAGGCTGTGAGGAACAGTATTCCCTGGCGCCCGGCGGCCTCTTTCTGGGCTTGCGTTAGTTACCAGCAGGCTGAGCTAGGTGAAGGGTGACGTGACGAATCGGCATGGACAGAGTGGGTGAGGACACGCCTGGAGACCGGAGCCTGAACCCACGTTCACAGGCGAAGGCCAGGGTGTGGACAGGACCCCCCACTGGGAGGCTAAGGGAGACCCTTTGGCTCTCCCAGCCTGGGAGCCTGGGGCCCTGGGGGCCTGCTGGCTGCCCCGCAGTCTCGGCCGTGGTCACTCAGGCCCCGCCCACCTCTGTGGCGTCTTCCGTGGCTGCAGCTCAGATCTGCACAGTCTGAGCTGAGTCTGGTGCTCACAGGCCCAGGGACCACGGGTGGGACGCGCTCTCCTCCCAGCGTGAGGTCACCGCCGGTGGCTGAGTGCTGCCCCCAGGCCCTGCAGGAGGGGAGGTGACTGTCATCGTCCTCGGACAGAGCCCGAGTGGAGAGGCCTGCTGTCAGCCGTCCAGGGAAAGGCATGATGCCGTAGCCTCAGCCCCACGGGGCGCTGCTTTCAGAAGCAGGAGGGGTGCGCCCCAGCCAGGGACCCCGCCTCGGCTGGAGGGTCAGCGGGCGGTTCAGAGCCAGGTTGCCGCTCACGGCCCCTTCGGGGTGCGGTGGGCGATCTCTGTGTGTGCTGGACGGATCTCTGCCTCAGAAACCGGGGCCGGAGAGCTTCAGGCCCAGACTCCAGGTCTCACGGGCAGGCTTGCGTCAGGCCGTCTCGGCAGGGCGCCTCCCGCCTGCGTTTCTTTTCTCCTGGTGGATCTTTTCCGGAGCTGATGCCAGAAACCCCCGGAGAGCCTCACTCCTCGCTGCTGCCGGCCGCGCTCACTGCTACTGTGCGCTGCTCACCCCGGCCGCGGCCGTCGGCGTGGCTGCCTCGGCTCTGTCCAGCCAGGAGTTGGGCACGGGGGGCCTGGACGGAAGCTTTGCCCACGGAGGGTGCCCCAGATAGGCGTGTGGCTCGGACTGGCGCACCCCCCAACCCACAAGGATCCATCAACCCTAAACCACATAGAGGAGGGTCACGTAGGGGGACCAGCCCTGGTGTGAACCGGGGTCCTGGGCGCACCGGCGGCTTCATGGCTGGGGGGCCCGAGGGAAGCTCGTGGGACACCTTTCCCCCGCTGTAAAATGGGATAAACGTCTCCCGTACCCACTTTAGCTGGGATGACAGGGGAGCCAGCAGGCCCTCGCCGAGTTGTCCCCGCGAAGAGCACGTCTCGCGCCCGGGACACAGGAGGACCCGGGTCGGCCGTCCCCTCCCGCCGCCTCTCCTGCCTCCTGCTCTGGCTGGCCTTGGCTTTGACCCTCACAGACAGGGTGCTTCCCGTGCCGGGGGCCTGGAACGGGGTGGCCTCATACCGCTTCATAATTCTCACCTCCAGCAGGTTGCGTTTGAAGATGCTTCTCCTTTGCTCCGGGAGTTTGAAAACATTGTAACATCCTCCTTTAATTATCTGTGCCTCAGTGGGAAGGCTGACGTTATAATTAGCCTGGCTCTGTCTGGGTGACATTTCGCTCAGCATACTGTGTTCCTGGGTGCGTGAGGGAGCAGACGCTGTCAGCACAGCCGGGGTACACGGGGGCTTGCACTTCAGAACGGCAGGGGTGAGGTCACAGTTCTGGGATCCCTGGGATCCCGCGAGAAGGGCTGGGGCAACCTCTCGCTTCGCGGCAGCTCTTGCCTCAGGCTGTAGAGCCGCAGGTGCTGCGCCCTACTTTCTGGGCCTCGGAGCAAGGAAATCACAACTGAAGCCACAGTCTCAACCGGCTCGGGGATCTGGGTTAAAGTCAAGACTCATCTCCACAGCAACTAGATTATGTCATCCTTCCTCCCTCTTATGTAAATTCAAGAAAAAATTAAAGCAAGAGCATTGGAATGCTTATTGCTGTGAGGGCTGGAAGTTTCCAGTAACTCCCAGGGGCCCCTCCATGACGGACGGGAGGTGTGGCTTAGAAGCTGGTTTTGGTCAAAGCTGTGAGACCGGCCCTGGCCCGCCGAGCAGCGTCCCCAGGCCCACGAGGACAAGCCCAGGCGTTGGAGTCCAAAAGACCAGGGTTGCTGCGGCCTGCCGTCCCCAGGTGCTCCATGGTTTATCCGAATTAACTGAAACGCAAGCTCCCAGCTCCGAGACCCCCGGTGCCACCGAGCTCCCGGTGTAAATGGCACAGGTGCAGAGCCACGCGTCGGTCCCAAGGTGCGAGGTGTCTGCTCCAGCCTCTGAGCCCCACCCCCCACACCCACCACCAGGCTGCCCCGGGAGAGGCTCTGTGTACGCAGGGAAGACAGTCAATGATTGTTCTCAGCGATGGGTGCGTCACAAATACATTATCCGTAAACGATCTCAGCGTCAAAGTTTGCTTGCAGTTTATTTACTTTTCCATAAACGACGGGTCGTGCCAGCCCAGAGGTGCGTCACTGCGGCGGCGTCAGAGAGGCGTGAGGTGGGGATGGCGTGGCAGGCGCCCGCAGCCACGTCACCATGGCGCTGTTCCCTGCCGGTGGAGGAAGGCGAAGGGTGCACGTCATCTCCTCTCTGTGCTCTGTCATCTGCAAGTAAACGCCCACCCACACACCCCTCACCAGGCAGCGTCACTGGCGGTGTCAGCCTAGGCCTGCTCAGGAACAGCTTCTTTGGAACCAAGCCAGCCTTCGAGGAAGGACATTTAGGTCAGCTGAGAACCACTGCGGCGCTGGCCGGCCGATGTCTGCGGGGACGTGCCAGAGGCTGGCCAGCTCTCCTCAGCAGCGCAGGTACACCAGATCGCGCTGCTGGGCAAAGCTTAGCCTCCCTCGAACAATGATCTGTGGAGATGAGAGGTGACTGGTGACCCGGGGTGCTCTCGTGTGGGAGACTTGTTTTCTTTGTGGTGGCCCCAGGAAGCCCAGGGCCACACTGACTAGTGGACAAGAATGAAATGCACTCTCTTGGCCCGGTGGCCTGACAGCTTCCCTCATGTCTACCACCTGTTGCTGTCACTGCCCTGAGCGCATGGCCGAGGGACGCGGTTTCTTGGTGGGGAGGCTCAGGCGCTCTCACTCCTTGGGCGTCAGTGTTCGTTGTGCTGTCCCCTGGGCATGGCTTATATTTCCCTTAAAGAGAGTTATTTATTTAGTGCAACAACTGGGGGTGAGAGGATTCTCCAGAGACAGAGTGGGGAGCAGAACAGGCAGATGGATGAAGTGCACTGCTGAGGGGAGCAGCGGGGAGACAGGAGAGGTCTGCCGCGCCCTAGGGGTCACTCCCGGGCTGGGGACTGAACTCAGGCCATACGTAGCAGTAACACCCCCGAGACTTAATCCTTAGGCCGCCGGAGAGGCCCTGAGTTTTAATTCTAATCTAGGCTTCTAGTCTAAATGCTTCTCATACTTTTATAATTTTATTGATTGTATGATCTGGATGCCAAGTGAGAGGCGACAGCGTCATCTGTTTCAGTGTTCAAATAATCAATCTGTCAGTGCTTCTGGAATTTTCTGCATGAAGCATGGAGACCGTTACTGTCCAATAGAAATACCACGCAAGTGATAATGTGGCTTTCACTCCCTTCCCCCTCGCCCCTGGAGCCGTGCTTAAAAAAGAAAGTAAAAGCAGGTGAAATGAATTTTAAAATATACCTGAGATTACCTAGAAGAGTCAAACAATTATCATTTTTACATAAATATATATATATATATAAAACGGGGACCACTCATACCACTCGTATTCCTGCTTGAATACCGAGTCTGGCTCTTTGTGCACCCCTCAGCGTGTGGGGTTCAAACGAACCAGGTTCACGTGAAATGCAGTCCTGCTGAAACAGCGCTGTGTGTAACGGAGAAACCATCTTACAGTTATCAGACTGAAACTTTAATCCTGGGTCAAGTGGTCGCTGACGTAGCCGGCTTCCACGTGCCTAATTCTGCGCGTAGCCCCAGGTTGCTTGTGGCCGCCTGCGGGTGGTGCAGACCTACCCGCTCTGAGCGGCACCCGAGATCCAGCCCGCCTCGGCCACAGGCGCCCCACAGAAGAACACAGCGCCGGCCGAGCCCGCCGCCCGCGGGCACAGGACCAGCACAGGCCCTCGGGAGACGGGAGCATCGGGGTGCTGCTGTGGAAAGACTCTCTACCGCCCTCAGAGTTGCAGCTGAGCCTGGGCCTTCAGGACCGACGGCCAACCCCTCCCTCCACAGTGGTGGGGATGGAGAAGGGTGGGCACTGGGCGGCTCTTCTCTTCCCTGCAGTTAACGAGGCCACGGGCAGATTAGGCCGCGCCGCAGCCTCGCCCCCTGCGACTGGGGCAGTCCGTCTGTAACAGGAGTCGTCTTTCTGCCAGTGTTTGGCCATTGCCGCTCTGGTCAGCCAGGGGGCCTGCCCAGGTCAAGGCTGCAGCGAGAAATACGTGGAGGGGCCCCAGGCCGGCCCTGCAGCCTGCGGGACGCCGCCGGCCTCCTGCAAGCAAAGGCCTTGCTGTCTGATGGAGATTCGGGGGTCCGTGCTGGCTTCACCATGCCCTCAAAACAAGAGCTTGATTTGTCAATGACTCACTGTAAAAGCTGGTATCTCCCCTAAAATTTGGGGTTTTGAAAACTCCGATAGCCTTGCCGGCAGCAGCGGCCACGCCACCACATCGGCTCACAGCTCCCCCCCTCCCCCGCCGCTGGGGTGGCCTCGTTTGCTCAGCAGCTGTAGCCGATAACAAGCCTAATCAATCGATAGCATTTGTGGTACACACTTTATAAGCATCTCAGCTCATTCATATTCACATATGCTAATTTCAGTGCATATTAATTATGCATTTAATAAGACCCTGGTTTATTCTGTCTCCATTCCCTTGAAAGCTGTAATGGTGTGGAGTTGAAAATAATTAAAATGTTGCGTGTGTTCTGCAAATAACAATCACCCATGGATGAATTCTGAAGTCAAAATTCCATTTTCCTTCCTTCTCTGTTTAAATACGAGTGAAGTGATAAGGAAATGTACCCATAGGCCTGTTCCCCGCTCCGTTGGTTTGTCTTGCGTTTCTGGGTAGTAACTGCCAGCAGAGCACAGCTGACATGACTTGCACAACTTTCTGTGCTTTGGGCCTCTTTCTTGTTGACTTGGAGACGGTTTCAGAGCTGATGAGCTCAGGGAGGGGACCGGAAGCCAGAAGTTGCTCTTCTCTAGGCTGCCCAGCAGGGGGCGTGCGTCCTGCAAATGCGGTTCCTGTGGCCCCTTGGTCCGGGAGCTGGGGCCGGACACCTGGTCCCCAAGCCGTCCTAAGCCACGTTCCTGCTGGGGTCCAGCCGTCCGGGGAATCGGTGGCCCCAGGCCTGCGTGTCTTGCATGTTACCCGCCCAGGGAGCATCACCCCATCCTCATGTAGAGACTCCCCCTAACCCACTGTGGTTCCTCCTGCTCATCAGCAGTGGGTTGCTCGTGGGAATAAGCATTTGATCCCGTTTTGGCTCTTCCCCAAAGTGCAGCAACTACCAGAGCATTGCAACACCCCTGCCCCCCTTCTCCTCCCTGTTCTCTTCCCCAAGCCTGCAAATGTGGCTGAGCAGCCCACCCACATGGCCTGAGCCCCGCTCCTGGCCTCCCGGAGGCTTCATCCGTCTCCTTCGGCAGCTCAGCTAGTGTAATTGGCCCGCAGATGAGGGCTTGAAAATGAATTCAGTCCCGTCTACTTAATAATTCTACTCGAGGGAGAATGAACAAGGAGAGAGGCCGCAAACGGATCCATCTTGTTGATAGGCGACTGAAAAAATTTAATTAGAAAATAACTCAAAGCTCATGGAGACAATAAAAGGTGGAAATCGTGTTTGAATGATCGTGATTTGCCCAGGCCACATCCTTCATCACCACACGTAAGTTACGAGTTAGCATCGGGATCCCCAGTTTTTATCTGATTTGGAAAATAACTGGCTGCTCGACCCTACGCGGGACCACTTTTGCCAGGGGGATTCCAGATGGGTGGAGGGAGGTGCAAGTCCAGCCCCACGCCCCAGCTTCCCAGGTGACCCGGAGGTAAACTCCAGGCGCGAGTCTGCCTGGCAGGGAGAGGGCCACAGCCCCAGCGGTGACCCTGCTTATCGCAAACAACAGTTTAAGCACCGCGGGTCAGCGCCTCCCGCTTCCAAATTCCATCTGCTTTCAGCTGCAGCTCTCGGCTGTCACCAGCCCTCTCTTGTGCTGATTCAAGTTCAGGGCTGTCCCTGTCAGATACTTTGTTCATTTTTTCCTCTTCTGCGGATTCTCAGGAACCCTGGCAGAGATGTTAGGGGAGAAGTGAGAGCATGCAGGAGGGGAAAAAAACACCCAACTCTGTGTCCAGGTGCAAAAGCTTCTTACATGTCAGTACAGCAGCATGCTGTGTGTGTGTCCCCTCGCCCTCTCCTGCAAAGTCCCTGCCTTGCAGAATCACCAAGTCAGCCAGTCTCTGTGGGGGCGAGCCTTCCCTCGGGGCCCGGTTCTCGAGGGCCAGCCTCCCTCCCCGCCTGCTGGGTCGCTTAGGGCGTTGTGCAGAGTGGGGATGCCTAGCTGCGGTGACTGGCTGTGGCAGGTGAGGGCGGAGAGGTGAGTCCAGGTGTTGAGGACCTGAGGGGGTGCTGGGGTGCTCCGGGGTTAGGGAAGGCGTTTGGGGCCCGGCACTGTTCCTGGTCCTTGGGTTCTGCCCTGTCAGGGACCCACTGCCCGGCCCTGATTTGCGGAGTCCTGGGATACCATGGGTTCTGCCTCTGGGCAGTTCTGAAGACAGCCTTGTTGCTTAGAGACCAGCGTGGTGCCTGCAGCGAAGATAAGGTTGTCAAGGAAACCAAGCCGCATCGCATCGCCTTGTTCTTGGCGGTTGCTGGACAGAAGAGTAAGGGATTTTTGCTCTGATAAAACCTCTTGTTTTAAACAAATCGATGTATTGCCTGAGACACAACTCAGTTAGGACCCATGGGAGGTTTTTCTTTTTCTTTTGGTTTGTTTTGCTTTATCAGCGGCGCCTTCTGAGTCAGAGTTCAGCAGCTTGGGTCAGGGGGAGGACGCAGGCCCTGACCTGCCTCTAGTGCTCAGCTCGGCTCTGTCGGCTGCGGAGTTTCTGCCTTTCATCCTAACTTTTCTCACTCGTGGTGTTGCATCTTCCTTCCTGGAGATTCCCACGGCAACTCCCTGTCCATCCTGTTACCGTGCCGCGGGCTCGTGGGGTCGTAGCCTCGACGTCGGTGAAGCTGGCCTGCGGGGGACAGGAAGGGTGCTCCCGGCCCTCCCCGGCTCCCCTCTGGAGGCCACAGAGGTTCACACCTGCTCTGCTGTGTCCTGGCTGAGAGGTGGGAAGGGGCCACCGCCGGGAGTGGCGCCCCAACGTCCCTCTCCCCTTGGGGAGCTTCAGGCACCGGAAAAGGTGGTTCACTGACCAGCGGTCACGACTCCAGCTCCCGGCACTGGGACCCTGCGGGGAGCGGAGGAGCCTGGGGTGTGGGGGTGCGTGAGCCTCTGTGGTCCGTGTGCACAGGCAGGTTCACTGTAGATTCGGGCAGACGGCCGAAGAGAGTCCGGAGCCCGCGTGGCTTTTTAAGGCCTGTAACGCCCTCAGGGAGCCGGGGCGCAGCGCCCCGCAGGGAGGCTGGGTGCGGGAGGCCGGGGGCCAGGCTGCGGCTGGCCAGGCGAATCCCCGCGTTCTTTCTCCCCGTCTCCTGCGTGCGTCCCCCCTTCTCGTGGTCGGCCTCGGAGTGGTCCTCCCGTGGCCGTGGTCAGAGTCCCACCTGAGAGTGAGGCCGCCCTTTCACCCCGGCCCCTCGGTGCAGGAGCACGCGCACCCTGGGCCAGGTGCCCGCAGCCGTAGGCACACGTCGCACCACTCTGTGTGCCTTGAGCCTTTCCCTAACCGTCTGTCAGAGCTAAGGGTGGCCCCGGGCCCGTCTGCTCTTCTCCCTGCCGCTTGCCACGCCTTCCTCTTGGGCACCCAGACAAGGGTGCTCGTCTGCCTGGCAATGGGGTTTCGTCCCCTCCGCCATCGCCTGATCCCGCACAGACTTTCCGTTCCCCAGTGACACCCTCTGCCCCGTCTCTCTCCGGAAACCTCGGGGCGCTGAGGGCCCGCCGCTCTCTGGGGGAGT
>NW_004567139.1:6606867-6635991 GCF_000260355.1 Condylura cristata | reverse complement strand
GTCTTCCCTCCACGCGTGTCTGTCTATAAGGGCATGGGTCACGGAGGATTAGGGGCTTATCCTGCGCTCGGAGGGCCTCATTGATGGCATCTCCTGAATTCTTGGTGCGGGGAGTAAAGGGGCGAGTAAAGGGGTGTCATTCGGTCCACAGCACACTCCTTCCCCTTCCAGTGAGACCAGACAAAGGACTGTTAACCTTTGAAAACCGCAACGGGAGATAGATGCCGAATAGAGTTCATCACACGGCTGAGTGTGGGGCAGCTCGACAGCCGACCAGCCGTGAGGCTGGGAGGGGCACGGAGCCCAGGGAGTGGATGATAAGATCCTCACCCCGAAGATCTCACGTGCTGGAATTCTGATGGGCTCTAACCAGGTGAAAATGAACAGAACAGAAACCGGGGCGGCACAGAGGCCTGAAATCAGACCCCCAGCCGAGGGGTGTCAGCAGGTTCGGCACAAGGGGGAAAGAACTGGGTTCAGTGCGACAGGCAGCGGCATCGTCAGCCCGGGGTTGAGTGACGGCGACTGCGGCGCCCACGGACCCTGTTGCAGTGCGGTGGTTCCTGCCCACGCCCAGAGGGCACCCTCCTCAGGCTAGCCAAGGCCGGCCTGTGTCCCTGTCCAAGCGGGAGGCAGAGCCGGGAGAAAGGGCCAGGGCATAGGTATCGGCATAGCAGAAGGAAGGACTGGCACAAAGTAAAACCGCCTTGAGACGGTGGTGATCTGAGAGCCACCCGGAGGGTCCCGCCTGCCCACAGGGCGGGGACCCAGCACCCGCCAGCGACCTTGCCCTGGCCACGCCCCTCACACCCCTATGACAAGCCCCTGCGGGCGCCGGTGCCGTCCCAGTTGTGTCTGCCCCGAGCCCCCAGAGTTCGGAAGGAACCAGTACTTGTTTACTGATGGACTCGAAGTAAATTTTTCTTTTGGAAAAAGAACCCTGTTCTTCCTATCTCCCCACTTAAGCCTGGGCTGGGCTGTCGAGTATGAAATCTAATCTCCGCTAGCAGGAAATGATTACTTATTTCAATGCTTCCCTAAAATCCATTAGATGCTCTGTCTGGAGCGTTCGTTTGGGATGAAAGATTTCCTAGCTGTGCTGGTGACACTCTGGGTTTGTTGTATTTCATGCAAGCCCTTCCCATGGAGCACGGCCAGCAGTGAGCGAGGGATTAGTGCCCCCCTGCCCCGCTGTGACTGACAAGCGCCTTTGCAGCTGCTGATCGCCTTCCCCACCAGCCTGGAACTTTCCTTAGCCCTGTTGCTCTCCCTAATACGCTCACCCGGTTACGCTCCTGGATAATTTGCAAATGCTCTTGCCGACCGCTTTCCAAATGTTTTGTTTCTAATTAAGAAGGGAATTGGATGTACATTTGCCTGTTTTTTTTTTCTTCCTCCCTGGCACAGGGATAGAGGTGAAAAAGAAGAGCAAACACAGTAACTAAGAGGTGTTTTTTAAAAGGACAGCTCTCTGACCTCCCCAGTGATCCAAGCTGTATCTGGGAATTCATTCCAAAGAGAGGTGCAGGGGCCCCAAGTTCAAGTCTATTCTGAGGAGTCCAGCCTTGAAAGTGGAAGTTCACCCTGCAGCTGGGCAATGACTCTCAGGCCCTTTCCCCAGCCTGCAGGAATGTGGGCAGATGATGCAGCACTTGGGACTCTGAAGACCAGTGTGTGCGTGACTTCCATCTTCGGACTTGGATAAGTTAAGGGGTTCGCTGCACATCCGGAAACTCTCATTTAAAAGAAGTCTTGGGACAGCCAGTCCAGCATAGGTATGACAGCTGCAGGACGCTGGGGGACACAGTCCCTTTTCAGTTTTCTCCACTGCATGTGGCGCCTGTTGTTAGCTACCTCATAGCACAAGATTGCTGCTGGAGCGCCAGCCATCACACTTTTCTCTCCAGGAGATGCTGGTAGGTGGGGCACTACAGGAGGCTCACAGGCTTCTGGTGGTCTCTGTGATACAGAAGAGGATGGAACCGGTTCCTGCATTTCACTCTTGAATACCTAGTTGTGGCCCAGAGAGATAAAAAGTCACCACTGTTTATCAAGTTAATCTAGTATATTTTACAGTGGCAGGAAATTAAGATTAGGATTCTGAGTGTGGAAACATCACTCTGCTTGTTCTAATTTAGAAGAAAGCGCTTATTAGATTGCCCCCTGTAGTTTCTTAGAATCATTCAAAATGAATTCAATTTGATCACTTCAAGACATAGATGAAGGCCTCACAAGGGACCAGAAAAGAGTTCGCATCAGTTAAGATTTCTGGCTGCAAGTGACCGACACTGTCACCGGCTTCATCATTAAAGGAAGTTGTCAGAAGTGCAAGCAGTGACTCGGGGGTCAGGACATGCGGACTCCAGCCCTTGCAGGCCCGCAGTAGGAGGCCTTGGATCCTGGGCAGTGGCAGGTGTAAGCCAAGGGGCCGTCTTCAGAGACTGACGCCACGATGACCGGGAAGCGACATTTTCTGCCCGTGTCATTTCAGCTCAGCTTCTGTTCTGGAAAAGAAAAGATTGGCCTGATCAGATGGGCGCTGAGGAGAGTGTTGTCCCCAAAGCCAGGGAGCGTGTGAAAAGCTCCCTGCCCCAGACACGATGCCTCTTTGAGTAGCATCAAAGTGTTTGGTTACACAGGATGGAGTTAGGAGAACGGATTTGGTGTCTCGATTGTGTATTGTTGCAATTTTTATCCATGTCTCAGAGAATAAAGCTCATCATCAGAAGGGGGCCCTGGGACCCTCCCTGTGGTGCAAGACGTTGCAGCACAGCACTAAGCAGCTGTCTGCAGCCGCTTCTGCGCAAGTTCGATCCCCGGCCAGGGAGGGACCCGCAGGGCGCAGCAGACCCCTCCTGTCTCCCCGCTGCTCCCCTCAGCAGTGGGTTTCAGTGGATCCGCCTGTTCTGCTCCCCACTCTTCTCACCCCTGCTCTGCTGGCCTGTACCCAGTTCTTGTATGCATACATAAATAAATCTTTAACAAGGGGGGCTTTGGCAGTTACCCCAGCATTCCCACGTTACAGAGCAGGGAAGCGGATGGCTTATCTGAGGCCCCAGCTAGGAGACGTAGAGAAGCAGGTCCCTAAGGCCGCCTGTGCCTGCTCTCTGGGCTCACTCATCAGTAAATGCTTCTAGATCGCCTGTAAGCCATTGTCTCCACCATGGCTCTGTTCCTTTTGCCATCTAAGCCATGCCATGAAGTTACTTAGGTATCGCTGTAATAAATTGTTTCCAACCCTGGACACTAGGTGTTAAATCACTGGAGTCCACATGACGTTTTTTGTTGCTCTGTTCCAAAGAGCAAACGAAATGTCTAGGAGACCGTGGGGCGATTTTCAAACTTGACTCTGGGGGAAGATCTGATGAAGGGAAAATGTTGCTAGTCGTCAAACTGACGATCCAGGTACGTACCGCCCCTCAGATATGATCTTGGTTAAATTAAGATGACCCTGGGGAGTGGCTTTCTCTGCAAACATGTTTGGCCTTTCTTACTGCTGGTCACAGGAAATACTGCATCATTTCTACAAAGTTCAAGTTTGGGGCAGGGAGCGGGCAACGTCAGGGCCTGGATCATCTAGTAGAAATAGCAGCTCTCTCCAATCCTCATAGTGTTGGACAATTTTGCCGATAGCAATTTTTTATTGTGGATGCAATTTTACAGGTTTATAGATAGGAGGTTTTGCTTCCGGTACCGTGTGTTTTATGGCAAAATAAAGCTCTTTCATGTCCCTGAGCTATTTGCGTACAAAAGATTTGGTAATGGGGCCTCTGGCCGCAGAGAGCTTACAATCCCGTGGTGGGAGAAACAGCAAAGAAATTGTGTGTGTGCTTCAGAAGAAGAAAAGAGAGAGAAAGAAGACCTTTTGTTTTTTTAAAAATAGATTCCAAAATGTCCCCAATGGTCAAAGAATTTTAAAATTAGAATGGACCCCCCCAAGGTACCCTAGGTCACCCCCTGTGTCTTAAGAGAAAATCAAAACTCAGACCAGGTGTGCCCAGTTGACCAGCAAACTGGACACTGGTGCAGAGCTGGGGCAGGAAGGTGGGGTTGGGGGGGGCTGTGCTTCCCTACAGTACCTCAGGGTCCCACCTCCCACACACAGAGGCCACGCCCCTCCCCTCACTTCTGAGAGGCTTTATTTATTTATATTGTGTGTGTTTAGAAGAGCTGGGGTGTAGGTCAGAGGTAGTGGGCAGTGAGAGGACTCACCAGTGACAGAGTGGGGAGCAGAAGAGGCGAATCCACTGAAACCCACTGCTGAGGGAGCAGCCGGGAGACAGGAGAGGTCTGCTGCGCCCTGGGGTCACTCCCTGGCCGGGCGTCAAACTCAGGCTGTACAGTGATAGAGCTGAGACTTCACCCCAGGCCACCAGAGAGGTCCTGATGCAGAGGGTTTTAAATAAATAATTACTTCACCCAGGCAGTCTTTTCCTAAAGCTTTAAAATTACAATCAGTGATACTGTCAAGTCATCACATGTTACAGTAAGACAGATCTTAGACAGCTTTAAGCTTTGTGTGTCCACGTCCCTTTACTGTTCAGAGCAAGATCTAAAGCATTTCTAGCAAATCAGAAGGTCGCCTCATATCACTGTCCTGGTAGGAGTCGGGCCCTCCCTGGTGGCGCAAGGGGTTAAGGCTCAGCCCGGTGACACTGTCCGCACCACTACAGCGCGGGTTCGACCCCCGGCCTGGGAGTGGCCCCACAGGGTGCAACGTCCCGTCTTGCAGCGGATCTCAGTAGACTGCCTGTTCTGCTCCCCGCTCTGTCTCTGGTGAATCCTCCCAGTCCCTGCACCTCTGGTCTGTACCCCAGTTCTTGTGTGCATAAATAAATACACAAAGAACAAGCAAGCTCTGACTTCTGTTGCCACAGGTAGGTTGTCTGCCTGTCGGCGAGCATGCGTGATGGAAGCCGGCCTTGCCTTCCGTTCCCGTTGCTCAGTCTCACCCATGCCTCCTGCGTGGTGGATCACGTGTGTGCTGTGAGACGCTCTGTCGTCTCGACTGCCACCTCTCCGTTCTGGATGGAGCCTGGGGTGCCTCTGCTTCGGGGCTACAGGATGGGGGAGAGGAAATGGCCGAGCACAACGGACAGTCGCCAAGATGCAAAACAGGGAAAGAAGAAAGAAGAAAGCTGAAGCCGGGGCCCTGGCGGCCTTGCAGAAGGAGCAGCAGCGGGCTGAAGTGACAAAGTGGGGGGCGGCGGTCAAGCCGCCCCCGCGGGGGACCAGCGTTGCCCAGGCGGGAGCAACACTGAGTGCCGCCGTGGCGCAAAACGAGTGGGCCGTGCCCTCCCCGCCGCCCTCCTTGAACGTCCCAGGGCCCGCTGCCTCCAGCAGGGCGGTCTTGTCACCAAGTGACTGCTCATTACAGCCGGCTCTGCAAAGGCGGAACCTTCCGCAGAGGTCGGCATCCCTCGGGTCGATTTTAACTGTAGTTAGCACAGAGCCGCCGGTAGCTCTGGGCTGCGGAAACTCATCACCTGGGTGGGGAGCTCCTGGCGGCACCTCCTCGCCTATGTCCGTTTGTGTCCGGCCGTGCCAGGCCCGCGCGGGCAGAGCGGGTCCAGGTGGCCCATGCGCTTCACCACAGGCCCTAGTGCCAAAGGGCTGGTCTCTGTGTGTGTGGGGGGGTCTCCCCAAAGCTCCAGAGAACCCGGGGTGGCGCCGTCTCCCTGCCACGGGACCTTGTGGGGGGTTGGTGGGGGGTCTCCGCTCACTCTTACAGCTCGGTGCGGTCACTCGCCGGGCTGTGGGCCTTGCCACCCTCATTATGCTGACCCTTTGGGCCTGTGTCTTTGTCCCCTTTGGTACCGAGCCTGGGCTGGGGTCTCTGGGCCTGCACCCGCCCTCCTGGATCCACGCCCTGGAGGAAGGACTGCTGGTTCTGCGCGTGCGTGCTTTGCTCTGGGCGAACGCAGCCTCCCCGGGGCTGCTCCCCCAGCCTTTCCTTGCTGAGATTTGCTCCTCTCCCTCTGCCCGTCCTCCCCTTCCCCTGTGCTGACCCCTGCCTCCTGCCCTCCCCCTCATCTGGCACTTCCCGGAGGGGAGAAGGTTCTTGCAGCAGAAGCTCAGTAGGGGTCCTGCCAGCCCCACTCCACAGGGAGGGAGAAGGGGCGCTGGGAAGAGCTGAGGACCAGCTCCCAGGCCCAAGTGAAGGAGGTGGGGCCACCCACCGCTGGCAGCCCTGGGCACCGTCCATGGGAGCTGACACTACTGGGTGCCGATGGCTGGTTCTGCAGCCAGAGTGAACGGGCAGATCTCCCCATCGCTGCCCCGAGAAGTGGCTCCTTGCAGGGCCACAGCAGTGACATCGCCAGCTCCTGGCCTGAGCACACTGGCTGGCTCACACTCTGGGAGCCTCGCCCCACCCCAGGCAACCGCTTCTCTTCCAGGGGAGGTCAGACAACCAAATAAAAGTGAAATTCCCTGCACCGACATCTCCAGGGGTGCCAAGCCAGAGTAGAAGGCGAAGCAGCGGTGCGGATGAATTATTTATTCAGCGCGCAGGAGGCCAGGCCGTGAGGACACTGGCCTGGGGAATGAGGCTCCCTCATAATGAAAAGGTTCTTTCTCATTGTTAATTCAGGTGCTCCCCAACAGGGTGGCCTTTATCTGATCGCTTTGACCCCAGCAGCAGGTCACTAATGAGCGTGGCTGAAGGGGGCTTCCTGGCTGGCCACTGTCTCCCAGCCCCTAGCTCCGGCCACTGTCTTCCGGCCACTATCTCCCGGCCACTATATCCTGGCTTGGGGCGCTTTTGACTCAGCTCACCTGCTTCAGCTTAGTCCCCAGACCAGCTCCATCTTACATGCTCTTCCCCCGACAGAGTCCTCCTGGGCTTGAGTTTGGAAGTGGCCAGTCCTCTGTTGTTTCAGTACCCCCACGCCTTGGTGCGAGCCAAGATCGTGGCAGAGAGCGGAATCGCCCTGCCTTTCGTCTGACTCCTGGGGCGGCTGGGGGCGGAAGGCTGGCCTCTGGAACGTAATGCTCACCCAGGTGAAGACAAGACCATCAGTGCAGATGAAAGGAAAGACGGGGGTGGGGTCCCAGCCTCGTCACCCATCACTTTTCAGATGCGTGGCTTTGGGGGCTGCATCCTTCCTCTCTAACCGGGCACTCTTTGGACCAGTATCCACACCAGCGTCCCGTCAGCACTCGGGATCTGGTCTCCGTCTCTGGTGTTGCTCGGGACTTAGGTCTGACTGCAGGAAGGGTCATCTCTTCAGTACAAACCGTTCACTCACATCCCCTCCATCGATCTTGGGGTGTCCGGCCAATGTGATAAGGTGCCCTCCCGTGTTTCGGAGTTAGGCGTGTGTGGCTCTCCCTGTCCCTTCTCGGGGACAGGTTATTGAGCATGCCCAGTGGAAAAACGCCCTCAGAGGACAAGGCTGAGGGGCGGGGATGCCCTCTGGGACAGCCCACTGCGCGGTGATGCTACTCAGCTTCCGGCTGCGTGAGCGAACCCCAGACGCTCTCCGGCTGCTATTGTGGTGTCAGTTAGCAGGTGAGAGGGGTCAGTGGAGGAGGTGGGTAATGCCAGGACCGGGGAAGAAGACGCTTCGTCCAGCTGGAAGAAGCGATGGCCGAGAGCCGTAGGGAGAGCTGACCCAGGACGAGGCTTGCGGCGGGACCGGATGGAGGCGGTGCTGAAGGAAGCATCCGGGCAGTTTGGGCTGGAGAAGCAGGGCTGCTGGGGCGGAGCCCCCGGCGGGGCCGACCTCGGCCTCCTGGCCCAGGGGACGCTGACTTGAGAAAGGCCAGGAAGCTGTGCTTACTAGAGACCAGCTGCGCTGTGCTTAGTGTCGGGGCACACAGGTCCCTCCTCGTGGAGGTTTCCAGAGCCACACAAGTAGACGTGAACCTTTAAGCCCCGAGAGGTGAACCCGCACACAGAGAAGCAGTACCCTGAGCTCACAGAGTCCCAGGCCTGGCCCAGTCAGGGGGTCCCCCTGGGCACAAGAGCCCACGGGGCTGAGTTGTGCGTCCCAGGAGGGGGACAGGCTGCAGGGGACAAGAGGCGTGGCGACTTGGGGGTTATAGGGCAGTGGCAGCCAGGGGTTCACCTGGACGGGGCTGAATTTGACTTTGCCACCTCCTTGCCTTGACCCCCAAAGTTCCCTGGACGCTTCCACGGATAGCTATGTGATTACCTGAATGCCTAGGAGGCAGGACCCCAGAGGAGCGGGAGCAGTGGTGGAACCCCACATTTTCAGCTCAAAGAGGAGAATTGCCTTGAAGCTTTTGGGCTGCAGGTGTGACAGTGGCCACCGCCGCCTGACCGGTCAGACCCCAAGGCCCCCGGGAGCCTCTGCCAGCCCTTGCGTCGTGTCTCAGACACACGGGCAGCGGCTGTGCTGGGAGGGGCCTGCCGGACCCCCACAGAGTCCCTCCTGTGTGCTGCGTCCCGCCGCATCTGGATACTCCCCCACTTCCTGCCATCCGGAGGGGGGCAGCGGTCCGAGGCCCAGACACTGCTAGGATCCCCCCCGCCTTCGAGGAACGTCCTGGGTGCAGTCTGATCTCGGAAGCAGCCGGATTTTTCTGTTCTTGAAACAGACTGGACACACTGAGGCGTGGGGAGGGGGCTTATTTTGGGATGTAGGACTGCGTCCTTCTCTTGATGAAAGACAAGACGAGACGTATAAAACAGTCATGTGTGGGCGGGTGTATAGACATTTGCCTTTGAAATTGGGCTATTTACAGTGAGACAGGGTGACAGATGTAAAATTCTTGCTGGCACAGGCTGCCGGTTGTTGTGTGGAAGAGCCAGGTCCGAAGGCATCTGTAGTTACAGTACGAACTAAGAAGAGAAACCTCCCCTGGCTCTCCCCTGCACTCAGGTCCTCTCCAAAGCACCCCTGTGGTGCGGCTGGGGCGCCCAGGCCCCGGTTCCCAGTTTCCCACCCCGCCAGTCCCTGAAATCTCAGGCTGTACCCCTAGGCCGCACTGTGTGCTCACAGCCCTGTGGGGTGCCCCGGCTGATCCTGGTCTCCTCGCTTCCCTGCATGGGGGTGTCTCGGCTGGAAGAGGCGCTGGAAACGGCTGGCAGTGCTTGGCGATGTTCTGGTGTGGGGATGAGGACGTGGAGCCGGCGGGGGGAGGGGCGGCTGGCAAGCAGGACTGGGTGGCAGGGCCGGCCGGGGCCCAGCGTGGGCTGGGGAGGTCGGCGGGTGGGCAGGGGTCCGCCCTTCCCCGTCCTCTCGCTTCGGTTGTTCGGCGGTGGTGATGGCGATGACCTTGCCATCCACACTCTGACCGCTCCGTCTGCACTGGGTGACCCTTGCGGGGGTGAGGTGCCCGCTCTCGGTCACCACTCTCAGTCCTGTGGCCTCAGTCCTGAGCCCCTGAAAATGCTGTCAAAGCGCTTGGCCCGTATCCGCTTCACTTGTTTGCGTGGCCTCATCGTCTTCCCAGTTCTGCAGCAGAAAGGCCCAGATGCCGGCACTGACGTGGTGGGTCCCCGGAGCCTCAGGGGACGGGGCCGTCCCGGGCCGTGTCCTGGGGCTCCCGGTTCTGGGGGCACCTCACGGGAATGTTTTGTTGGGTTCACGGGTCTTCCTCATCATTTGGGATCCTGACCACCCAGAGCCCTTTTTAAAATAAGGTCATGTTCACTGGCACCGAGGGGGTCAGGACTTGCTCGTCTTTGGGGGGCGGGGACCCAGCGCAACCCTTTACAATTCAGGGCAGTCATTTAACAAACAGAATCTTTGTGCTCGGTTTCACTGGTGATGACGGGAGTGTGCGCAAGTCCGTGCCCTGGAGACAGCAGCTGTGGTCTCTGCTGCTCCGCGCGCGGCCTCCCGCACCCAACGGGAGAGAGCTGCCGGCAAGGGCTGGATGCTGCAAGGCGCCCAGGGATGGAGGCGGGAGGCCGGGCTCCGGGAAAGGAAGAAACCCTGTCCCTGACAGCTTCAGGGAAAAGGGCTGCTTTGGGCTGGGTCTTCCTGGTGGCGGGCAGGGAGCAGGATGGCCTGCCCGGCCTCCTAGGGTTTCCTCCGGGAGCCGGCTTGGGCGGGCGCAGAGGCACGGGACCCTGCCAGGCCCGTCTGGGGCGAAGCGTGCGCCGTGAAGGGGTCAGCCTGGGATGCATATTAGGACAGAATGCCGATCCAGCCCACGGAGATACAGTGAAGGGGCACTGGGGTGCAGCTGTGGGGCAGGGGGAGGGTCGGGGGGCCCTGCCCTCACCTGCCAGTGCCCCAGCCGGGAGCCGTGCAGGGGCGGGGTGGACCCGCCATGGACCCCGCGGGCGCCCGCAGCCTGCTCTCAGCTCTTCCGTCAGACTCGGGCCCTTCTTGCTGGGCCCTAGGCAAGCCAGGTCCTGTGACAGCCTCTACCCAGCTGGAGAGGGTGAAGTCAGCCCCCAGCCAAGAAGAGGGCCGGGCCCCCTCTGGTGGCGCAGCAGGTAAAGCGCAGCACTGAGAAGCGGAAGCCACTCCAGCATGAGTTTGATTCCCCACCCGGAGGTGACCACAGGGCGCGGCAGACCTCTCCTGACCCGCCCGCTGCTCCCCTCAGCAGTGGACTTCATCAGTCGGCCTTTTCTGCTCCCCACTCTGTCTCTGGTGAAGCCTCTCACCGCCCCTGCACCTCTGGCCTGTACCCCAGTTCTGTGTGCACAAATAAATAAATCTTTAAAAACAAAGCAAATCAGAAAAAAGAAGAGGGGTGTCGACCCTGGGTGGTGTTTTCAGAGAAGACCCTCTTGGCCCAGACACCCCTAAAAGTCACTTTCCCCTTTTGCTGTCTCTGAGCAGACAGGCTCACCCCGAGCTCTGGAGTTCCTGCATGACTAGGGTTGCCCCAAAGCAGTTAGGGTTCAGCGCTTCTTTCTCTTGCCATGGAGAGGCCCGGGGTGCATAGCTGGGGGAGGTCGGAGCCTGAGCGCCATGGGGCGCGCACCCTGCTGGCAGTGGCTGTGGGCCCAGGGTCGCTGAGAAGAGTTCGCTGATGAAACGTCACCCTAGCAGAGTGGGGGTGTGCGGCAGGCCAGACTCAGCCTTGCTGAGGGGCAGGGGCGCCCGAGGAGTCAGGGAAAGCAGGCCAGTGGTCCCGCTAAAGGCACGTCTGGGTCTGGCTGCCCCTCCCCATCCCCCTGTGTGGATGACACGGCCCGGGGACCCGTTTCTGCAGGGACATCTGGACCTGAGATGCCGTCGTGACAACGCTGGGTGGGCGTGGATGGGGCGAAGGTGGTGCTCCCCTTCTGTGGAGAGTCGGGGTGAGTGGTGGGACGGGGTGGGATCATCTGAGCTACCTCCTCAGAGCTTGTGCGGGGGAAGGGGAAGCCAGATTGGGATTTATTCCCTAATTCTTGGGTCCCCGGAGATGGGGGAGATTCTCTGAGGCACCCCCACCCCTTGCTTTCAAAGGCCACCCTGCCGGCATTGAAGGGGTGGGGTTGGGAAGATGAACACTAAGTGAACATCTGCTTTTCATTCTGGGGGGACGCTATTCTGGGGGCGCTACAACTCGCTCCCGCCCTGTGTGGCTGCTTATGCGTTTCAAGGTCGGATCGGAGGGTGAACGCTGCTTCGTGTGAATGCCGCCGGCTGGCAGGGAATGGGGGGTCTGAGGCTCTGTGTTCCAAGAGAGACCAGAAAGAACCGAAGTGCCTGGATTTGACCCATAAAAATGCCTTCGTCCCGAAACTCTTTATAAATAGTGGAGTAAAAACCTCCTAGTCTCTGCCTGACTCCAGGAACTGTGGTGATCTGCTTCCCACACCTTCACTGGACAAGAACACAAGTGAATTGAAAGGCCAAGGTCTGAGGCCGCACAGGCCCCCGCAGCTGTCAGGTTGAAGCAGCCACCCCGGACCAGTCGTAAATCAACACATGGCCCTTGGCTCGGACATGCAGAGAGGCGCCGGCTGGGGGGACCCCCCTTTCCCCGGGGCCCGAGGCCATCTTGTTTCTTGTCCTCCCACAGAAACGCAAGCTTCTGAGATGCTTCTGAGTCATCAAGGCAGTAATTATATTAAATTAAGGAGGCAGGAAGATAAGGCTTGCCTGGAAGAACTTCTATGGAAAGAAGGGAAAGTGTGAGGGCTTAAGGGCGGCCGTCAGCTGCAGGGGCAGGCGGGGTGCCGGTGGCCCCCCTGGCTCCCCGGTGGCCCCGAGTTTGCTCCTTTAGGGCACGTGGAGGGGGCACCACCGGCTGGCCTAAGGGCCCTGCGGTGGTCTCCGCAGAGCTGCGTGACCCCCGCACCTCCCTAGCCTCTCTGTGGCGTCGGGGTTCTGCTGCTCTGTCCCTCGCGGGCAGCACATAGAGCATCAGCCCATGCCAGAACCGTCCATGGCTGTCCTGCTGCCCAGGGCTCCTCCCTGCTCCCACGGACTCCACATCTCGGGGACAGATCAGGCGCCTCTGGCTGGGCTTTGGGCAGCCCCCCTTACTCCCCCCCCCTCGGTCCAGGATGGTCTCATCTTGGCTAATTACATCTGCAAAGACCTCACTTCCAAGTGAGGTCGGTTCTGAGGCCCGTGGTGGCCTGAATTTTGAGAGGGGCCGCTGCTGAGCCGACTGTTCCCCACGGTGACTCAGTTTTCTGGGGAGCAGAGTTCCTGCCGCCCGTAGACCTTCCTCCCCTCCCTCCTTCCCTGCCGGCCGCGTGCCCCCCAAGCCTGTTTCCTCCCTTCAGCTGGCGCAAAGCCTCGTCCCCCAGTAAACCTCAACCAGGGGTTGTCGCCGTCTTCAGCCTTCCTCACGACGGCTCCCGAGTGAGCTGTTACTCAGGCCTTGGGGTTCACAGAGCAGGCCCCGGCCGCGCGGCCCCAGCCTACAGAGAGGACAGCGCGACTGAAGAGAGCGCCCTGCAGCAAGGAGCTGCCGGAGTGGACATCACAGCCGGGACCCTTCACCGTGCCCTTGAGTGGGGCGACCAGGCGCTTCACCCCGGGCCTTGACAGCTGACGCGCGGCTCGCCTCCCCAATACGGGCTTCCCACCCTGAGCCGGAATGGGCAACGCCTCTGAAAGGCCACCGTGGGAGTCAGCCTGGAGGTGACCGTGAGCGCGCTTCCCCTTCTGTCCGGGGGCTGTATGGCCAGCAGCCTGCCCCCCCGCTTTGCTTTGTGCTGAGCCACATGAGCCCAGGATGGTTCACACGTGCCAAGAGCCAAGTGCGCAGCGGGAGCCTGGGAAGGGGGGCGGGGCACGGCGGCCGCGGCTGCGGGTCCCCGCAGGGTCCAGCGTCTGTCTGGGGTGGGCACCACGAGGCCTTCCCGGGGTGACCTGGCCATCTGGGCCTGCTGGGTGTTGTCACGTCTCCCCCTCGCGGGGGTCTGGCCCATCTGTATTTCTCAGCTCTTCCCAGACCAGCCTGCTCCAGGGAGGGGTGCCATGTGGCAGCTCCGTGGGAGCTGCCTGGGAAAGGGGGTTCGTAAATAACTCGGAGCGACAGGGGGTTACGGGGAAGGGCTGGCGGAGGAGTGTTGTGTGAATATCCAGGATCGGGCAGCAGTAAGTGCAGATATAAAGCAGGCGAGCACCCAGCTCTGCTGCTGTGGCAGAGGGAGAGCCACCCACCACCCCCAACCCCCGCCACCCGAGCCCCCTATTTTGCATCCTTTCAAGGCTGACCAGTCTGGCCTTGAACTTGAACTTGACTGGCTAAGGCATTAGGGTCACCCGCTGACATGAGTTGGTGCTGGGGAGGTGGCCTCCTCCCCGTGACCACGCCATCTGGCTGCTGTGCGGCCCCCGACATCATCTATAGGAGGCTTATGTCGGGGTGCAGCTCTCCCACTGGGTCGGCTGTCTGGAGCCAGAAAGCTTATTTTCACCTGATTCCACTTGCCCAGCTCCGGCTCCCAGTGTGTGTGCCTTGCCCGCTGAATCACGGCTCTCCTGTCCCTTGCACATTTCACTGAATCTCAGGGTGTATATATATATTTTTTAAAGATTTATTTCTGCATACAGAACTGGGGTACAGGCCAGAGGTGCAGGGGCAGTGAGCAGATTCAGCAGTGACAGAGTGGGGAGCAGAGCAGGCCGACTGACCAAGTACACTGCTGAGGGGAGCAGCGGGCGGGCCAGGAGAGGTCTGCTGTGCCATGTGGTCACCTCCCGGGCTGGGGATTGAACTCATGTTGAGGTGGCTTTAGCTCCTTAGTGCTGCGCTTTAACCCGCTGCGCCACCAGGGAGGGCCCCCCGTGTATTTTTGAGAAGCGACTCAGATGATTCAGCTGCCTTCTGTCCCATGGTCCAACCTGAAGGACCCCCTCCGGGGCCAGAGGCTGCCTGCAAACTGGGCTGTCAGTGGGGTCTGCAGTGAGGCCCCAGGGCTGGAACCCCAGAAGCTGTTGGGGCTGTTGAGAGAAAGTGGTTAGGGTGGCAGGGAGGCGGGGGCTCACACCAGCAGCCAGACCTTTTTCTTTGACCTGAGCTAGGCACCATTCTGCCCTTGACAGGGAGCACCCAAAAGCTAGACTGTGAACCAGAAGTGAGGGGCATGTCCCAGTGCCTGAGGCTGGTGGAGAGAGAAAGGGAGAGAAAGGTGGTGTCCTCTGAGCAGCAGGTCTCGGGCTAATGGCTGCACCCTGATCGCGCCTTAGAAAGAAGAACAGAGGGGCCTCCCTGGGGGCGAAGTGGGTTAAAGTGCAGCACTGTGAAGCCAGCTGCAGCCACGTCAGCATGAGTTCGACCCCCAGCCAGGGAGGGACCCCCAGGGCGCGGCAGACCTCTCCTGTCTCCCTGCTGCTCCCCTCAGCAGTGGACTTCATCAGTTTCCTGTTCTGTGCCCCGCTCTGTCTCTGTGAAGCCTCTCACCGCCCCTGTGCCTCTGGTCTGTACCCCAGCAAAAGTAAATCAATCTTAAAAAACAAAAAGAAAGAAAGAAGAGCAGAATGACAGGCCTAGTGGCACAAGTAGCCAGCCAGCTGCAGACAGGTGGGAGAGATTCGAGCCAGAGGCCACGGTTTCCTTTATATTTTCCTTATTTTTTAAATAAGGACCAGGGCACTTGAAGTCGCACATCTGTCAGCAGCGGTTGGGTCACCCCGGGAGTGGATTCTCAAGGCCAGTTGACACCACCAATTAAGGCAAGAGCAGGAGTCCCCCTTGGGGCACAACTTAGAAGAATCTGTCTGCCTTTCTTTTGTGGGGGAGGGAAGGGTCCTAGCGGGGTCTTAGCAGGCTCAGGTATTCCAGGGAGATGTCAGCTTGGCCAGTTCACTCACATGCTGCACCGAAAGCTGTTCTGGAAGGCAGAGAGCGATCTCTGCCTTCGGAAGATCTGTTACTTGGTTGCCTGGAAACGAGTGCTTTTACCACCCAAA
Organism: Condylura cristata; assembly: GCF_000260355.1. Taxonomy (NCBI): domain Eukaryota; kingdom Metazoa; phylum Chordata; class Mammalia; order Eulipotyphla; family Talpidae; genus Condylura; species Condylura cristata. The sequence goes on along the minus strand of NW_004567139.1, from coordinate 6,620,698 downwards.
GCTGTCACCGGGCCTGCCTGGGGCGGCGAGGCAGCTGCAGATGTCCCCAGGTCAGGAGCAGGCTTAGGGCAGGGGGGCAGGACGTCGGGAACGTGGGTGGTGGTGCTCCCGGGAGAGGTGGCTGGGCCCCCGCTGCCCCTTCCGTCCACACCCGTTGCCCACCTGCATGGACCGCCCACTCGGGTGCGGAGTGGCCACGTAGCGAGGAGTCTGGAACCGTGTGCCCAGCGGGCCCCTGGCGGTTAGGTGCGCATGCCAGCAGTGCTGACTTCAGAGCCGTCTCCAGCACACTCGCCACCACGCCCCTTAGCTCTCTGGGCTTCAGACAGTAGCGGCTGAGGGGAGGTGGAGACGCCTCCCACCCGGCCCGCGGGGGGCCCACTGCTTCTCTCGGGTCGGAAGCTCTGGGGACTGGCGTTTCGGCCTCCAGCCCCTGCCTCCTCCTTGAAGGAGCGTCCACACGGGTCCTGGTTAAGCCGGAAGCTTTTATCCCAGGTCTGCCGACTGGGCATGGACGGCAAGATTGCCCCGCCTGGCGGTCACGGGGAGGCTTAAGAACTGTGGTCTGCTCGGGGCCGGCTCACGGCCGGGGCTGTTGGCCACACGACAGCAGCTGGGAGAGGTGTTGTCTCCTGTCTGCAGAAAGAGGATTTCAGGAGAGCAGGCCAGCCCGTGGCTCAAGCTTGCAGCCCTCAAGTGAACGTCAGCCAACGCATCGCCTCCCTAACCGGCCTCCCAAGCCGAGAATATCTGCGTCTCCCATGCTCGTCGGCCCTGTTGGTCCTGTTCATCACCCTCGATTGTTTCACTTCTTCTCATGCCTGAAGCCAAGGGCCTGAACTGTGGGCAGCAGAGTGGACGTCTCAGTGGCGTGGCTCCGGGGTGGCCACGCGAACACACCCGCCTTCCCTGCCTATCTCCCCTGCGCTGAACCGAGACGGGACTGGCTTCCCTTGTCCCCGGCATGTCCTCGAGCAGACCGTCATTCAGCACCAGGTCTCCGACATCCCCTGGAACCCAGAGAAGAAGGCGCCCAGGCAGAGCTGTGGTGCCAGCCCCACGCAGCTTAGAGACCTGCAAGTAACAAGGAGGGGAAGGATGGAGATGTACGCTACTATGCCCGAACGGGGGGTCGGGGGGAGGTTGCACCGGAAAGTTCTGGAAGAGCTTCAAGGTGGGCGTGCAGGTAGACAAACAGTGCAGGGATAGTGGGAGCCCCGAGGCTGCCCTTCCTGGGAGGGGGAGATAATAGCACACTCAGGTGGGAGTTCCGGGGGCCAAGTACAGCCACTCCCGCAGCAAGGAAAGCCGTGCCTCTCAGCTGCGGGGGCCCGGAAGGCTGGCAGACCCGGCCACCTCCCTGGTGGGGAGCCGTGGGTGGGGGAGGAGGGGGAGCTCCAGGAGCAGCTGTGCACCTGTGGTGTTTGCCAGGCAGGTGGATGGATGCCTGGGAGAACACGGAATGAAGTGCTGGGACACTTTCCTGTCAGGAGCAGAAGGGTGGGGAGGAGAGGCCTTGGACGGCCTTGTCCAGTGGGGAAGGCAGGCCCCTTGGGTGGGGGTGGCGTGAGCGCTCCCTGGCTCACTGCCTGCACCCCCTCCCCCCCCGAAACCCCTCTCCATTTCCTGTTCTGATGACATGCTCATTGCCTTTTTAAGATTAACCGTGTAAGGTATTAGATCGTCCCTGATCGTCTGACACCTGAAACACAGCGTCGTCTCTCTGGGCCCACACATTGATTTTCCTCGCTTCTGTATTGCAGTCACCTCCTCCGTGGCTGGCAGGCGCCGTGGCTCGGCCTTGTTTTATTAGGAATCTGAGCCGCTCCGCGTTTGTGTGGTGGTCAGGTCTCCGCGGCGCCGGTGTGGCCACAGGACACTTGCAAGGTCATCTGTCAGGTCTTAAAGACCCAATCAGGGTCTCCGTCGTGGGGGACAAGGCTGACTCCGGGCAGTGGCCTTCTGCAAGAGGCGCCCGCAGGGCCAGGTGGCCTGGGCGCGCCCCTCACTCCGCAGGGCGGTGCCTAGAAATCCCCCCGGTGCACCTCTGGGCCCTGCTCTCTCGTCCAAAAGCGCAGGGCCACGTCCAGCTTGGTTTTCAGCAAGCAGCACCTAGAAAGTGTCCCACAGTGTCTGTCGCGGCGTGAATGCTCAGTGACACGGACTGTTATTTTTATTGTCACTTAAGGGCAATCACAGCCAAATTGTCCATCGATCACACTCTTCACAGTTGACTCCCAGCCTAAGCGAGGAGGTTGGGGGGGGCTGCCTGGCACATCTCGAAATGCACGTGGTCATCACCAGCAGGGCTGGCGCACATGTATTGACTGAGTGACGTGGAATGTAAACTGTGAGCTCTGAAAAAAATTAAGCTTTTCCCCCTGTTTTTCCAAATTAGCAGAGTTAGCTCCAAAAGGGTGTGTTGCTCTGTAGGGTGTTGCCCCACGTGATGGTGTCTCTGCTCAGGTTCCCCAAGAAGCAGGTGTCGGGGTCGGATGTGCAAGAGATTAATGGGGGGTGGGGGCGGAGGGGTGCCTAGGTGGGATGAGGAGGAGGGAGCAGGAGCCAGGAGGGAGCACCCTCAGCCTGTGGTGCAGGCTGGCACCTGTGAGAGAAGGGGGTGAAGGCCTGGAGAGGAAGCACCCGGCCCCAGCACAGGTCCACGAAGGTTTTGGTTATTCCAGTGCCGAGAGGATCCCGGGGCTAGAGGATCTTCTAGGGAGAGCCCCTCATCCCCCACTGCTCCCTAACCACCCCGTGCCCAGCCCCTGGTGGGAGCAGCTGGGAGCATGGGGGGGGGGTGGTCCTGAGGAGCAGCGGCTCAGCTGTCGCTCACCAAGCTCCCGCAGAGCAGGTGTGGAGGACCTACTCCACAGCCCCGCCAGGTAGCCTGTGCGATCTCCCTGGAACAGGTTGTGATCTGAACAGACGAAAACTCATTCTCTCCGCTTTCTTCTCCTACTTTGGTAGACAGAGCTCTGGGGGTAATTGCTGACATGTCCTCCAGAGGAACAAGAGACTGAGCAAGACCTGGGTGTGGGAGCGGGAATTTAGAAGCAGGAGGGGACTTCCTGGCTTGAGAGGCACTGTCCAGCAGCCCTGGTGCTGAATTTTGATAGGGCTAGTTATGTGAGGACCCAGCTGTTTCCTGGGGAGTGTGGGCATCCCGGAAAAGCACTGAATATATTTGCTGCCACCCTGAGCTCCAAAATGATTTATCTAACCCACCACCATGAGCACCTCATCGCTGGCCAACACAGAGATCCTGCTTTTGTTTTTCTGGGTCCCAGTCCACTACCTCAAGCACCTTGACAGTCACTAGCTCGGTGGAAGGACAAGTACCTGGACATCTGAGTGTCTGGACCAGCTCCCTCGCGTCCCAGTGAACTTGCTGATTCTGGACAGCATATCTGTGGGAGCTGTGCTAGCACGATGGGGAAACAGTAAGAAGCTTCCACCACCAGCCTGGGCACCAGCCTGGTCAATCTAGGAAATCTGCAGAGGTCCAGGGGTGGGGTGATATTTAAATAGAAAGTGGGTTTTGGTCCTGTTCCTTTGGCGACTTGTTAATTAAGGGTGTATTTCTAATCCTCCAATAATATTAGAAACGGCGCACGTTTTATATTTAGATAGGACATGTATTTCTTCCCCCAGCTTGTATCATTTGTCCCATTTTATTGAGAAATAATTTATGTCTATCACTATGGATAAGTGACAACCACAGCTGGTTCAGCTAACATCTGTCATCTCTTTTAGACACAATAAGAAGGGAAAAACCTCTCTCTGCGATGGGAAGCCTCCGAGCTTACTCTCTTAACTCCCCCACACCTCACCCAGCTGTGCTAGTGTGTCTTCATGCTGTACATCACACCCTCAGACCACCTGACAACCGGAAGTTGGAACCTTTTTTTAAAATTTAATATAATAATTTTGTGCCTTTTCCCACCTCAGTTGTCATCCCTGTGGGCTTCCCATCACCAGATCATCTGTGTGCCATCACCATAGTCCAATGCACTCCCCCCACCCCATTTTTTATGGGAGTTGGAACCTTTTGGCCACCTTCTTCCAGTTCCCCTTGAAAGCCAAAAATTCCAGATACTGAAAAATCCTGTTGGCCCAGAAAACATGTTTTAATGTACTAAATTCCTGGAGTGCATTTTGTATAGTGAGAGGCTGTGCTTCCTTCCCGACTCACTGTCTTTCCACTTCCAAATCTCCCAGGGATGTGTGTGGCAGGCGTTGCTTCTGTCCTCCCTGGCCTGGGCCCCAGGTAAACGATTCACAGAAGGCTGCTAGGCAGCTCCTCGTCCTTCAGTCTGTGCTCCATGCTCTCTTGCCAGAGGGCTGGCTCCCAGCAGCCAGCCGAGCGCCCCTGACTGTGGGGGCACTTGGGTGGACTGGTAGAGGCAGTGCTGTCCGGGTTCTTGAGGTTGATGGCTTCCTATTGTTTCATTACTAGGCTGGAGTCAAGTTCTGGATCGGACTGTCCTCTGCAGAATGGGGAGAGGGAACCTTGCAGGACAAAGACAAAGGTGAAATGGACAGATAGGGGAAGTGGAAGAAGCTGGTCAAAAGGTTCCAACTTCCAGTTGTCCGTTAGTATGAGGGATGTAATGTATCAGCAGCTTGGAAAATAGCCAGCTTGCGGTTGACCTTTGAGAAGTTTGTTGCTGTGGGGGAATGTTAGAGCTGGCTTTGTCTGCAAGGGCAGCACTGGCCAGCCCAGCTCCCAGAGGTGCTGGGACAGTGCCGTGGCAGCCGGGCGTGAGTCCTCTGAATCCCCTGGCCCTGCGGTGGGCCCCGGCCACCATGCTGAACCCCCTCGCCAGCTGCATCGTCCTTCTCTCCCGGGCTTCCGTTTGCAGATGGGGAAAAAACTTCCTCAGGGAGCAGAACCAGACGCAGACTCCTGAGTGGGGAGCTCGCACGCCCTCGTGCGCGCCTGCACCTCCCCCCGCTCCCTGACCTCTGTCCAGCCGCCCCGTCCGGGAGCACCTCCTCGCCGGTGCGACCAGCCTCCTCTTGTTTCATGGCTGGGGCTGCCTGGGGTGGGAGGGGGGCGTCGAAGGGGTCCATGGGGCTGGACCGTAAGAGGAAGGCGATCCCCCCTAAGGAGCTGGCGCCTAGACCAAGCCGACAGGTGTTGTTAGGGTGTACCGAGGGAGAGGGGTGTTAGGGTGTACCGAGGGAGAGGGGGGCAGGGGACTTGCCCGTGGGCCCCTGGCCGGTGCAGAGGGCCTTGTCTCCGCTTCCATGAAGCGTGGCTGCCTCAGAGGCTCAAAAGACTTCCTCAAGGAGCGGGACCAGACGGACTCCCTGGTCCTCCCCAGGGGTGGACGTTTCTGTGTAAAGAGACGGCGGGGTCCTCACCATACCCCGGTCACCGGGGCTGCTCCCTCCACGCTTGCACCCCGGGGTGTGACCTGCGGCCGCACCTCTCCTCCGCCCTTCCCCCTCTGCGGTTCTTCTCTCTCTGTGGGCCTTCAGTATGTGCCTCAGTTCTGTCCGCATACAGATTTCTTATTGCATCGGCTCTCTGGTACTAGCCGCCTTCAGACACCATCTCATTCGCTTCCCATCACCTCTGCTTTAAGTGGAGGGAACTGCCCCAGCGGCCTCCCTGGCAGAGTGTGCCTGGGGCAGCAGTCTGGTTCCCTCCCCGAGGGCCGCAGGACACCAGAGGGCCAGGAGCTGCTCCTCCCCAAGCCCTCCCATCACAGAACATTCCAGGTGCCGCCGAGGTGCGGGTGAGGCGGAGTAGGAAACGCTTGCTTTGCTCCAGACCTCTCGAGGTACAGATTAAGTGCCTGTCCTGGCAGTCCGGGTCAGCAAATTGGGCCAGTGTGGGTGGGGGCCGAATGGTTCTAGACCCAGCTCCGCCTCTCCAGCTGCTGCAACTTCGGGCCGGTCCTGCCTCTCCCATAAACTGTACGCCCCTCCGGGGCCCCCAGAGCCCTGGGCACGTTCTGGAAGTGCCTGTTACCAGAAGGGGCTAGTTTGCCAGTGGACACAGGACCCACTGCTCTGGGCTGCTCCGCCATCTACATTAAACCGACTCATTAGTGCAAGATCCTGTTGTTAATGGCTTAGAGAAGCAAATTCTTCCTGAGATGAGCTGGTGTCTGGCGCCAAGCTTCGACTCCTCTCCCCAGTGCACCGGGGTCCCTGCTGGAGGTCTTTGCCCCGGGGACCCCCGGCTACCCACGGGGTTTGTGGTCTTGATGTGGTTCCGTGGATGGGGTTCTTGGGTCCCTCGGAGAAAGGTTCCGGCAGTCCCCCCCCCCCGGGGGGGCACATGACCAGATTCCTGAGGAAAAAGATGTTTGCTAAGACACAAACAAGCAAAGGCTGCATTTTAAAGGTTTTTTTAGGGAAAAGCTACGCCTGTGTAGACACAGGTGAGCTGTCTTAAAGGACAGGCCTGGGTTTTACCAGGACGAGAGACGCCCTTACACCAGCACCGTAGCCTTGGGGGTCACACAGCTTGTCTCTGCGCCTCAGCACATGCCAGCCATAGACAGTTTGTGGGTAGATCTGCCTTGCAGGCACTCAGTTTTGAATTTCATCTGATTTTCGGGTGTCCTGAAATATTATTCTTTCTGTGCCTTTTTTCCAACTACTGAAAAATGTGAAAATCATTCTTAGCTTGCAGGCCATACAAACGAGGCAGGGGCCACATAAGCAGTCCCCCGGCTTACACTTTATTTATGCAAAAATAAATAAAATCTTTAAAAAATACAAATAAAAATGTAAGATTGCTCTTTGCACGCTCTCTTACAATCCCAGAGGGAAAGTTGTTCGAGGATCCTTGAGCCTTAGCAAGAGCTCATTTTAACCTGAATTGTACTGTGTCAAAATGCTATTGCTCTGCTTTTCTTTAAAGATTTATTTATTTGTGCATATAGAATTGGGGTACAGACCAGAGGTGCAGGGGCACTGAGAGGCTTCACCAGAGACAGAGTGGGGAGCAGAACAGGCCGACCGACGAAGTCCACTGCTGAGGGGAGCAGTGGGCAGGCAGGAGAGGTCTGCCGCGCCCTGTGGTCACCTCTGGGGGGGCGGATTGAACTCATGCTGAAGTGGCTTTAGCTTCGTGCTGCGCTTTAACCAGCTGTGCCACCTGCTTTGATTTTTTTTTTTTAATTATTCTCGTGAAGAATTGGGGTATAAGGCAGAGGTGCAAGGTGAGAGGAGTCACCAGAGACAGAGTGGGGAGCAGAACAGGCGGATCCACTGAAATCCACTGCTGAGGGGAGCAGCGGGAGACAGGAGGGGTCTGCTGTGACAGGTGGGTCACTCCCTGGCCGGGGATTGAACTCAGACCTTGGGATGGGAGCGCAGAGACTTACCCCCGAGGCTACCCTGCTCTGATTTCTTACGGAAGAAGTGAAGATACTGCCTGTTCTGAACAACTGAGTGATGAGTACAATCTCGTCACAGGATTACGTAACAGTAAAACTACGCAAAAACGACCCTGGAGTTCGCGAATTCGAGGGCGTATGTGGCACATTCTGGGTGCCCAGAGCACACCTGCCTGCACGCGGGACCACCGGCTCCCAGAGCGCAAGGGGCTGCGGGTTTCGGGGTGCGCTTCTGCGTGCGTGCTGACGCTAGAGCGGCTCCTCACCTGCACTTTCTGTGTTTCAGAGGGTCTTGCTGTCGGAGTTGGATTTGGGGCCGTGGAAAAGACGGTGTCTGCCACCTTCGAGAGCGCCAGGTAGGCTGACCCCTGTGCCCCCGAGCACAGCACCGCCCCAGCGGGCCACAAACGCTTGCCACCTGGGGGGCCTCTCCAGGCCACAGGCCAAGGCCGAGGCGGCCAGGTGACGCACACACCTGAGAGGGGTCTGTCGGAACGCAGGTGGGGCCAGCTTGTGGTGACCAACAGGTAGCCGTGGGTGTGCTCGCCGCCGACCTCCAAGCCCTTTCTGTGCAAAGGCCAACAAGCGTCACAGAGATGGTGTTGAGGCGGCTCGGTGCTCCCTCCTCCTTGGAGCCCTCCCCTTCTCTCTCGGTCCGGTGTCTTTGCGCTCCTTCCAGGCGCCGCAGCAGGGGGCCCTTCGCAAGTGTGCCCAGGCCAGGGCGGCCGTTTCTCTCCAGAGTGCACGGTCCTCAGGGCCTCGCCCCTCCCCCAGCCTCATCCCACCACTTGCCGTGATACTGAGTGGGCGCCAGCCAGCCTGCCCTCCTCCCTGTTTCTCTGTGGGCTGACAGAGGGTGGAGCCTCCTAGGCTTTGCTAAGGACACACCACTGCTGGAACCCGCTGGTGCCTGGGCGGGGCCTTCTGACTCAGGATTCCCCGGGTCTCAACCTCCTATTCCTAGCCGTGGTCAGGGGACTCAGGCGACAACGACAGGCGCCAGCGGGGTGGAGACAGCTGGGAACGGTGAGGTGAGGTGGGCTCCGAACGCCAGGCCCACCTGCACCTACAGCCGCATTTTCTTCAGGGGTAATTCAGGCCAAAGAGCCGGCCAGTTTCCCAGCCCTGCTCACAGCTCACCGCTCATCCTCCGCCTCCAGACAGGCCGGCCCCCCAGCAGACACCTGCCTCCCCCAGGAAGTGGCCTCGTCTCCTGCGGCTGGTGTGGCAGTGGGCTCATGCCCGGCCTGCGTAAGATCCAGCAATGGTGGCGTAGAGTTTTGAGGAATGAAAGCAGCTTTACTGCCAATCAGCTGGAAGGAGGCACAAGAGAGAACCTGCCCCCAGGTTAACAGGGGGTCAGGCAGGTGCAGGGGCAAGGGCTGAGAGTAAAGGGTTAAAGGGTTAGCTGGGGGTAAGGTGTGGGCGAAGGGCAAGGAACGTGGGCTTGGCTGAAGTTCGCTGGCAGTTACAGGGCAGAGCGTGCAGAAGGATGGCGTCCTGTGGCATTTTCAGATAACTGGAGCTGTGGATTTCTGTGGGGGGCCCCTCCCCCTGGGCGGCCCCTTCTGTGTGGAAGTTTCCTGGGGGCTCAGGTCAGGCGGGTCACGAGCACCTTAACTGTGGCTGTGAGACAAACCCCAGAGAGGAGGCTAGACAAGGCTTTCAGCCTCGTGTGCTGCGGCCAGGACAGCGTCCCGCCGGTTGACCAGCCCTGCGCCTCCTGCCCACCGTGGTCAGGGACTCACTTGTCCAGAGCCTCTTCCCACCCAGCCTCTGCGCCCAGTGGCCCCTCTGCCTGACCCAGGCTGGCCCCTTACGCCCACGTGTTCAGTGTCCTCACCGCGGGGCGCTGGACTCCAAGGCTTTGCTGAGGACACACCGTTGCACGGACCCCGATGGTGCCTGGGCGGGGCCTTCTGGGTCGAGATTACCCCGGTTCTCAACCTCCTGTTCCTGCCTGTCAGACTCCCAGCCGCCTCCGCGCTCTGCCTCCGGCGTCATCTGTTAACTTGATGCTTATTGTGAAAATCAGGTAAGACAGTGAACAGGCCAAGATCTTTAGAATGCGAGAAATAGCACCAAAAAGCAAGGGCTAGCTGGGAGTGGCCGCGCCCCTGGGGCGCCCCTGGGGCCGAGGCGTGGGCGCTGTGCCTCCCTGGCGCAGACATTCTGATCTTGGCTTCATTAGGCAGTGAGAAACTCCAGAGGCAGACAGTGTCCAGGGCTGATGCGGAAACTGGGCATTGCGAGGGACGGACCTGGCCTTTGAGTCCGTCGGGGCCAGCCCCTGCAGACGCCGGCCGAGGCCATGTCCTCCCAGCGCAGGGCGGGGGGCAGCGCCGCGGAGGCAGGCCTGCTGCCTGGCGGTGCCTCATCTCCTGTGACTTCACGTCACAGCGTCCACTCCGGTCTCCCTCTGTCATCCGCACTTTCTGCTAATCTTTCATTTCTGAAGGAGCCGGAGCACAAATCACTCCTGCTGAGCCCTCCCTCCCTCCACCAAACAGATTCTGAGTTACATCAGCCCTCACCAGATCCCCCGAACTGGGATGTGCTGGGGTCACAGGCCGCCACGAAGCCCTGCTACCTAAGGGTCAGTGGTGGGGAAGGGGAGCTTGCACTTACGCCCCTGTGGCTGACCTCCCCCCGTCCCAGGCAAGCCCTGCTTGCCACCGTGATCCAGGTGGGAGTCCCTGAAGTGCAGGTCACCGGGCAGGAGCTGCCCTGAGGTGGACCTACCCTGCAGTCCGGGCCCTGGGGCTACAACTTGCGTCCCCAGTGCCATGTCTGCGACCTGCCCCCTGAGTAGCTGAGTGAAGAGCAGCCCTCAGGCGAGACTTCTAGTTCTCCTGAGACCTGGAGTTCAGGGGAGGACGGGGCAGAGTGGGTGGTGGCAGACGGCCTTCCCACGGCAGGGTCGAGAGGGACGTCCCCTGGGGGGCGGGAGGCTGGCCAGGCAGACCCGGCTGTGTGGGACTCTGAGGCAGGCTCCCCGCGTCGGGCCAGAGAGGCCGGAGGGGCGGCTGTTCCCCCCGAGGCCAGGGGGCACGGCTGCCAGCTGGCTCATCGTGCCTGGTGTCGGGGACCCGCCCCGATCATGGATTATTGGGGGGCAAAACAGGCAGGGTTCAAGGGTGGAAGTGGCGTCGGCAAGCAGAGATTCCTAAGGGGAAAAAGGGGAGTGGCGTGAGGAAGACACGGAGTCGGAATTGGGTGCAAGTCTTCCTGCTCATCTTTTTGCAGGTCTTTATTTATACTGTTTAGCAAGATTTAGCTACAGTAATGCATCAGGTAAGTTAATAAGAAATCGGCATAAAAGTTTTAAAGGAAGAGGGGAACAGTGCCTCCTCCTCCTGCTACTTTATGGCACACTAGATTGTACATCTCTGTGATGGCTTTCATGTATACGGATGTTTATGACTTCAAAGGATCAGGGCCTGGGAAAGGACGAGCTGTTAGCAAAGGATTGTGTTAGCAGAGTCGTCTGTGATAGTCTAAAGAGAAGCTAATGGCTAACTTAAGGTTAGCAGAGAGTAGCCAGTGTTTGTTTTAGGAAAAGGCTAATTAAGACTAGCAGAGAGTAGTTAGTGATTGTTTTAGGAAAAGAGTAAATTAAGAAGTTACATAGTTGTGCATTAAGCAAAACCTGTGTTGATAATGTTAGGAAATTGTCCATGGCTCCTTATGCCCTGGGAGTTATCTAAGATTCCCTTTTTGTTTCAAAAAACCAAGGAAGCTTTCCAGGAGTCTTGATGCTGCGGGTCTTCTCTCTCCAGGAGCTTGCCTTTTGTCTTCAGTCAAAGGAATTTCCTGCCCTGCAGCAGCTCAGCTTGTACTTTGCCCAGGCCAGGTAGCCAATTTACAAACTGATGTTGCTTACAATATTTTTGATATTATGATTATACAAAAAAAGGGAGTCATTACATAAGTCACCAGTGGAGGCTCAGAGCATTCCCTGTCGGCCCGGAATTTGTCAGTCGCCAGAAGTTGCATAGCTTGTGTCAGCCTGGAGTGGGTGTCTTGAGTGGGGTGCCGAGAGAGCTGCCCCGCCAGAAGCAGGCCTAGGACTGCACCTGGCCGCCGGTTCCCTCCCCAGCACCAGAGCACAACCGCCCATTGGCTGTGTGGATTCCGCCCACCCTGTTCTCAGTTAGCTCTTGAGGGAGAGGAGGCGAAGGCGCTCAGCCCGAAAGGCGAAAGGCAGGGTTCTCTGGGACGAGGGTCTCGGTGATGGCCACACAAGAGAGTATGAAATCATCAAGTGGGATTCCACCCGGCTGCGGTCTGGCAGACTTGACTCTGAGAAGGCCCTCCCGGCCGTGGGGCGTGCGTCCGGTGTGTGGAGGAGGGGACAGTGAGTCACTGGGACTATCTGTGTGGCTTTCCCATACAGTTAAGACTGTTCAAAAATAAAAGGTTTCTTTTTAAAGAGCCTTTGTAAAACTGAAAAAAAAAAATAGAGTGCTTTTTGTACTGAATTAGGGCTATAAATTACAACAGTAAAAGATGAATTTCACAGAACAGGCAGACACTGGGGATGTCTGAAAATCCGAGGCATTTGCATTTCAACTTAAAATGGCAGTTTAGACCAGTAGGCTCCTCCTGATGGATGTGATCAAGGTGGAATCCTTGGAGTGGACGGTTGATCTGAGGAAAATGCCCGCAGTGTGTTAGGGAGAAAATAAATGGGACATAGAGACCAGAAGGAAAAGCTCACATTCTCTTGGTTGGAAGCTCAAAAGAAGAGGAACAGATGAGAGACTTTTTCCAGAAATAGAAAAAGATACGGGTTTTCAGATTGAGACCGTTTGCACTTGGAACAGCAACCCAAACCATCACGTAGAGGAGGGCACAGACGATGGGGAGAAAATCCGCGAGGACGCCGGAGGAAGGGCCGCTTCCTGCCCAGAAGGGCTGGCGGAAGACCAGGCAGCCGCGCCTCAGGGGCTGGAGGAGACCCCGTGGGCTAGCAGTCCTGGCGGCTCGCGCCCAGGGCTCCTGTCAGGCCGCGTCCAGCGCGGCTGTGCTGGGCCGGCCTCGGACAGGATGTCATGCCGGGCGTCACTGTTCCAGTGAAGGGTCATTTGCAAAGCGGGGAGTCTCTGGACTACGCTTGGACAACCTCTGATGTAGCGGTCGGCTCTCCAAGCTAAATTCTCTCCAAGCAAAACAAATACAGACCGCCCGGCCTTTTCTCCAAGACCTCCCTACCGCGGGCTGGAGGAAGATGGTGTGTCAGGGTGAAAGGAAGAAGGCCACGATAAGTATGTTCGTGACCCCAAAGACAGTTGTTGTAATGAAAGGGGAGGCAGGGAAGGGTGGAGGGAGGGAGACAGGGCTGTGGGCGCAGAGCAAAGTGGAGTAGTTTGGTTATCAGCAGACTAAGCACGTCTCCAGAAGACACGGGATTTGCTCTTTAAAATTCCAGGTCTGTGCTGACTAACGAGCAACACCCCTAACGCGTGAGGCGGAGAGGTTAGAAACAAAGGGATGAAAAAGACGCACGGGTTCTGCTGACGGAGAGAAAGCAGGCCCTGGCGTCCGCGGCCAGAACAAAGAGACTCAGGCAGAAAGTGACACACACGACAGAGGCCGACACGTAGCGGGGAGAGAGGCCGCGGCCTGGCCGTCAGCTGCCCAGGGAAAGGCTGTCGGAATCACAAGGAGAAACAGACAACACCACAGTGGGGGAGCGGATCCCCCTCTCTGACGAGGGGCATTATCTTCTTCCATGAAAACAGCAGGTTAACAGAACGGACATTTGTCAGACCAGCAGCTGGAAAACCCACTTCCTTTTCAAACACACACGCCCTGTTTGCCAAAATTGATTACTGTGCCGCAGGGGCAGTCAGAATGAAGAGCCCAGATCAGCAGTTCACACCGCACTGACCTCAGAGGGAGAAGGTCGCCCCGATGACGTGTTAGCGGGAAGGAGAGCCGAGGCCCTCGCAGCCAGCAGCTCATGGTGCCCAGGCCAGCCGCAGAGCTGGGGGGCAGGCGGCTAGTGTTGCAGGGAGAGCTGCCCACGGCAGGCGCCCCTTGCACTGGACACCTTTCATCGGGGTGGGGGCGGGGGGGCAGCTGGTGGAGGTGGCCAGGACAGGTAGAGCTGTGCACATGTAGGCCCCACGGCGTTTCCAGGGCTAGCGGGGAGGCACATGGGGGAGGGGGTCCCCCCACCCACGGTGCTTCATGGGCGAGAGGGACAAGGACGAAGGAGGGGTGTTCTTGTTCTCCTGATCCCGTCAGAGAGGCTCTGTCAAATCCCGTTTCTTTGAGACCTGCGCCCCGAGAGACCGGGCTGGGCGGGGTGCTGGATGGGAGGCCTGGCATCCAGGGCCCGGCCTGGATGGGGTGGGGAGGCGGATGGGGGGGGCATGTGGTAGTGAGAACGTGCTGGCAAGGTGGGGCCCTCACTGCCGTTCAGCTCGTGGCCACAAGCTGCGAGTGGGCATTCGGCCCTTTCT
>NW_004567139.1:6604912-6605989 GCF_000260355.1 Condylura cristata | reverse complement strand
GGGGCTGGGCGCTGAGGGTGGGCAGGAAAGGTCCACCTTGGTAGAAGGTCAAACCAGCAACCCCTGGGGCAGATCAAAAGCACAGACCTTTACACCTCAATAAACAAAGAGGGCAGGAAAAAGAATCTTGAGGCCAAAAAGCCAGAGACATTTATTATCTGGCATTTGCCGGAATAGCATGCGGACCCTGAACTCAGTGGACAGTCTCTAGTCTTGGGGCAGGTTCATCATCAAACACTGCGGCCCCAGCTCTTTTTGATCACCTTTACATACCTGTGTTCCTGCGTCAAGAGCCGGAGGTCCTCTGAGCACACCTGTAGCTTGGGCCACCCCAGCAGGCAGGCTCCCCGCCCCCCCAGTCTCTCAGCGGGGGACCCAGGACAGGCAGCATCTACATCTGGGTGGCTACTGCCACCTAGTGGGCGGTGCTGGGACTGCACGCCCCTCGGGGCGCCCTCCCCGCCAGCCACCCTCTTCCCCTGTCCACCTCCCTCTCACCAGGGAGCCAGGGACCTGGGAAGGGGTGTCCATTCAAAACCCACCATCCCAGTGGCGGAGAAACAGCCTGCAGAGGGCAGCTTGGAGCTCTGGGGTGTGGGGCGGTGGGGGGGGGCCGGGGTTGGGGGTAGTTACCCCCCTCCTTTCTCATCTGGTCCTGTAGCCATTTCCTCGGGCTTCACCACAAAGAAATTCTCGCGACTGCGTGTCCCTGGGGACTCTGCTTCCGAGGCAGAGTTTTCCCTTCTGAAGTGTCGCGTCCTCTGGGAGGGGCCTGCCCGCACGCTGGGCAGGGGTAATTCAAAGCTGCAGGGAGAGCGAGGCCACCTTGCGCCAACATTGTGCTTCCGTGTCGCTTCCTACTGGTAGCTTTGCCTGAGCCCCCGGGGAGCTGTTTGTCACCCCTGAGCACGCCAGGCCGAGAGGCTGCACACTCCACCGCGCACCCCCGACGGCCACGGAGCAGCCCCTCCCCACCCCGGGAGGAGGGCCCCCAGGCCCGGGGAGAGTGAGGAGCCTGGCTCATGAGCCAGACCTGGGCTGGCACCGCATTGAGCTCCACACCGAGGCGCTGAAATA
>NW_004567139.1:6603438-6604157 GCF_000260355.1 Condylura cristata | reverse complement strand
GAGGGGGGTGTGAGTGGGTAGACAGCGCCACCGTGTGGCAGTTCGCCGCCATGGCTTGCCGGTGACAAACGGAGCGCGGACCAAGCAAGCCTGCAGCTGGCATGGAGGGGTCCCCCAGGAGTTAGGGCCCCCTAGGAGTTAGAGTGTGCACACGCCGATGGCAGCGCTTGGCGCGTTTTTCCAAATAGTGGCACGTTTGCATCCTGCCTCTTTGACCCTGATGCGTCACCTCATTCCCGCAGCCTTACCTGCTTCCGTCACTGATTTAGTTTCCCGCACCAGGGAAACTGTGCAGCCTCTGTGCGCCCTGCGCTCAGGGAGGAAGGCGCGCGGGCTCGGCCGGCCGGCCGAGGGCCGCTGCTCCATGCTCTGTTGTCTGCACTGGCAGAGGGGCGTGGACGCCCGACTCGGGAGCAGCCCGAGTCAGCTCCGGCTTTCTGTCTGGCAGTAGGGAGGTCGCGCTTCTCCCACGTGGCCTTAACAAACCGCGTTAGTGATTATGGCCGCCCGCCGGGCTCCACGGACCGTGTCTGCGTGTCCTGCCCTCCCATTCCTCCTTGGCCTCCCCAGGCGGACATTGTGTCAGGCCTGGGCCCCGAGCGGACACGCGCCTACTGACCCGGCCTGGCCCTTCCCACCGCAGACCCCCTGGCCCCCAGGCCTGGCAGTCTAGCGGCGACTTTAGAAAGTGAGGCTCCCCCAGAAGCCACGGGCCACCC
>NW_004567139.1:6601347-6602384 GCF_000260355.1 Condylura cristata | reverse complement strand
GTGCACAGCGGCCGCCCCCAAGGTGGCGTGGGCCGGGGGCGGCGTAGTTGTGGAAGCCGATGAAGCCGATGCCTTTGGCAATGACCGGGGAAGTCTGATTCCTTTGTCAAGTGCGTCTTTAAAATCAAGCCTATGTGGGAAGGAGAGCAGGGGAAACTCCGAGCGAGGGGCACACGTCTGTGTGGGAGTGCGCGTGGGCGTGGGAGTCAGTGGGTGGCCCGCTGCACACTCCCAGCGCCGGAGCGCTGAGGCTCCTCCAGGCTGCGAGAGGCGGAGGGGGGCGTGGAAGGGGCAGAGAAGGCGTCTGAGAGGGGTAGAGCCCCCTGGCGGCCCCTCTGTAATGACCCAGGGCCCAGCTTCTCTTTCTGGAAAGTGGCGGGGCGAATAGACAAGGGGGCTGGGCATGGAGCTCCCACCTGCGTTACCTGTCTGTGGGCTCCGGCTGAGGACTGGCGGTTAGCCGCCTGGGGCCCCAAGACAGTGGTGCAGCGGTGGCCTCCGTCCCCCAGACATGACAGTGGCAGCCTGACCTCAGGTACTGAACACTAGGAACCCCCCTCCCGGGTCCTGCCGACGACGGAGCAAAGCCGTCTGCACAGGCCTGAGGGTGCACGCAGCCTCGCAAAGCCTGCTGGTGCCGCGGGCGCACCAGCCTTCCAGCCGCTGGGAAGGGCCAGGGCGCCAGTTGGACCACGGGCGCCGGCCCTGCGTGTCCACAGCACGCTCTTCAGACGGAGAGACTGGCCCGGCCTCGCCTCCCCCTGCCCACAGAGCACAGGGTGTCTCTTGGGGCCCAGATCACGTAGGAATAGGAGCCCCGTCAAGAACAACCGCACGTTTAATGTCAGTGACTCACTTCCTCCGCTCCATTCAAACTGTGTCTGTGGGAACAGCTGTGCAGAATAAGGTCCGCCCCGGCGGCAGTGTCCGCTTAGGTGAGGAGTCAGCCGTCTAACGGTCAGCGAGACGCCAGCCCAGCCCAGCTCTCACGGGGGTCTCTGCACGTCTTTAATCAGGATCCGCTCCGGCAGGGCAGG
>NW_004567139.1:6587659-6601247 GCF_000260355.1 Condylura cristata | reverse complement strand
CCGTCCTCCAGCCCCTCCACTGTGGGCACCAAGCCGGCTCTGGTGCTTCTCTGTCCTGATTCACTTTGTGTCTCCCGCCCCCGCCCCGCGGCGGCCATGTTTTTTCTTTTCTTTTCTTTTTTTTTTACCTTCCGAGGAGGTTAAGGTTTGAGGTTTTGTGTTGTGTTGTGTTTTCTTCCCCACGTCTCTCCCTTCCTCCAGCCCCTCCACTGTGGGCACCAAGCCGGCTCCGGTGCTTCTCTGTCCTGATTCACTTTGTGTCTCCCGCCCCCGCCCCGCGGCGGCCATGTTTTTTCTTTTCTTTTCTTTTTTTTTTACCTCCCGAGGAGGTTAAGGTTTGAGGTTTTGTGTTGTGTTGTGTTTTCTTCCCCACGTCTCTCTCGGCTCAGTCAGGACCAACTTGGAGAAAAGCTGTGGCCTCTGTTCTCAGCGGCCGCCCCCAGACGAGGGTCCTGGGAGACTCGGGGCGTCCCCAGCCTTGGCGCTGCGAGGCTGTCGTAAGAATGAGGCCTTTGTCGCGGGGAGCGCGGCGCTGGGCTGGGAGACAGAGACAGATTGTGCCAGAAAACAAACAACAAAAAAAAGGTTCCACCACAGAATTCTTTAGGACTTCAGTCACCAACCTCTCGCCTTTCTTCAAAGACACATTTCCTTTCTTCGGTGTAATTCCATCAGCCAGGTCGCGGGGTTCCCACTCAGTCGGCCCGGCCATCTGCGCCCGGCCTCGCCCAGCTGGCCGCTGGCATCACCTCGTGCCCCCCTGCCTGCAGGTAGGGGAGCCCCAGGGTCCCGGGGCCTGCTGGGGGGAGGGCGGGAGCCGGGCCTGCGCGGGGCTGTTTCTCAGAACGGCAAGGGAGGCCGGACCGCAGAGGCCCGTCACAGCGCCCGAGGCCACGCATGTGACGGCCTTACCGTTCGCCTCCCCTCAGGGAGAGGCCCCAGAGCCCCTTCTGTGGGGAGAAAACGGACGTGCGGTGTCCGGCCCCGGCCGCGTCCCGGGCGAACGCCAGGCCTCTCCTGCGGGCCGGACCAGGGGCTGACCGCACCCGCTTGGGCTCAGGCCCTGCCAGCCCCCAGAGCCTCCCTTCAGCCGCGGCGCAGGGAGTGTCCGCCCTTGGCTGTCAGCGTCCACCCTTGACTGTCCCCCGCCCCCGCCAGTGTCCGCCCTTGACTGTCTGGTCACGTGGGGTCCACCTCCCCGAGCAGCTGCGTCACCCACTTCACCGTGAATATGCGCTTGTGGAGAGAGGAGGTCTGGGTTCCCAGGCTGCTGTGGGGTTCCCCCCACTCGCTGGGGATAAAGACGGAGACACACACAGCGCACACACGCAGGCCTCTTCCCAGGGGCCGCTGCACCTGCCTGCGCCCACCTGCTACCGCTCCGCTTTCTCTTCACCTGGAGTCCTGAGGCCGTCCTGGCCTCCGGCTCGCCGGCCTTCCCCACCGGTCTGCCTGTGGTGTCTCTTGCCTGATCTTGATATTTGTTTCCCCACCTGGACTTAACTGCGGCCCTCCGGTCCCGCGCCTTCTGCGCTCAGGCTGCCCACCGGGCGCAGACTTCACGTCTGTCCTGCCGTGGGTCACTTCCCTGGCCCGTGCCCCCTGCTGCCCATCACGTGACTGACACCCAGGCACTGGCAAGGTCGTGTCCCTCTGTGGTTTTAGTGAAGTGCGTGACCGAGGCCTCTGCACGGAGCAGCAGGGAAGCCGGGCGGGTTGGCTTTCCGAGGCAGGGTCCCCTTTGAGCCTGAGGCACGTTCTCCGCTGTGCAGCAAAGCCCTGGGAACCTCTCGGAGCAGAGGAAAGGCACAAACGCCCCAGTCACACAGACGGCCTTTTGGGGGGGCCCTTTTGCAAGTTCTCTGTGTATCGCCGCTGGAGAGCCTGGCGCTGAAGAGCGAGGTTTTAAGGCCGCAAACTCAGCAGAAGCATTTCTGGGTACCCTTGGGCGAGGGCACCTGAGCTCTTGGTACGGAAGCTGGCAGCCAGCAGAGGGTCCTGGGCCTCCCCGCCACGTCGGATGCAGGGCCCGGAAGGCGGCCTCGCGGCCTCCTCCCCCGCTTCTGGCGGGCGTGTGCTTCCTAGGGGCCTTCTACGGGCAGGAGAGAAGCCCCCAGACGCCTTCACTGTCCCTGCACCTCCCGCTGGCGCACTGGCCACTGCTCACATCCGGCGGCTGGCGGGGGGGGGGCCGCGGCCCCACGGCTGTGTCCAGCCTGGCAGACCGACACCGCTGTGTCCTCGTCGCCTGCAGCCCGAGCACTGCCGAGGCCGAGCCCTGACCGTAGGTTCTGCCCCCGCAGGGCCAGGGCTGGCCCTTTGCAGGGGATCCAGGTGACGCTGGCAAGGGGGTCTGTGGTGTTGAACACGTTAACATTCCTGCTTGGAGAATTTGACCGAGGTGCTAGAGTTCATCAGGGAGAGAGAGGATTCCTGGGCACTTTCCCTCAGTTTTCACTCTGGCTCCCCACCACCATCCCTTCTACCCACATGTCCCTCTCTCCTCCCTCTGTCAGCCTGAGAACCCTCACTCTGGCCATGACGATCCGCACATTTTGGCTAGTTTTTATAGTCGACGCATCGGGCAAACACCCAGTCTTGTCTCTGACAATCTGGCATGCTTTGCAGAGGACCCATAAAAACGCGAATCCTTCCCTTTCTGCTCCACGCTAGTATTTCGTATTTCCTCCTGGAGAAGCAAGCCTCCTCTGCTCTTACCAGAACTCAGCTGAGAAGGTCCAGGGCCCGTGTGAGGACGGCACCGTCACCTGTGACGCATCACAGTTTCTTCTTCGTTCCCAGCTTCATGGTGTAAGGCGGGGGCCCCGCCGTCACCTCCAGAGCCCAAAAATGGGGCTGTGGAACGCGCCTTTCGGGACCTGCCCCAGAGGTCACATCCAGTCCGTCCCCTCCTCATCCCTTTGGCTAGAAGCCGAGTTACCTGGTCCCGCGTAGCTGTGCAGAAGGCTGCTGCCGTGCCCCTCTGAGACCTGGCATTCTCTGTACGGGGTTGGTAGAGGGGATGACTCACGCTGACCCTGAGTAGGGTCGAGGAGGGAAGCTGAGGTGCGTGAGGCAGTGGACCCACGCCGTCAGAGCCTGGGGGCAGCGTGGAGAACTCGCTTCTTCTCCAAAGCAGAGCAGAGCCCCTTCATGAGGAGAGGAGATGCGGCTGGGTTTGTGTTCTAGAAGAATCCCTCTGGGGCAGCATCTGGCTGGAAACCCTTCTCACAAAATGATGAAAATGTTCCACTACATTTGACACTGAGACAAGGAATCAATGTCTGTCCCTGGGGAGAATTTCGGGCTCTGGGTTAAGAAAGGGCATTCGTCTGCCCGCACTCCAGAAAGGCTTTCTCAGCCGTAATCATCTCAAGGATGCTGTGTGGTTTCTGTGCTCTTGGTTATGAGAACAGCTTATGAAGCATGGGATGAAAGAATAACAAGGTTTCATGCACAGAAGACAGGCGAAGGTGAAAAACCATGGTGGGTGGAACTAAAAAGAGTAAGAACCACGAAGGGGCTGAAATCTTGGTGCCAGAGTAAGTCACTGGCAGGAAATTAGGACACTGTTGATAGGGCAGAAAGTTCTACAGCATGTAAAGGAAAAAGAGGCCTTCTTCCTGGAGGAACAAGGAAAGGAAGCTAAGGGAAAGGGCCAGGGTTAGTGTGGAAGGGGGAGAGCAGATGCGGTGAGCCGGTGAGCCCGCCAGAGCTCCCTGCCCTGTGTGTCCCAGAGGAGCAGCCAGATCAATTTGAACAGGCGCCATAGTTATCATTAAATATCAGGTTTCTAGGACCTAGTGGGGCTGGAGGGAGGCGCCAGAGAATTCATCATGTCCCAGCTGAATTGAGTGAAAAGAGACTGGCAGTTAGGCATAACCTGGAAAAAACTTTGAATGGCAGCCCGGGTTCTACTGCCGCAGATGAGGAGCTGAGACCACCCCCGTGCCAGGAGATGAGGTGACCAGTTGCAGCTGAGACTTTTGGGGTGGCAGGATGTATGAGCGGTGGTTCTCCGGAGAAACAGCCAACAGGATGTGTCTGTAGAGAGGAAGTTATTATGTGGGGCTGGCTCTTGTGATCGTAGAGGCTGACAAGCTTACTGGGGAGTTTGTTCCCTCCCTTGTGGGAAATGCATCTTTTTCTCTTACTCAGACTTTCAACTGATTAGGTGCGGCCCACCCACGCTGTGGAGGGCAACCTGCTTTACTCCACTGATGTTAATTTCACCCAAAACCTGCCCTTGACAAACACTCAAAACGATGTTTGAGACACTACCGGGTGGTCAAGTTGATAGATAAGAGCAACCATCTCATGAGAACTGTGGGGGGCACTGAAGAAGTTCTGTTCCAATGCCCATTGTTCAGGTGTAACCACAGAGCGGGGAGGTGGGGATGGAGCCACCTGGTCCCGGACGCTGGGCTCGGCCCTCTGGATTCCGCGTATTTCAGCAGCTCAGCAGCCTCGCAGGCTCACGGCTCCCATGCTGGACGGTGCAGCGCTAGCCCTTGACCGTCCTTTGGAATCCCCAGGGAGCTGGAAAATGCTGATGCTTGGGTGTCCCTGCAGCAGTTCTGACTTCACTGGGTTGGGCTGGTGACTGTTAACCTTTAGGTCAAGAGAACGAGGGGTCCCCAAGGCACCCCCCCGGGAAGATGAGTTCTTTCCTCCTGTCCGCCCAAACCTCTCAACCCCTCTGTCCTCAGGAGACTCGTTGTAAGCAGAAAGTAAGCAAGCTCAGACCTGGGCCACCAAACAGGATGGTATTAAATCTGTCTGACAGGCAAGAGCGAACAAGCTGACTTCATGCGTCTCCCCAGGTTCTGTTTACCAACAGGCTTGGCAGTTATTTATTTTGCCACTGCCCTTTCAGCCTACGACATGGTCTCCTGCTCTCTCTGCCGAGCGTTCTGCGGGAACTGAGTGTCACTTGGGAACCTTATGGATGTAGCCCGAGTCCCCGATCTGCATCCTGAGGCGCTTCTGAAGGGAGCCAGGGCGTTCTGTGGGACCCGAGAGAACTCGGGATGTGTGTGCCAGGGAGTCCAGGATGCGGCTGAGCAGCTCAGTCCTCCCCGCCCCAGAAGAGCGAGCCCTCCTCCACAAACAGAAACCAGCCCAGACAAACCGCGGGGACTCGGGTTTCTAGAGGCCTGTGAGAGAGATTGTTTCAGGGGAGTGGACAGACGAGGCACGAGTAATTTAAGCAGCAGGAAAACAGCGACGTCCCCCCCCGAAGCCCAGGGCGCAGCTGTTTGTCAGCCCCAGCAGCCCCCCAACACCGGGCCCTGTCCCCAGGGGTCCCCTCACCCTGTAGTTAGCTGCAAGCCAAGGATCTGGGGGCTGTGAAACCAGAGAAAAATATGTGGGAAATACCATCTTGGGAGGAAGTGGCACTTGCTTGATTCTGATGTTCGCGTGGTCTCACACCAGCCTTCTTCTTCTTCTTCTTTTTAAAGATTTACTTTTTACGCATACAGAACTGGGGTACAGGCCAGAGGTGCAGGGGCGGTGAGAGTCTTCCCCAGAGACCAAGTAGGGAGCAGAACAGGCAGATCGACGAAGTACACTGCTGAGGGGAGCAGTGGGCGGGTCAGGAGAGGTCTGCCGCGCCCTGTGGGTCAGCTCGGGGTGGGGATCGAACTCGTGCTGAAGTGGCTTTAGCTTCTGAGTGCTGCGTTTACCCACTGCGCCACCAGGGAGGGCCCACACTAGCCTTCTTAAAGGAGGTCAGGAGTGTCTTACTGTCGTGAATGTGCGTGGGAAGCTGCACATCTCCACCTCTGCCCCTGAGCGGGGTCACCCTGTTGGTGACCAGATCCTGCAGGTTGGCCTTCGGGTTCCGAGGAGAGGGCCCAGCCATCCACCCCGTCCACCCGGCCTGTCCCCCAGAGCCTGCCAGTGCGAATGGCTAGCTGGAGTCCAGGGTGCAGCGGGGTGACGGATCGGGGGCAAGGTGTAGTTTGAGGAGTAACAGCCCCAGAAACAAACTCCATGAGCTTACTGTTGGCGTTCACAGAAAACCAGCTGTGCTAATCTAGATGGCTCGTGTTCGTCACAGCATTCCCCGTGCTGTGCCAGAGCTTACAGTCTCTCTTCAGATGAAGGCACAGGGGTGGGAGCAAGATTGATGACCAGCTTTTCTCTCTGTGTGTGCTCAGCCAGGAGAGTGAATTCAGTTGTTTTTTTTTTTAAATCATAATTAAAGTTTATTAAGGGCAACTTACAGACAGGGGTCCTCAGTGACAGAGGCAATGTACATGACTTGTCAAAGCAAATCCAAACCACCCACTCTGACAGGGGGCTTCCTAAACTCTGCTTACAACATGAGATCATTCTTGTGTGAGACTATCGACCCTGTATTGGGCTGGGGTTGTGAACATCTTTGTTCTATGAACATCAGAAGAATTGTATATGGATCATGAGTAAAGGTTAATACACATGGGGTAAAAAAAAAACAACAACTGGGAAATTGGCTATCTTCTCATGGTAGGACAATTACTAATTACAAGTCTAAGATGGCATTGATACATGGTGGAACTACTTTGGTTTCCCTACATATATATACGTACATGTATGTGTATGTATGTATGTATGTACGTATGCCTGTGTGTATCACTTTTGACTTCCATATATATTTCTTTATTTTATTTATTTTTGTGTAAAATAACTGGGGTATAGGCCAGAGGTGCAGGGAGATTGGGGGAGAATTGTGTCAGAGGTGAATTCTCAGTTTTTTAATGGAATACTTTTAGTTTCCATTTGTGAGAAACAGAACCACTTTCACACTGTCCTGAGCTGAAAAGGGAATCGACTAATTGACACACTGAGGAATCCAGGGGTTGGCTTCAGGCACAGAGTGATCCAGGAGCACAGACCGTCTCGTCAGCCTCTTAGTTCCTCACTCGGCTCTGCCTTCTTCTCCATTCTCCGTGGAGGCACAAGGGCTCCCACCCACAGCACCAACCTGTGTCCTCCCAGCTTGAAATCTGACAGAAATACAGTCTCCTCTCAGTACTTCCTGAGTGCACCCTGGTGGGCAAAGGGATGTGACCGTATTCTGAAGAGAACTTACAGATTGAACGTGAACCCAGTCTTTAGTTTGCTGGGCGAAACACTTCAGTGCATCCGAAAACCTCATGGTCAAGACCAAGAATGTGAAGATAACGTCCAGCACCCGCTGGGGCCAAGATGGCGGGAAAGTCTAACCCGGGAGCACGGCCCTGCTGTGGTGACCTTCACCCAGGCAGGACGGTGCCCTGCATAGGCATCTTCTAGCCGGCGGTGTCTTCTTATCATAACTCGCCCCCATCTTTGACCCCCGCTGAACCTTGGTCATTAGGAGACCGTCAGCTCTGCATCTCATGACGTGGCTGTAAAAGTGTCTGCAGGCTGGAGCCTTTCTCGGGGCATCTGGTTTTGCTGCGCGAGGGCTCCCCTGTCCTCTGGAGGAGACACAGCGGGGGTGTCGGCCCCACGGGCGGGACCTCTCACTGCCTTCTGCTTTGCAAAGGCTCCACTCCTGACGTGTCAGGACGACCCATGAACTGCATCAGAGTGGGAGGCAGAGGCAGCAGGAGGAAAACACAGCGGTTTCCGCTCCAGTGCCGGCGTGAGGCGACGGTGCTGCCCAGGAGGTCTGCAGCCCCTGTGTGTCCCCCGGTTCACCGGACAAGCCCGAGCCACAGGCCAGCGGGGGCCAGTCTGAAATTCTGCAACAAGAGAAACCCACGCCCTCTTGTGCCCGGAGAATGCCGGAAGCCAGCACCCCCATCCTCTGGCCGGGGCTTCTTGGTGGGCCTGTCCCCTGCTCTGTGGGGTGTTTAGCTGCATCCCTGGCCGCCAGCTACTGATGCCAGAAGCCCCTCCCCGCCGTATGACAACCAATAATGTCTCCAGACGGAGCCACAGGGACCAGGGAAAGCCCCGAGCAAGGGTCCCTGCACCGGGCACTGCTTCCTTTCCGCCTCGGAACGCTGCTCCGCGCGGCCTCTGCACCTGGCGCTGGTTAAGGAACGCACAGCGGGGTCCCACGCCCGGACTCGTCCTCACAGGATGCAGATGGCGTGGAGACTGGAGCGAGCGCACAGGGCGGACCCGGCATGGGCTGTGTTTGCGATCTGCTCACGCTGAGAAATGTCTGTGCCCTGCAGCCTGCGTCACTGCCTCCTAAAGCTCTCTCCCTCTCCCCAGGCCTCCCTAACTAGCCACACCCCCTCAGAGAGCCCCCCACCCCGAAGTGGCAGGGAAGCAGCTGCTCCCAGTCTCCAGGGAACTGCGCTGGGCTGGTTCCCCCTCCCTCTCTCCCGGGTTAATCCAGAGACTCTACCCCACCCCCACCCCAACCCCGAGGCTCCCTGCACCTGTCCAGCTCTGCCGGTAGGGGGCGTGCGCGTGCTCACATGTCCCGGCATCACAGGCGACATGGGGGGGTCCCCCCTGCCGTTGGGGCCGCCCTCTCACCCCTTTCTTGCCCAAGGCCACTGGCTCGCTGTGGATGGTTTGGCTTCGTCTCTTCCCCTGGAGCCTGAGGGCAGGGCTGTGCCACCCGAACCCCAGGGCCTGCGCAGAAGCCCCCAGCCCCCTCTGTTGTGATGGCACTGACCCAGCAGGGGTTGGGGTGCCCAGCTGGTCCGCTCCCAGGTCCGCGCACCACTGTTTGACTCCCTGCCCCTCCAAAGCGCTGTCCCTCGGACTTGGGGCCCGAGGGGGTGGGTTCGGGACCCTGCCTGTCCCGCAGCAGGCAGCCACCACGTCTGTGCTTGCCCCAGTCCCTCCTGGCCAGCCTCTGCACCCCCGACTCGGCCAGCCCGCAACCCTGCGTAGGTCAATGGCGCATCAAAACCTGCAGGGAAAATCCGCCCGTCTTCGGACCTGAGTTCAAACGCGAGAGCCTCCCCCAGCGGCCTGTGCGTGTGACGCCGCCCGCGGCTGT
The DNA here is from genome assembly GCF_000260355.1 of Condylura cristata. NCBI lineage: Eukaryota > Metazoa > Chordata > Mammalia > Eulipotyphla > Talpidae > Condylura > Condylura cristata. The sequence continues at coordinate 6,592,309 of NW_004567139.1, read as the reverse complement.
AACTCGCTTCCTCTGGCGCTTTGCAGTCACCCAGGAGGCAGCTGCCCGCACTGAAGAGATGGGAGTGACTTCGACTCACCGGGCATCGCCCCTCCAAGCCACTGGCCGATGGGGAACTCTCCGGAGACAGAATCCAGTCCCTGGTCTCCCGCAGACACAGCAGAACAAGCACAGGGTGTGAAGTAGCAACTTCAGCCGGAAACACAGGCTGAGCCACACCTGGCACTGAAGCAGCGGTATCATGGTGCCCCACCAGCGCCCCCCCCACCCCGGCAAGGGGCAGGGGATGGTGCCCCCCAAGGGGCAGGGAACGCATAGTCACAAAACCAACGAGGTTTCCAGCTTGGTGACCGCCCCTGGCCAGAGCCTCCCTTCGTAGGAGACACCCTGGGCCAGGGGAGGCCCCTGCCCCGCGGGGATGCGTGGGGCCTGGTTTTTCCAAGTGGGCCATCACCCAAACCCAGGTTCTGGAAACGGCCTCTTGAAGGTGCACTCAGTGCCCCCAGACGGTGAGTCCAGGCTGCCCGAGCCCGACCCCGCCAATTAAGACGACCACGTGTGCGCTCAGCAACACAGAGGGCTTTGTCCCTCCCTTGCCAGCCTCTGTCTTGGGCCGGCTGGGTCCCCAGGGACCTTTAAAAGCAGGGTATAGGCAGCTGTTTGTCCTGAGTGTTGGCAGCCGGCCCCAGGCCAGGGCTGGTGGAAGCCTCTCTGGAAAGACCTTTCAGCCCGGAGGCAGGGACAAAGGGGTGCCTGTTATTCCTTGGACATTCGTGAGTGTACCCCAGCCTGCTTTGTGGGGGGCTGCTCTCCTGCTGTCCTGCTCCAGGATTCTGAGGAATAACCTACAGGAGGCACCTCCAGAGGCCAGGGGCACCGGACCCCAACCTCCAGCGCCATCTACAATGATTTCGAAGGCCCACCCCCCATTGTCCAGGAAGCTCAGGCGATGCTCCCCCGGGAGGCAAACTGGAACTGTCAGCAGGGTTGGGTCCGCCGCCCAGTCTACCCACAGCACCCGGGACCGTGGGTGGCTCAAACATTTGTTGAATGAATGAATGAATGAATGAACGAGAAGGGGGTTGAGTCATCGATTTCCGCCGAAGTCTGAACAAGGAAGGGACACTGTAGACGGAGGGACGCTGTAGACAGAGGGACACTGCACAAGGAGACCGTAGCCGCCCGGCTTCCACAATTATTCGCCTCTCTATTTTTTGCTCTTATTGTGGAAAGGTGTCGGTCAGGCGCGCACGTACAGGTGGTGATAATGAACCCAGATGTACACCGCGTGCCTTCTGCGAACCCCCCAGTAGTGTCCAGCCGCTCCGTGGCCCTGAAGGGGCTGCAGACAGCTTCTGGGCCGCCCTCTGGGAAGTTACCAATTGCGTCTAATTCTGAGCTGCTCAGGGAGAGACAAACCTGACGTCTCATAATTACACCCCACTTCCTTTCTGGAGCTCCTGAAGATGTCTTTTTCTCCCCGCTTTGTTCTGAAAAGCAGCCCCCCAGCTTCAGCACGCGAGGAGGGGAACGGGACATGGAGACAGGATATTAAAGAGGCGCCCTCGCTGGCCCCCCCACGCCCCGGCAAGTCGTTATCTGTGTTTATCTTATCAGGATAACACTAAACCAGGCTCCCCTGGAACAAGGCATGCAGTCTTTGCAGTGCAGGACTGTTCCCAGTCACCAGCTCAGTTTATAAATCCACTGTCCCCTGTGGACAACTTGAAAGGCAACATTGTTTCTGGACAGGGCTGTAATTGTGATAACAGAGCTGGTGCGGCTCCTGTCTGTAAAAGGCCGTGGCAGCGTGGTGCCTCCGGGTGGCCACGAGAAGTCAAGCCGGACGGGAGAGCCTTCTCCGGGGTGCTGCTGGCCAGGCTCGCGTGCCGGGGTGGCCAGTGCCCAGAAGGAGGGCTTTGGGACGCACCCGGCGGCCCTCGGGCAGGCTGCCCTGCAGTGTGGCAAGGTCGCTGTTCTGGACATTCGCAAGTCTGGCTTCTCTGAAGTGGTTGGTGGCGGCGGGCGCTGATGGAGATCATAGGAGGTCGGATGGGCCAGTCTCGCCCTGTCTCTGTCCCCCCGCCCCGGTGTCCCCCGGTCCTTACTGGGAACAAAGTGAGGAGTGGCGTGCCTCACCCAGGTGCTCAGCCAGGCCCCTGCAATCGCACGAGTGTACAGAAGCACCTCGCGAGGCTGTCCACGGCCACGTGAAGGGGGTGTTACAGGGCACCCCACTGTGAACTGGGCCGCCTGCCTGTGGGGCCTCACCCGCGCGCTTAAGATTCGGCTATCCTGCAGGCGCACACCAAAGGGTCAACAATGGGTTTATTTACAAGGAAGAAGGAAGAGGAACAGACCAGGGAAAGAGATTCAAGGTAACTGGAGCATCCTACCAGTTCCACGGACTTCAAGCTCCAACAACACACTGAAAGCTCATCAAGAGCCCAGCCACCAGCCACCAGCCACGCAGCCACGGGAGAGAGCGTGTCGACATGGCTGCTCTCTATATCCCCAGGAGCCCCAAGATGTTGCTTAGCCCCACCCTTGGGTCTTCGCAGTCCTCCCTTTGGTACTGCTGGGAGTTGCAGCTTCAATAACTGGAGTAGGGGGTGGAGTCCACGAAGCCTGTATCCGCAGAGTTCCTTGAGGACATCCTTGCCCCGGACAGTGGGAGTCACGGCTCTGAGCAGAGAGGACCGGGAATGCTGTGGGCAGTGTGGCCCCATTGTCCTGCGTCCCAACTGCAGGGGTGAGGCCACTCCTGAGCTGCGTCTCTGCAGCCCCCCACTCAGTGAGGGAAAGGGTGGCCATCGCCAGCGTGCCGTGGTGACAGGGACACTGTTGCTAGCAGCCGTTCCACCGAGGGGCTTTGCAGACCAAAGCCACCCGGAGCAGGTAATTGGAGAGTTCCCGATGGGGAGTGGCAGGAGGCTGGCAGAAAACCCAGATGGAAATCAAGAGTTGGGGCACTGAATGCGCCACGAAGGAGGGCGGTCCCTTAACCTTGGACCTGGAGCAAGGCTGCCCGGAGGCTTCTGGCCAGGACAGCGCAGGGAGGGGTGTCCAGGGGAGGGCTGCCAGGGGGGTGAGGCACAGTCTCTCAGTCTGATCTCAGCTTAAAGGTGCAAAGAGCACTTAATCACCTCACCCCGGGACCTCGATTCTTTGATCTGGGAGGGGAATCAGCCCCAGCCACCCACCTCCTGCAGCTGTCCTGGCAGGCGCCCTGGCAATGACAGCCATTATTCCCCACGCCGCAGGAAGCCAGTCCACTGGCGGGTGGGGTGGGGTGGGGGGCTGAGGAGGGCGCATCTGCAGGCAGAGGCCAGGGTCAGGTGGGGCCCGTGGGAGCTCTGCTGCGCTTCCATCCCTGAGCTCTGGCTGCAGCGCCAGCTCCCCTCAAAGACGCTGCTTGGCGGCGCGCCACCCCTGGCCCGGGGACCCCGCCACCCAGCCTGCTTCCCCTGAGCCCTGCTCAAGCTGTCATTATCTCCGCTGTCTCTTTACCTAATTACAATGTGTCGCTCCTTGAAGACGCTGCGGACCTGGAGTCCTCGTGGCAGCTCCGAGTTAGTCTTGCACCGCCGGACTCTTTCAGGGAACTAACGTGTCCAGGCAGGGGACTTAAAGCGTCAGGGAAGCTGCTCTGGGCCCTGGGGTCTGAGGGAGGGTGTCGCAGGGCCGCCCTCCCCCTGGGCCCCAGGGGCCCGGCCCTCCCTCGTCTTCTGCAGCTTCGGGCAGCTCCAGCACCCTGGGCGGCAGGCAGAGCGCTCAGGCCCCACCCCGTCTTCACGTGGCCCTGGCGCGCCCTCCCGAGTGACCCTGGGGGACGACGCCGTCATTGCATCGCGAGCCCGGCCACCATCCCGGAGGCTGTCCCCTGCAGATCCTCAATCACATCGGCAAAGATCCTTTTTCTAGGACATGGCCATAGTTTGGGGGGGACTACCATGCAGCCTACTGTACCCCCAGCTGTTGTTGTTTTCAGACAACATCCTGCTAGTGCCGCAGGGCCCCTGCGCCGTGTGGGGTGCGGGGCAGACCCACACCTGCCCCAGGAAGGTCCTGTTCTAGCAGGGCTCCCCTGCTGCCACAGGGAGGGGCTGACTGCCTGGGTGTGGGGGGGCACAGGAGGGCTGGAGTGTGGGTGTCTTAGGTGCAGGAGGCCCCCAGGTGAGGGAAATCCTCTGAGGGCTGGAAGCATCCTGGGGTGGGATAACCCCAAGTAGCTTTCCTGTTTCTGCTCTTCTTGGCTTGACCTCTGACCTCTCTAAGCCTTTCCCGGACTCCCAGAGAGAACCAAGGAATTGCACACCCGACAAAGGGAAGGCGGCTTTCTCGGAAGAGAGAAGGGGTGAGCTATACGGCACGGGGGGAGCCCAGTCCTGCACATCCTCACACCTGCCTGGGCCCCGAGCCAGGGGCCTCCTCCTGGGAGAAATCACGCACCCTAGCCCCAGAGCCGCACAGAGCCCAAGTGGCGACCGGTGGCGAGTGTCCGGCCGGCCCAGGGCTGGTAAGCTCAAGGGAAAGTCTGTCTCATACACACACTCACCCCTGGCCCTTAACAGTGGGGAGACTCCTGGAGATGACAAACATGGGGAAAGCCAAGCAACCCTTCTGGGGCGCAGGGACACCCCTCTTTCC
>NW_004567139.1:6560352-6587295 GCF_000260355.1 Condylura cristata | reverse complement strand
AGGAGGCAGGGCGGTGAGCAGCTGAGGCAGCAGCGGGGCCTCTGTGGCCTGGTAACCGGGAGGCAGGGCAGGAGAGCCAGGGGCCGCCAGGTGCAGGGCAGGGCCCCAGACCCGACCGCCTGTCCAGCTTTCCCGCCTCTAGCCAAGGACCCTGGACCCCAGGCTGAAGAGCTACTTTTGGCAGCCTGGCTGCTGCCGCACCGTGGGTTCTGTGAGCACCCCAGGGTGAGCTGTGCATCGCTCGGCCCGCCCTGCGAGGGCCCAGGCCACCTCCGCCCTCTCCTCTCCCTCGCCTTCCTGGCTGCTTCCTGAGCACAGGCACCAGCCCTCGGAGTGCAGGGCCGACAGGAGGACTCGGCCAGCCTGCCGGCTTTTCCTCCAAAGGGCAGATGGTGAACATTTTGGGCTTTGTAGCCGCAGCTGAGCGCCAGCCTGGCAGCCCTAAAGCAGCCCTGGGGCTTGACACCCATGAAACACATTTATCCACACAGGACAGGTTAGATTTGGCTCCCGGCCCCAGTGTGCGATCCCGGCTGTCGACAGTGGGGAGCTGTAGCATGTTCTTGAGCAGGGGAGTCGTCTGTGCTCTGGGAAAATGATGGTGGCAGCCATGGCCGCAGTGGGGCCTGGGACCGCTTCGCTTGAGGTCTTGGAAGCTACTGGACTCGGTGAGCAGCGGCAGCTTGCCCAGGTGACATGCTGTCTGCCCCACTGGTGGAAAGCCAGACCCTAGGGCCACCCAAGGAATGGCAGGTTCATTGATCTCATCTTTAAAATAACCTATTTTAGTAACACTTACCAGCTTTCCAGAGCTCTTAGGACAAGGACCCACCAGCATCCCGGCAGCCGGCTGCTTTCTGAGCTCTGTGCTGGCAGCTTTGCCAGTGTGCACATCTGTTTTTATTAAAGATGGGGGTGGAAGGGGATGGAAGGGAGGACGGAGGGAGGGAGCCCCCCAGGCCAGGAGCATGCAACGAGTCCAGGAGGGTGCTCAGTGGCCCCCGCAGCTGGGAGAAATGAGGTCGGTGATGAACCAGGTGCTCATGCGCAGTTGAAGATCGGGGTGCACCCAGAGCCGGTGGCCGGAGGGCACGGGCGTGGGGTGGGAGGTGCCAGCTTGTGGACCCAGAGTGGGGGCACTTTCAAAGGCTTTTTATCGTTTCCCTTCTAACTTCCGTTGGTGTCTGAAGGCTCCCGAATGTGAAATTGATTTCGATTCAGCCGTTTGGTTTCTGTCAGGCTTCTTGGCATGGGATGCAGCCCATGGATCGCTGACCGGACTCAATATCCGCGCGGCGCTGGGTGGACCCAAGCTGTGTGTAAGCCAGTACTTCTTGGCAAACAGGTCTGGCCTGAGAAAGCCGGAGAGGTCAGCGCCCAGTTCAGGCCGAGCCAGACGGCGGCAGGCAGCAGAGAAAGGCGCCCTGGGCCTTCTCGGGGGGCCTTCTCGCTGCTGCGCCCCGCCTCTCGCCCCAGCTGACTAGGGCGCCCTGTCCCGCGGGCTCTGGCATGACTCGTGCACCTCTTTCTCCCCTCTCCTTCACCCCGCCCCGTTGCATGGCGGAGGGTGCGAGTGGATTTACAAACACGCCCTGAGCACCAGTGCACAGATGGGCCCTGGGGATGGTGTGGGTGAGGGGGTGGAGGGTTATTCCTGTCGTTTCCACCTGTGAGGAATTCTTCCAAATGCCACGGTTCACTGTCGTGGCAGTGGACTGAACCTTGAACCGCTGAAATGGCGGAACCCCTGCGTCCTCGTGGCAGCCTGGGCCCCGGATCCACACGACGCCACCGAGGCCCTCCCCAGCCTGTGGGTCCTGCCGCCCGTACCCACCCCGACCCCAGGCCCCACCGTGGCAGTGTCTGAGCGCCTCCATTGCCAGCAGAAGCCCTGTTAGACTTGGGGAGCCAGAGGGGACATGAAGGATGCATCTCCCACGGCCGGGAAAGAGGGGGGCTGCCCAGCACATGGGTGGCGTGGCCTGGGTGGAGGGGCTGTCTAGCATGAGGTCACAGCTTCAAGGCTTCCAGCTGGGATCGCTCGCTGCACTCCACAGGAAGGAACTCGGCCCTCCTGGCCGCCTCTCCCTGCCCGGCGCCCTCCCCAGCGCCCCCAGCGCTTCCTCGTCCCTGGGCACCTTGCTCGGGCGCCTAGCGCGGATTCTTGTTCTGCTGGCGCCTGCGGAGCACAGCTTCCTCATTCAGAGGGTGGGAACAGGCCCCAGCAGGCCCACGAAGTTCTGGGCCGAGGCACTGTCTCCCTCCCGTTCACAGCTCACCGCCAGCACCAGTGGCTCCAGCGGCTTCAGGGCTCTCACGGGGCTGCTTCTGGTTTGCGACCAGCCTGCGCCGGTCCCCCGAGTCAGGGATCCGCACACCCAGAGGGGCCTGCTGCCGGGGCCCGACGGAGAACACACCCGAGTCCAGACCGGGGCTCTCCGGTGGGTCTGGGCTGGGGTGCTCCTTAGCCCCCCAACCTCAGCTTCGCTTGCACAAAATTGGAACAGTTAGACCACGCTGGCAGAGTGTGAGGCTCAGCTGGCTGCCCTGGGCACGCTCAGAGGTGCAAGATGCCGAGAGGGGACAAGGGTGTGCCGGGGGGTGAGGGGGCAACGCGTGACGGGCTGACCGGGACACGGCTAGATTTCCAGGCCACTCGGGGGACCCCTCGGCCCCTGGCAGGCGCTCTTCCTGTCCCTGGGACCAAGCCTGGTCCCCCACAGGACACGTTTGGGCGTTTCTAGCCTGACTGCTTGGACTCCAGCCTCTTTGCTGCGCCTCAGCGGCCTCTGCTTTTCCTGACCCTGGACGAGTCCCTGCCGCTCGCTGCCTGCTGTTGTTTCTCTGGGGTTCGAGCCTCTTTTTTGCCCTCTGCTGCTGCCCCTGCGCAGAGAGCCCAGTCCTGCCCCTGAGCTGCCCACCATCCAGCGCCCAGAGCCCCGCTACCTTCGCCACCCCCACCCCCCGCGCCCGCGCTCCGCCTGCTGCCTACATGCGCCCGAGCCCAGCCCGGCTCTCGGCCCCTGCAGGTGTGTGTGACCGCCGACGTGAGCGCAGATGATGCAGCAGGAGCCTGGGCTGGACCCGGACTCCGCCTCGCACGCTGTCCGGGCCGCCTGGGGATCATCTCGGCTGCTGCCGGCCTCAGCGAATAACCTATCGGCTCCTGAGGGGCGGGGATGAGAGCTGACCCCTGACCCGTGTCAGCTGCTAGCCCCACAAAGCCTGGCTGTGGCATCCGCGCTCCCGACGGCCACCCGGGCCTTCCGGGGCCTCCGCCTGCAGCGCTCAGCTGCGCAGTTGAAAGGGGCCCTGCAGGTCCCCCCCCAGTCTGGGCAGAGCCCAAGCTGCCTGGCCTCCGGGAGGGATCTGGGAGCTCCGTCTCTCCAGGGAAATGCGGCTCGGGCCTCCCTCCGGGCCTGCCCCGATGCCCTCTTCTGCCTTGAAGCTGCAGAGTAGCTTCCTGGTTGGTGTCTACAGAAAGGGGGTTTGCTCCTACGCCAGTGCAGTGGGAGCTTCTGTACATCAAGCCAGGGGTCCGGTTCTGTCCCATCACCCTACAGTCGGCCTCAAGGGAGTGACATAATCTCGAGATCTTCCTCGTTCTTTCAGGAGTGGTTTTTTTTTTTTAATCCATTCATCTGCCCTTTCTTCCCTCCCTCCCTCTTTCCTTCCCCCCCTGAGCCTAGTTACCCTGATGGGGAATTAGAAAATAAGCTGACCTCAGGGACCCCGCAGGAAGCGAAGTCTTTTTGAGAAAGCGCTGGCAAGTTGGGCGCATGCCAGATTTCCCGCCCTGGGCCGGGTGGCCACGCTCCCCACACCCCCACTGCCCTCCACCCGGATCAGGAATCCAACACCCGAGGCCAAGGGGGGGACCTGCCCTCCTGGGGGAGGCGCGGGCTGCGGGATGTCCTTTGTGCTTTGCTTTGCTTCGTGCCCCGGACACTTCAGCTCTGTCTTGGGCGCTGAGGTGAAGCTGTAGGTTTTAGGTTCCTCAGATTTGAACTTTGACCCCAAGACTGACTCATAAATCAAGCAGTTACATAAATTATGGACTGATAAGGGGGCCGCTGAACCTCCATTTGAGTAAGAGCTGTGGGTGCACATTGCCTCTCCATGGAGCCGGACGGGCTGCGTCGCCAGGGGGTCAGCGGTTCCCTCCGTCCTGGAAGCTAGAAGGCCCCGGAGGCTTTTGAGGGGGAGAGGGGGGGTCCAGCGAACTTCTCATGGTCCAGGTGAGAGGCCCAGAGGGAGCTTGCTGGGGGCTCAGCTGCTACATCAGTGGTCATTTGAGGAGAAGAGGGGCCTTTCTGTTCACAGTGTGGTAAGGGGAAGCATCAGCGCGGACCACAAGGCAGGGGTCCACTGCTCTCTCCTGCCCCACACCTGGTGGTCTCTCTCACGGGGCTAATATCCGCCGCTGGCCCCTCCGGCCTCCCTCCAGCCCTCCCCATGCCCGCGACGGCGGCTTCCCCAGTCCCTGCAGTGACCCTGGGCTGGCCGGACCCTGAACGTCTGCTCTGTCGTCGCTACACCCAAAGACTTTTCTCGAAGTTTCCAAGCAAGGGGGCATTCCTGGAGTTTCCGTCGTCCTGACTCACCCTCCCTCCCTGAGCGCCTGTGTTCCCTGCTCACTGTGTTCCCTGCTCACTTTTTTCCCATAGGAAAAAAGTGCAATAGGTTATAAAGGGTGATTCAGATCCGGAGCTCCCCCATAAACTTTCCATAACCCTGAAGGTACTTAAATCCTTATAAACTCCTCAGGTCTGCGCTAAATGGGCTTTTGTGAGCTGAACGGGCGTGCACCCAGCCATTTAGACAGAGCTTTATAGGAAAATCTGTGAGCTCAAAAAAGGTATAAATGTGTGGTATTCCAAATATGCCCTTCTCTTCGTCTGTTTATGGGGTGCAGGCTGGTGAATATGTTTAACCCTCTTCTCAGATGCATAAAGGAGGAAGCGGCTTCCACCTGACTGCTGGGAGTTCAAGATAGAGGAGGACTCAGATCTTTCTGAGCTTGAGCTCGGGGAGGGAGGGAGCCGTGGGGTGCGGGAGCAGCAGAGCTCCAGCTGGTCCATGTGGAAGGGGCGGGAGGAAACAGATAACAGCCCTCAGAGTACCAACAGCGCCCCAGCAGTGGTTCCTGCGCCATCGTCCACGTCAGCTCACGCGCGTGATGTTGGCTAGGGATGTTTTAACATTAGGGAATCTGGGTGAGGACACACGGGGAGTCTTTGTGCTGCTTTCACACCTGTTCTAGACGTCTAAAAATACTTCCGCATCGCTACTCCAGAAATGCAAGTGAGTTAATGACCTTATCCCATAGACCATCCTCCGTTGAGCCTCTCGTCTGTCACCCTGAATGTCCTTTAGAGACTGGGCTGTTGTTTGATTTGTCTGCTCTGCGAGCTCAAGGAAAAGCCGTTTTCCTGCCTCTTTTGTCTGGGATGCGCCCACCTGCGGCCTTTGGCAAAGCCCAGAGAACTGGCTGCTGTGACCAACTGCCCGCAGCGGGGGTGGGGGGCTGTTTGGGGAGGCAGGACCCTCTGCAGGCTCCTAGTCACAGAGGATGGTTCAGGCCCCAGGTGGCTGTTTGGGTGGGACCCGGCAGCTGTTGATGGGAAGGTGCCTCCTTTTTCCTGTTCTGCCCGAAATGTAGAACCTGTGGTCACGCTGCGGGTGCTGCTCCTTCCCCGCCACTCGCCACTGCCACTCGGTGGGAGTGCAGCCCCACCCTGAGCCCAGGGGGAGCCTGCCAGCTCCTGGCACTTGGGGAATACCCCCACCCACCCACACACATACACACTGGCATTCACTGGATCTGATAGGATCTGCCTCTGATAGTCAAGGAATTCTTTACAGTTACTAATTAGATCAAGAGAAAATGCTGTATCTTTCCAGATCCTCTGCCCGTTTTTTAAAAAATGTATTTGTTTATACATAAAAGAGCTGGGGTGTAGGTGGTGAGAGGATTCATCAGAGGCAGAGTGGGGAGCAGAACAGGTGCATCTTCTGAAACACACTGCTGAGGGGAGCAGTGGGGAGACAGGAGGGGTCTGCTGTGCCATGTGGGTCCCTCCCTGGCTGGGGATTGAATTTGCACTTCAGTGGCTACGGATTGCTTCATAGTGCTGAGACTTAACACTGCGCCCCCCTCTGCCCATTTTATAACCTGATTGCTTTTGTTGCTGTTGAGTTGCATGATTCTCTGTATATTTTGGATCAGTCCCATGTTGGTTGTGTGGTTATGAGTAATCCTTCTTCGTAGGTTACGGGCTCATCTTTATATATAGTTTATGCAGGTGGTGGAATACTACACAGCAATTAAAAATGAGATGTTGCCATTTGTGGTGATATGCATGGACCTAGAGGGCATTAAGCTCAGTGAAATGTCACACAGAAGAAGACAAACACTGTCTGATTTTACTCATCTGTTGAAGCTAAAGAAAGAAATGAACAAACAAGATAAAACAAAAACAAGCTCTCCGGTTATAAGAACAAAATGGTGGTTACCAGAGAAGGAAGCTGGGTAAAAGCTGGGTAGGGTTGTGGATGGAAAGTAGGCCTTTGGTGGTGAGATACAGATACCCATCTGAGCCCTAAATGCTGTTTTAAACCAAGATCAATTCAATAAAAAGGTAGGAAAAAAAGAGGGAGCGAGATCAAGACACTTGGTGCATGTCAGAAGCCAGCTGCTTCTATGAAAATACTACGAACCTGGACCTCTGCTGGCCTGGGGGTAAGCTGACCTGCTGGCCTGGGGGTAAGCTGACCTCGGTGCGATCACTGTGATGTCTGCGTTCAATCCTCTGGCTAGGGAGTGACCCACGTGGTGCAGCAGACCTCTCCTGTCTCGCCCGCTGCTCCCCTCAGGAGTAGATTTCAGTAGGCCTGCCTGTTCTTCCCCCCACTCTGTCTCTGGTGAATCCTCTCACCCCACTACCACTGGCCCACACCCCAGTTCTTCAATGCAAAAATAATAAAATTGAAAAAATATAAGAAAATACTGAAAACCTCTTTTTCTTGGAAAGATAAGTAACCCACACTCTTAAACAAACAGGGATCTTGTGTGTAGGCTGTGCCTGCAGTGGAGAATTGGTAATTGATGGCTTCCTGACATGAAATAGCTCTCCTCGCCTCAGCCTGAGATTGTAGGAAGACTTCCCCATGCACCCCGCACTGTTTCCACAGTGTGGGGGAGCAGCGTCGGACACACGGTAAAACCCCGGACCTCTGGAATCGGCAGACCTGAGCTGAATGTCCCTCGTGCGTCTTATGGGCTGATGAACTCGGGGACGACCTCTACCCTCTCCAAGTCTCAGTTTCTTCAGCTATGAAGTGGGTTGATACTGTAGGGTAACAGGAGAGGCTGTACCTCCTTAGCATGGCCCCCACACAGCTCAGTGAGCCACTCTAGTGTCCTCTGGTCTCCGGGCGTCTCGGTGGTCAGCACCAGAAGCGGCTCTGATTGGGGCGCTTCACCCACCATCTCGACTATTGCTGGCACGCGCCAAGCAGCAGGAGCAGACCCTCCCGGCTGATGAATCACCCAGCCCAGCCTGTGGCCCTGGCCTCACAGACAGGCACCCTCAGCCTCGCAGATGGAGAAACCAGGAACACGCGACTTCCCAGTGGCTCCGAGCCCCCGGCTAGCCAGAAAGCCAACCCGAGGAGGCACGGCCCGAGGAAAGGTGCCTTTCCGTAGGTTTTGTTCCCGCTCCTCGCCTGGCTTCCTCAGGTTGGGTCTGTACGCAGAGGCAGCAGCTGAGGGCAAGGGGCAGGTGGGCTGGGGGCCGCATGCTTTGTGCCGTCAGCTTCCACGGAGAGGGTGGGGGTCTCACTGCTGGGGGTGCTGGAGGTGCTGGCTGAGCTTCCTGTAACTAAGGATGAGAACGGCCAGACACCCTAACCCCTAGGTCTTCACCCACCTTCACCCACTCCTTGTAAGCAGCCCCTGTTTTTACAGGACATTGACTCAAAAGCTTCCTCTGGCAGCTTTGTTTTGGCCGTCCTGGCTTTTCTTGGCTATCAAACCCTTGACAGCCCTGGCTGTGAAACTTCTGTGGGCAGAAACCCACGGCACCCCACCTGCTTCACTCCTCCTGGCCTGGCATATATTGCCAGGCACAGTAGCACTCGAGAGCCCCTGACATTCATTCCACTTGCAAGGGGCTGTCATTTCTCTTTCTTCTAGGGGTCCAGGCTGGTTGTCAAGCGACGAGTCTGCGTGGGAACAGACAGCTCCTTCCCAGCCAGTCCAGGAGGGAGGGGGCTTGTTCTCACTACATGCAAGTAGCCAGACACTCCTCTCCTGGCTCATGGCTCCCGCCCACCCTCAGCTTGATGAAGCAGGCTGTTGGGTGACTCCCTAGAGGAGGAGGGGAGCAGGTGATGTTCCGCTTTGAACTTGGTCCACATGCCCCAGGGATACGTGTAGGAATAGTTAGGTCTAAACAAGGAACAGGGGCAAAAACTCACAGAGACAGAAGCTCTGCCCTGGGCGGGAGCCGGCAAAGAGGCCATGGGACAGAGACTGCCGTCGAAGGCTCTGGCGCGTATTTGCTCAGCACTGCACATTCAGTCCCTACGCTCCAGCGCAGAAGATTGTTTTGCGGGGAGAGAAGAAAGGAGTCTTTCAGCTGCTCTGACTTGGCCTGCACGGCTGTCTTCGCTAAGCAGCTCTTTTGGAGTTTCCTCGGAGCGATAGGTTCACGCAGCCCAGATGTACGCCGGGAGATGGCTTTGTGTTTGGCTGTCCAGATGTGCACAGCAAGGAAAACGAGCATCAGTGGAGGTGGAAGCCCGTCTCTGCAGCCTCTGGAATCTGGGGAAACCACAATGCCGTTCCTCGTATGGGAGCCAGCAACTGAGGACCGGAAGAGAGCTTTCGGGGCCCTTGACGTAACCCTGGTTCCCTGCCGCCCCCAGCGGCGATCTCAGGTCCCCACCCAGCCTGGGGACGCTCGGCCGCCCCACCACGTCTCCTAGGTGGAAAGCGAGCTTCACCTCGGATGTGAATTAACGGACTGTAGAAGACAGGGCCGAGTGCTGGCGTTTTCAGCGGCTTGCGGTGGTGTTTTGTGTGCCAGAGACCAGTGCCCTTGGTCCAGCTCTGCCCTCAGTTGGGAGTCCGGCAGGTGGGCCGACTGGACCACTCAGCAGATGAGGAATTACTAAAGCTATCGGGGCTGAACTTGGGTTCCCCGTTCAGACCTCCAAACCATAGGTCTGTGGAAACTGGCCAGGCCAGGAAGGCAGAGGCCAGAGCGCAGAGGCCTCCCTCCCCGCCCAGACCCTCGGGCGACCCCCTCCCTCGAGCATCCTCTCCTGGGGCCTCGGGCGGCTGAGCTACTTCTGTGACGTCTGACAGCGCGGGGTTGGGGTGCAGTGGGAAGAGGACGACTTCCTCCTCGGGAGGTGGACGGGACAGCAGCGGCCCGGGTGGGGGCTTCGCGAGCCTCGCTGCAAACCCCCAAGCATGTCCCCTCAGCTGCTGTCAAAATCTTTATTGCAAGGCCATGGGACACCCCCTCTCCCTTACCTGCCCACACCCCCCCTACACACACACACACACCAGGACCCAAATCCTGCCTTGGCATTTTTCTGTTCAAAAGTGTTGTTTTTAAAATTCTAAATACCAGAAGAGCCGTTAGCCAGCATTGCTGCTGGCCACGGACACGCACGCCCATTAGTAGACCAGAAGGCTCGGTGTGGCCGGTTTGGGGACTCTAGGTAAACAGGACCCCATAGTCTGGCCTATTTTGTGTCTGGCCCCTTTCAGTCCACCTGTCATCCCTGGGGTCTGGGTCTCCTGTGCTGCAGGTCACGAGGTCACCGGGAAGGAGCCCCGGGTCACTGTCTGCCCCCCGCGGGGACCGGCTGCATTGCCAGCGTGGGCTGCCGGGAAGCTCTCGGACAGGTCTTTGGTTTATTTTGTTTGTTTGTTTTTAGATTTATTTATTTCCACATACAAGCACTGGGGTACAGGCCAGAGATGCAGGGGGTGAGGCAGAGTAGGGAGCAGAACAGTGGATCCACTGAAACATACTGCTGAGGGGGGCAGCGGGGAGACAGGAGAGGTCTGCTGCACCCTGTGGGTCACTCCCTGGCCGGGGATCGAACTCGTGCGGCAGATAGTTTCATAGCGCTGTGCCCTCACCCCTTGTGCCATCAGGGAGGCCTGTGAATGAATCTGTAGCACTCTGCTCTTGGGGGTACACCTATCCCCAGGTGCTTTTTTCACCTTGGCGCAGGCTAAGCTGCCTGGCCTGTGCACAGGGTTGGTTTTAGTTGCTGGAGAACTTAGCAGGCCAAGGTCCCCTCCCTCAGGACCTGAGCGATCATCCCTGGTTGATCAGGGAGGCGGCTGGCTCCCCAGCTCCGCCAGGAGGGGTGTGCGGTGGTGGCCTGAATCACCCCCGGCACCGCCCTGCCTTGTGGCTTCCCTTCTTGGGGCTCTTCCCGCCCATTTCTGGGAGGGCAGCAGGCTCTCAGGGAACCGATGGGTCCATGCACCTCTCCAGCCTGTGGCAATAAGCCTCCCAGAACTGCAGGAAGGGGTGCGGAGAACTCCCTTGCGTGCTAAGCAGCTCCACGGAGCAGGCAGGGCTGGGCGCCCCGCGGGGAGCTCCAGCCCCTACCCACCTGCAGGCTCGTCAAACACCTCGACAGGCCGCCCGAGTGGGAAGCTGGTGATGTCATCGCCCTGCCCGAACAATCAAGCCTTTCATGGCGGGACGATAACATCAAAACAGTATGTAAGGGCCTGCCACGCAAGAATACACACGCTCACGGCCCCCGGGAGGATCTGAAAGCCAGGCTGCAGCAGGGCTTGTCAGGAATATGCCCGTCTCCTCTCATAACCGCCGGCCAGAGAACATAGCCTGGAGAGTTCGGCTGCGGCTGCAGGTTGCAAGGACGTGCCGATTCCAGAGGAATCCTACTCCCTCCTGCCCGGGGACGAAACCCTCCTCTGAGCAAGTCTGAGGTTGGGCTTCAAGCAGGAGGCCCCCATTGCACAACTATGGGGGGCGCCAGAGAACACAGCCTGCAAGGTGGTCCCGGCAGGCTCAGCAAGGAGGCTCCGGCACTCTGCCTTCAGAGAGAATTGTGGAGGCCTGGTGGTTCTGGAGTGTTCTTTGGGCCTTGAGCCCCAGGGCCTTCCCCACACAGCCCAGCGCCTAGGAGATGCTCCGCAGGAGGGCCGGGACCTCCCACGGCAGACCCCAGGAGCGGGTGTTTCCCTGGCTCATACTGGGCTGCTCTCTAGTTCAGACACTTGCCAAGGAAGCGAGCGTCCCTAAACTATAGTTCTAGTCAGTGGCTGTCCAATGATGTCCAATGATGATTGCCCTCCCCCCACTTTGCGATACTTTGCGACTGGACATTCTAGGTTGTTGCTGTGACCGAGTCCCGGATCCCCACCCGTGTCCATGAAGCCAAAGCAAGTCATCAGGCTCGAGGAAAGAAGGACGCCTGGTTGCTGACGGATGGGCAAGAAGGCGGCAGTCCTCCCCAAATAACAAAGGAGTTGAAGTTGCATGATTTGGGGGGGGGCAGTGCTGCCTCCCTGGTCAGCTAGGGATGATCTCCAGGGTTGAGAACAAGTTTCTGGTTTATTGGCTGTGGTCTGCACCAGGCACAAAGCCGGTGGCGTTCCTTGGCTTCGTGCATGTGGGGTTCATATGTGAAGAGGTAGGAAGAGGCTTTTCTTCCCGTAAATGGAGTTTTGGATTTCAGTTGTGGGGAGGGGAGGGGGAGAGGGTCCCCCTCCCTCAGAGTGCCCCTCCCTTTCTTTGCCTGTGCAGTTTCTTGACTCCATTTGACCTTGGAGCTCAGCGCAAGGTCAGACATTTCTCCTTGCTTAGACCGGGGCATCTGCCAGTAAAATAGTCTGTGGATCGTGTTCTGCTTTCTCTTGTGATCTAGGATCTGAAAGTAACCCTCTAACCCCCATTTCATGACCGTCCGAGGGGTAGACACTGGCCCGGCAGCACACGGGCCAAACTCCACTGCAAAAATGATTCGGCCCCAGAGGCCAAGCTGGCTGAGAAATGCGATGGTGCACGAGTCAAGACGGCGGCCCTGGTTCACGTGTCCCCATGGTCTGCCCCGCGCGGGGACAGGCCCCGGCCCCACGGCCGAGTGGACAGGGCAGCCGCGGCGGTGCTGGGAGCTGGGGCCGAGGGCGGGCGGCCGCCTCTCTGGGGTGCTTGGCTGCGTCGGCACAGAATGCGGGGTGCACGGAGCGTGAAGTGCCGTGAAGGCTCCCACGGTCGCTTTCCCGGCCGGGTCTCCCTAGGGGCCCGTCACTTAGCCTCAGTGTCTCAGTTTCCCCATCTGTGAAACGGGGAGGGATCAAGATGGCAGAGAGGGAAGCGAGTCTCTGCACGTTCGGCGCTCACAACCACGCCCGACACTAGAACACTCAGCGGCCGAGATGACTGTCATCATTTTTATTCTAGCCGCAGGACCTGGGGCTCGCAGGGCGTGGCTGCACAGACAGCTGGTTTCGGCTGCAGGTTGTCGCGCCCGGGTCTGTGCGCCCGGCATGCTCCGCGCTGCTGCGGGCTCTCCCAGCCCCAGCTCGGGGCTGGCATGGAAATGGCCAGGGAGTGGGTTTCGAGATGCTCCCTCCCCGCGGGGTTTGCTTCCAAAGATGGGGTGGAGGCCCTGGAAAAAACCCGTCTCGGCCTCGGGAAGACCCCTGGGGTGGGACAGGGCCTCTGTGCCCTCGGGTTTGCCCTGAGCTGACCGGGACACATGTCCTGGCCTGGGCCTCTGGGCTCTGGCTGACTCCTCTATGTTGCCCTTGACCTGAGGGAGGAGCGAAGGGAGGGCGTGTCCTCGCCCTTACACGGTGCCACGTCCTGCCTCCTGGCTGTAGAAATGTCGCCTGTCCATCCCCATCGATGACATGAGCCCTGAGCGTCACCTCTGCCGAGTGGCCACCGGGCCGTCATCAGTGCGCCTCTCAGCGAGGTGGCTCCTGCCCGCTGCCCGTGGGTCTCTGCGCGGCCTTTCCCACCTCTGTCCGACCGGCACAGCAACACCTCAAGGGCGCGTCCACACCCTGGTGTCGGTGCTGATGGCTTGGCCGGTCGGCAAGTGACTTTCCCATCTGTGAGCTGGCCTCGTTCTGACACAGAACCGTGAACCGTGATGATTGAAGCGGGAGCTGGTGCAGAGATTAGGGGCGAGAGGATGAGGTCACCGGGCTGAGGGGAGCAGGCTGGGGTCTCCTTCGGCACCTCCTTAACAGTCACGCCCACGTTCGGTGCGCCCAGACTGGACTGTGACCGTGGCCTGTGCTCACAGCGATTCGATCCCGTCCAAGCACCCAGCATGGGCACTGGGTGGCTGAGTTTCCTGAGGCTTGCAGCTCAGCACCCCAGGGGTGCCCCAGTCTGTGTGCCACACCTGCACATGTCACACCCACTCCCAGGACACTGAACCCGTCTGTCTTTGTCGCCTACCTTGATGGGTGATGAAGATACTGAGCAAGGGCCTGGCAGGACGGGCGTTGCTGACCTTTGACTCCGGGGGCTGAACAGGAGGCAGATGCAGATGAGGGGCAGCCCCGGGGGACCCGCCTCTGGCTGCCTCCAGGACACTAAGGTGCCCCAGGGTGGCCTTTCCTTCTGTTGGGGTCTTGGGACAGCTCCTGCCTGGCAGGCCCGGGGGGGGGGCAGGGCCTCGCGTGAGGGGCCCTGGCCACCTGCCTCCACAGAGTCGGCAGAGCAGGCGAGACACCCAGAAAAGCACACTGGGGCTCAGCGCTTCTGCCTCGTGCAGCCCGGAGCCGGCCCTTCCTGCTTCCGGGGGGGTGGCGTGCGTTGTTTCCTGTCTCCAGCTGTGAAGACGAGCCTCAGCTCACTAGTCCATCTGGCCCTGGGGCCCCTGGTGTCCCAGCTACTCTTGTCTGAGCACCCAGTATTTCTGAGGGGACCCAGCACCCCCCAGCTGCCTCCCCTGCCCCCCAGGGGTTCTGGCTGCCTCCTGGCCCTGAGTCTGAACTGCCCCTGTGTCCGGCCCCGAGAGCAGTTTCATCCCGGTCCGAGGCCAGCTCTCCCGCCCCAGGCCTGTGCTCCCTCTGGGCTGGCTGGGCAGCCGCGGGGCAGGACAGAGCGGCCGACTGGCCAGGCGGCAGCGGTTGGAACTTGCGCTGGACACTGGGAGTGCGGGGAAGGCCTTTCTTCAAAACAGAAAGGAAACCTGGGCAGCTTCCGGAACGTGAGTGGGCGAGTGGGTGAGCAGGTGCGTGCGTGGATGGATGCAAGCGACTGTCGAGCATCTTTCTTGGGCTTGCTTGAGATGGTTTTGTGACCAGACACTTAACTGCTGTTTCTGTCAACCGGCTGCGGTCAAATTGGCTTTTCTTTCAATGTCCCTTCACTTCAGGTCACCGTTTCCAAGAAGCTGCTGGGATGCCAAGTGATAGCTCACCTAAACGGTGACTTCTGTCCCTTCCTCCTGGCCTTTCTCTTCCACCTTGACACCAAAAAGGAAGTCATGGGAAATGGACTTTAAACACAGCCCGTGTCCCCTCTGGCTGCCTTACCTCGCAAACGCAGACCCCAGGGGAAAGGGAAAGAAGTCAGACCCCCCACCCCGCACCCCCCAGCAAATCCAGCTCCCAGGGGCCTCTCCCTTGTCTGCTGCTCTTGTCTCCAGGGTGCAGCGGCACCCAGGACGCCCCAGCAGGGACCCCTCCCTGTCACCTTCCTGCCCCCAGCGCTCCCCCACTCTCCACCTCTGCTACCCCACCCCGACCTCTCCGAGGCCCCTCTCTGGCTGCTTTTAGCCAGCGGTCACTCGCCATCTGGGCTCGGCTTGTCAGTGGAGTGGCCGCGGGCAGGGCGGGGGCCAGTGGCGGTGCCTTTGCTTAAGGCGCCTCCACCCCCACCCGCCTCCCTCTGCTGCCCCCAGTTCCAGTCTCCCTGGTGCCTGTGCGGCCAGGCGGGACGGACAAGGACAAAGCAGGACCACGCTCCTGTGTCCTCCAAAGGGGGCGCAGGGGACGCAGGGGCTCCTCCACTTTCGAGTCCTGTCTGCCCCCACATCCCCTGCTGGAAATCGCTCATTTGTGCTTCTCCCCCCCCCACCCCCAGTTTATGACGGCGAAGTGGACGCCTGCCAAGCCCCTCCGCCCTGCGAAGCTGGCGGCCAGTGCCCCTTGGGGGAGGGGGCGCCCCCTAAAGTTGAATATGCCCGAGAAAATGCTTCCTCGACACCAGGGTTCTTGACCTTGGAAGTGTGTAAGCCGAGGTAGAGGAAGTAATGACGGGGCTTGGAGCACAAGTTTTCAAATTCCGCGCAGGAAAACCGAGGTTCTTAAGGTGCCTGCCTGCTGGCCTCGTGTGTACCCCCACTCTGCTTAACCCGGCGGGAGCCGTGGGGAGTTAGATCACACAGGCCACCTCCATTTTGCAGAGGAGGCAACATCATCATCAGCTGCCTGTGACCATGTGGCCGCGGGGAGCGCACAGGAGGGTCTGGACTTCCTCGGCGTCCAGCCCCCCGGCAGCTGAACCGCCCCTGAACAGCGCCCCATCCCTGCCAGCCTTTGCGGGGCCTCACCGCTCGCTGCTGCGAACCGAAGCCCTGCCGTTCCCCACTTCACTCCGCCCGGTGTCCTGTCTCCCGGCGGCCTCTGCGCTGCTTCCCAGGATGCCCCCCAGCTCCCCCCAGCTCAGGGTCTGGGCACCCCGCCTGCAGGCTGCCTGACGCATTCCTAGGGCGCAGGCCCACTCCTGGCGGGCACCTTGGCTGCGTGCGGGGGACAGCAGGAAGTGGTGCCCCACTGGAGGTCACCTGGCCACCATGCCCGTCCTCGTGGGTGACCCCTAGGTTCCTGGTTCTCAGCACTGTCCGCGCGTTCTTAGAATCTGCAGGTCTGGGCCCGGGGCGGCACGGTTGACCCAGCCCGGGCACTGGCAGTCTCCGTGTGCCTGCACTGCACGCCAGGCAGGCTGAGAGCTGTGGCTGAACTCATGACTCCGTGCTAATGCAGCGATCGGGCGGGACCGGGGTGTGGGGCTCAGCGTCCACGGGCGCCCGACCTAGTGCGCACCTGACCGATGCCTGGGGGAGCCGCGCAAGGACACAGGACCGCCAAGTGGAGAAGGGCCGGGTGCGAGGGTGGGGGGGGTGCGTGGTCCAGCAGCCCCAGACGCCGGGAGAGTCCAGGATCACCCAGCGGGGCGGTGCCCTGCTGAGAACCGCCTGGCAGGCTCCCGAGGGTGTGGCACCCGGTGGCTGGAAGCCGCCTGGCAGAGCCGGGCAGGGCAGAGGTAAGGTGGTTGCCAGGGCAGAAGAATGGGGCTTCTGTGCTGCTTATCAGCACGCTGCTCCTGCACAGGATGCGGAGGAGGCTGGCTGCGAGCAGCCCGGGGCCCCAGACTTTGGACGGAGCCCCACCTCTGCCCCGCTGCTGGCCTGGGCTGCCACCCGTGGTAGCTGGGGTTAAGCCCGCGCCTGCCCCGGGGGTAGTGTGGGCAGTGGGCGCCGAGCCGCAAGGTGCCGGGTCCGCACCGGACTGGGAAAGGCCGCGAGACCGGCCAGAGGCCTTGACCTTGCTCTCCGCGAGGTCAAGAGAGCCGGCTGTATCCACTCAGCCTTCGCGGGCAGCGAGGATTTGGAGGACGAGCACCCACTGAGGGCCGGGCACAGAGGTGGGGCCAGGGCTGGGGCAGCAGCGGCAGATCCTGCTTGAGGTTTGCTGCTTCAGCGGGCGACGCAAGTGCCCCGGCTCCTGGAACAGGAGCCATGGAGCTGATGGTGGGAGCTTCTAGGGCAAGCTGCGTTTCTGCCCAGGGCCGGCGGGAGCTAGCACAGTGACCTGACCAGGCCCTGTGACCTGACCAGGCCTCTGTCCACTGTGCCACCCACGCTGGGTTTGCGCCTACACGGGGACCCAGATGCTGAGAGTGAGACTCGGCGCTGACCCTGAACTCGGCTCCCAGGGCCCCGTCGTCACCCCCTGGGCAGCGGAGGGGTCTGCCGGAACTGCTGCCAGGCGGCCCCCCGCCTCAGGCCCTGGCGATCAGGAGGGCCCTCCCCGGAGGGCCGGGACAGACCCGAGAGCCGCCCCTGCGTGCGTCCGCAGGTGCATCCCCGGCCTCTGCGTCGAGCGTGGCCGCGCATGTCTCTCTCGGGGCGTCTTGCCCCTGCGCTGTCCCTTCTGCGCTGACGTCCACCTGCGTGTGCAGCGGCGCTCAGGACGCGTCGCCCACCAACCCGCTGATTCTCTCAGACAGGCCTCGGTATCCCCAAAGTCAGGAGAAGGGAGAGGAGGGAGGGAGGGTCATGGGGAGCAAGACGGGCCCAAAGTGGGGCGCCCAGGTTAGAGTGGCACAGAGCCCGGAAGTCCCGGCCCTGGAGACCCGCGCCTGGGGGCACTGGCACGCCCGGCCCCCTCCCGCGAGGTTGCTGTAGCTGAGCGGTGCGTGGTCCCGGGCCGGAGAGAAGGGGCCGTCGCCAGGCTCTCTGCAGCCGCGGTCACGCTGCCGGCTCTCGTGGGGTGCTGCTGTCCCCAGGGAACCCCATCCTCGTCTGTGAGGTCTGGGGTGTGCAGAGCCCAGTGATGGACACCACGTCGTAGAGCCAGCTGGGGGGTTCCGAGCACCCCCCTTGCGTGCGCCTGGCACATAGGATCCAGTGACCGGGGCCCCAGGACAGCCTGAGGGTGGGCGGGGGCTCCCTGCGCCTCCCCGCCCCCTGCTGTGCTCACCACCTGCGCACGCCCTGACCTTGCTCCTTCCTCCACCTGTCACCGGCCTCGGGGGTGTCTAAGGCCACAGGATGGCGTGGCCAGCAGGGCCCTGTCTGGGGGTGCCCGGCCGGGGCCAGCCCCTTCATGCGCCCTCTTGGTCTTGCAGGAACTTAGCCATTGGAATTGGGATCCAGAATTTCCCGGAGGGCCTTGCTGTCAGCCTGCCTTTGCGAGGGGCTGGCTTCTCCACCTGGAAAGCCTTCTGGTAAGTCCTCCTGGCCTCCGCTGTCGGGGTCAGCGTGCGGTCAGCAGCAGTGGCCGTCCGTGCAGGCTTCTTCCAGAACAGCCTCTTCTGGTGAAGCGCTGGCCTCTCCTGGGCCTGGGGTGGTCTGCCGGCCCGCGTGTCATCTGGGGAGCTTGGGCGGCGTGTGGCTCTCCCACCCCCACCTCATAGCTGGGGGCTGGGGCTCAGAGGCAGGGAGTCTTGCCGAACCCTACTCGGAGGGACAGTGAGGTCCCGACGCCTTGTCCGGGTTCGCGTTCGACCAGCCTGTGTCTTGCCGGGCTCGGCTGTCGGGCTCAGGGTGACGGCCCGCTGTCTGCATTCCCGGGGCCCAGGGGGCTGCCGTTTCGGTCAGGGCGCCTTGATTCCAAGCAAGAGAGCCGCTCGTGTTAGCTTAAAAACGGGGGGTTTTATCCGTAGAGAAATCTCACCGTAGTCCAACATAGGGGTCTCAGGGACAGGCCCTGGATGTACATTGACTGGCCGGCCCATCTGTGGCAGGGGTGGGGACGGCCCTCCAGCAGGGGCCTGGGGGTGCAGCCCTGCAGACACAGCAGTTTCCAAGAACCGGCCCTCGGGGGCCAGCGGGACTGGTGCCCCTCCAGACGTGTTATTGGCCCGCGCGCCCCTGGGAAGCGCCAGTGAAGGGGGCCCCAGGCTGCGATTCCTTCAGTGAACCACCCGAAGGGGTGGGCGTCCAGGGCTGCAGCGGGGAGCAGGGAGTGGCTGCGAGCGGGCAGGGCTTTCTTTCCGGGCCCGAGGAGAATGTGCTGGAAGCAGAGTCGGCTGCGCGCACCACCTCTGCCCATGCTGAAAGCTTCAGAGCTGCGTGCCGAGGTGGGCCGCGAGTTCTGTCTCCACAGCGGCACTGACGGTGCTGGAAATTAGCCGCGAACAAAGCAGCGGGCGGCCTCTCCGGGACCCTCCCTCGGCCGGGGTCTCGGCTGGGGCCGCTGGGCCGGCGGGCGGGCGGCCTGAGCCGGGGCCTGGCTCCGGGCACGAGCTGCGTTCTCCCCGCAGGTACGGGCAGCTCAGCGGCATGGTGGAGCCTCTGGCCGGGGTCTTCGGGGCCTTCGCCGTGGTGCTGGCCGAGCCCATCCTGCCCTACGCGCTGGCCTTTGCCGCGGGCGCCATGGTCTACGTGGTCATGGATGACATCATCCCCGAGGCGCAGATCAGGTGGGCGAGCGAGCGTCCCCTCCCCGGGCCCAGCCCCCTGCCGCCTCTTTCTTTCCTTCTACCCCTCCCACGGAGCGTCCGTCCACCCCCTCCTCAGAGAAAGAGGACGAGTGGGCAGCGGCGAAGAAGTGGCCCTCCCTGCCCACCCACAGCAGCCGGCATTTTTGTCGGTTTTCATTCATTCTGATTCCGCTGTCTCTGTCTGTCTGTCTGTCTGTCGTCTTTCTATTCACTATCATCTATCATCTGCCCTGTATCTGTCGCCTGGCAGTCAGTCAATCTCTCATCTGTCAGTCAGTCTTTTCTTCGCATCTTTCTGGGGCTGCGCTAAGGGACGAGATGAGCTTCGCCAGCGAGAGCCAGCCTGGCCCCGGTGCTCACTGCCGGGCTGCGGCCAGGCGCGGGGGCCGCTGGGCGAGGAGGCGTCTCTTGGTTTTCATAGCACAGTGGTTTGAGACGCGTTCGCAGGGGCCGCGCAAATCCTCTCTTCGGTAAAGAGTGGACGCTCTTCATTGTCCAGCCGTGGGCCCCGGGGCCGTGGTCGTGACCTTGGGCACGTTCCTCCGGCCTCCACTTCCCCACCGTACCACGGGAAGGCCACGCTGACTTCAGGTGGCCGTCCTTGGGGCGACGCGGGTTCCTCGGCCTGCCGGGCCCACCAGGCCCCGCAGGCGTTTCTTGTCCACGTCCTCGCCGTGGTGAACGGTGGTCAGCATTTTCTGCCGGAGTCGACCCGCAGAGGGTGTTTTCAGCAAGGACAGCATCCCAGCTGACGCTCTTCCTTCCTTCTCTCCTAGCGGCAACGGGAAGCTGGCGTCCTGGGCCTCCATCCTGGGGTTCGTGGTGATGATGTCCCTGGATGTTGGCCTGGGCTAGTGCTGGCTCACGGGGACCCAGGACCGGCAGCGCCAGGAGCGGCGGCGGCGGGCGGCGGGGGGAGCGCCTGCCCCCCCTTCACGTTAGCACCCTTTTCCTTTCTCCCCTTTCCTCCCTTCTCTGATTGACTCTGATTATGACCATTTCTACTTTTTCTTTTGCGGGAGATACTGGTTTTAGTTGCAATTTCAAGGTGTCGCGCAAGTCCACACATCTTGCTTGGCCGCTCGACGGACGCTTTCTTCAGTGGGATTTCCGGGACCATCCGGATCGGGGAAGGTTCTGCTTCCATGCCTCCACGCTCCCCTGCTGGACTCAGGGCAGCTCTTCCGGGTCACCTGCGGCAGCAAGCCCAGGAGGGAAATGAGGCAGGACTGCAGGTGCTGCGGGCCTGACCCTCAGGACACCTCTCGCCGGCCTCTCCGAGGTCGGGGAGGGATCGGGCACGCCACGTCCCTGCTTCCCGAGGCCCCAGGAGGGACCGTCCCTGTCTTCCTGCAGAGGGAGATACTAAGCGCGCGGGAGGAACACAGGCGCAGGGTGGGACCTCAGCTGGTCTCTCAAGGCAGAGACAAGCGCTGTCGGCGTTAAGGGATTGAGGACGAGGTGAAGACAACAGGCAGAGGAACGTCCGTGGCCTGATGGGGCCCTGCTGAGTGTGGAGTCCAAGAGCAGAGCAGTTTGTCATAGTCTCCAAATCCCCTAGACAATTATTTTGACGAGCTTCTGGCCTTCATTTTTTTCTCAGAGGCTGGGGGACGCGAGCAGACCGCTGCGGCCCACACGCTTTACTGAGTTGTGGGGGAAACGGCTGCCGCGAACCCGAGTCAGTGGAAGACACTGGAACCCACCCTAGGTCTCAGTCCTCACCCTGTTGACCGCCCGGTGACTGGTGACCTGACCCAGAACCTCAAACAGCAGCAGCAGGCTTCCCTGGAGCTTGGCCAGAGAGCTTAGGACGAGAAAGGAAGGGGTAGGGAGAGAGATTTTTGAGTTTCCCTTCTACAGAAAACTTTGGCCACGTGAGCATTCTGAAATGCCAAAAGGGTGACTTGAAGCGGAGCAGAGGCCACCCACTCCGGCACACACAGCTTCAGCAGCGGGGCGACGAGACCCGTCTGCTCCACGCACAGCGAGGCCTGCCGTGCTCAGCCGTCAGAGGGGACGTGCACCTTGCCTGGGCTCCGCTGTGCGCTGGCCCGGAGCCAGGCTCCAGGCACAGGTCACCCACGTCTGCCCGCCGCGTTTACATGTTTCACTGCTTCGCAGGGCGGCACTCTGTGAGTGCGCTAAGACCCCACGGCCAGCTCTTGCCGGGCCTGGGTCTGTTCTTCCAAAGTTCTGAGCATCAACATTGAAGACACGTTCAAAAGTTTGGTTGGTCAAGATTAACTGGTTTGGTGGTTGGTGTGTGTGTATTTCTTTGTCTTTGTGTGTCGTTCTCCATAAGGCAGACTGCTTTCTGAGGGACGAGACCTCATAACTGTGATGAATACCAATAAAGGGCAGATTGTGGATGACCCGTGGCTGTGTTCGGTCTTTCTCAAAGTCGCTTCTTCCCAGGGTTGATAGAATAAGAGCTAAGGGAAGTGAGGCCTGACAGCCCCCTGCCCGGCCCCAGTTGAAGCAAAGGAAGACTCAGATCAGACTCATGGCTCTGAACAGCAGTGCTGCACCCCCTTACTTAGATAGAATTGAACGGAAAGCTGTCAGGGAGCTCACGAGAGCTACAGAAAATCAGACTGGGACAGGGGTCCGGGACCATGGCCCGGTCGGGTCTCATGAAACAGCCGCCTCACCGTCCTCCCAGGCAGATCCTTAGATACCAGACATCAGTACTCACCCCGCTCCCCCTGACGTCACGACCACCACGGGCAGGAATGCTAAACTGACCCGGGCCTAGACGGGACATGTAGCTGGTGGAGCCGAGGCCCCGTGCCCTTGAGCTGTCTGGTCCTGCCTCCTTCCCCAGACACAGGAACGGATCGAACGCGTGCCGCAGTGGCTGTGACAGCTTCGTGGTTCACGGTGCTGCGCTTTAACCCGCTGCACCACCAGGGAGGCCCCAAGGGTCTTTTTCTGAGCTGCCGGCACTGCTGAACGGGACTCGGCCTCGAGCAACTGAAGGTGGACACTTACCCTCTCAGGCTTTACCTCAAGAGGACTCTATTGCCCGCGACCGGTATGAGAAGTGTGGTGTGGGGCTGGACCTCATCTTGCCCAGGACCCGACGGAAGTCTGCCACGCTGCTGTGCAGGGGTGGCCGCTCCTTAGGTGAGGACCCAGCGCCAGGCACCTTTCTCCCCTCCTTGCCTCGGATCGGGCCCCTCTTTACACAGGAAGCAGGTGGGGTCCCAGAGGTCTTAACTAACCAGGCACTGTGTGGTGGTGGGGGGGGGCGGGGGCCCGAGGGGCAAGGGGAACCCGGCGTTGACTGCCCGGGCCACTCTCGGTCCGTCAAGCTTTGTGGGCCTTGTCCTGCCTCTCTCACTGCTAATAAGTCAGAGTTGACTCTGGGAGTTGGAAGCAAACAGGAGCCGGGGGGCTGTTTGCTCCCCCGCTTTCGAGAGCAGCAGCACCTATAGCAAAGGCCGCCTCCTTAGAAGGGCACAGAGCACCGCCAGTCTGCTTGACCAGAATCTTCTTAAGCCACAGGCCTGGGACCCAGCTCCCCCTGGGGTGTCCCCTAGCCAGAGTGCCTGGGCTCAGCTGGTCTGGCCACAGGTACAGGCTGCAGAGCAAGGGGCCCTGCCAGGTGAGGCTGGGCCGCCAGAGCTGGGCTCCTCCCGGGGCGCCACTGTGAGCCCGAGGAGCCTCCCAGTGGCCTTGGCCTCCCGGGGGCACCTGGCCGGGCTCCGAGGGTGTGTCTGGCTGCACGGCGGGGCGCCATGCCCGCAGCGGGGTAGGGAGAGGGCGGCACCAGCTTGGCACGCAACGGGCCTTGCTGCTGGACGCCTGCCCTGGCCCACCCTCGCCCTCATCCTCTGTTGCGGTGCCCGGCCACCACGAGGCTGGCCCCAGCCACCCAGGGTACCCGGGCCCTCCTGAGCCTCCCGTGGGCTGGTCCCTCCCACTGTTCCCCTTGAGGGTGGACCTGGGCTTGGGGAAATCTGAAGTTGATGCAATTTGAGGGGTGATCTTTGGGAAAGCAAATCCAAAAGGACTATTGTTGGGGGGAAAGGATGTCCTGAAGGAACTCTACAGAGTTTTGTGGGCTCCACCGCCTACTCCAGTTATTGAAACTCCCAGCAACACCAAAGGGAGGACTGCGAGGACCAAGGGCGGAGCTACGCAGGCTTCTGGGACTTTCTGGGATATATGTATATGCTTGCGTATATGTATATGTGTAATGTGTGTATATATACGTGTGTGTGTGTGTGTATACGCACACATATGGGAGCCATGTTGAGCTCTCTCTCTCTCTCTTTCTCTCTCTTTCTCTCTTTGGACCTCGTGGCTGGTGGCTGGTGGCTGGGCTCTTGATGAGCTTTCAGTGTGTTGTTGGAGTTCCAGGTCATTGGAACTGGTAGGATGCTCCAGTTAGCTTGTATCTCTCTCTCTCTCTTTCCCTGGGTGGGGGTGGGGCGATGGCAGCTGGACGGGGCCTGGTCCCCTCCGCCCATCCCATCCCCATCCCCTTGATGGTGCCTGAGCTGGCGGCAACTTGGTGGAAGAAGGAGCCTGCCTGACCACTGTCCCCCAAAGCTACCTCTGGTCCTCTGCAGCTTCTGATGGGGATGCTGCGCCTTCGGGCCCCCAACATCTTAGGGCCCTGGGCTACTTGCCCTCTGTTCCACGTCTTGGGTGGATGCCTCTCCTTGAGCCTCTGGACCAGTAACCCAGCAGCTCTGCACCCCACCCCACCTCAACCCAGTTAACAGACCGACTGGGACTTGTGTGGGTCTTTTCTGACCCAAACCCCAACCTGATGCACTATGGACCCCACAGTTAGTTAGTCTCCTGCTGGTCTCCCTGTCTAGCTGGGAGGGCATGGGTCCAGCCTGCTGGATGTTGCTAAGGATGCAGCCTGGAGTTTAAGTCCAGACAAGCATCTCCTCTCACTGATGCAAGAGCTATGGCCTTCAAGAGTCCCGGATGTGCCAGGGCGGAAGGAAAATACAGGACAAGCCCGGGGGAGGCTGCAGAGAGGGGAGCGCGACCCCAGCATCTGGGTTCCCCCTTGCGGGTCTGCAGGCGGGTCAGAGTTGCGCCCTCTCTTCTGACCATTGCCTGCTGCCCCGGGGTCTGCGTGGGTCACTACTGCACCCCTGCCCCGCTGTCTCCTCTGGGACACCCTGGTGTCCCATGGGAAACAACAATCACGTCATTTAAGAATAGTACTTAAGCTTATGCTTCACAGTTTTTCTTCAACGGGAATCTCAACATTGCTCCCTTTCTACCTTTTTTTTTAATGATTTATTTATTTATGCACAGAACTGGGGTACAGGCCAGAGGTGCAGGGGTCGTAAGAGGAGTCACCAGAGACAGAGTGGGGAGCAGAGCAGGCAGATCGACGAAGTACACTGCTGAGGGGAGCCGCGGGGAGACAGGAGAGGTCTGCTGCGCCCTGTGGGTCAGCTCTGGGGTGGGACTAGAACTCGTGCTGAAGTGGCTTTAGCTTTGTAGTGCTGTGCTGTAACCCACTGCGCCACCAGGGAGGGCCCCTTTTTTCCTTTTTCATTCAAAATTGCCTATAAAACTTAGGTGAAATTGTAAGAAATGTACATATTCTCATTTACTGACAGGCCTAGAATACAGGTCAACAGACAGAAGAGCACACGGCCTAAATGCTTCGTGACCTTGTCGATTTCGTCCTTCGGGACTTGGGTCATGTCTGGCAACTCAGTGGGTGCTGGGCCTTGTGGTAGTTCTATAATGAATCAAAAAAGCAGTCTCTAAAAGTCCCCCAGCTCCTGAGGGTCAGATCTGTGGGGTTAGCCAGGTCCTCTGCTGTCTCACGAGGCAGCTGTCCAGATGTTGGCTGAGCTGCGTTCTCCCCTGGAGGCCCTTCAGGGGAAGAATGTACTTCGAGACGTCCAAGGGATGGCAGGATTCAGTCCCCAGCAGTTGTGGAATGAGGGGTCCCGGCCTCTTGCTGTCAGTAGGCTAGCTCCTGGGGGTGCCTGCAGTTTTCGTGCACCCCCAATTCCTTAGCTCACGGGCTTTCCTAACACGGCCACTTACCTGCCAAACACCAAGCCGGCCAGGTGCGCTCTGGGCGCGAGAGGAAGTGTGGAATAACAGAATTGCGGGTGATACCTCGTCACCACTAGCTTGTTCTCTGGCTCCGAAACCTGGGTCTCATGGTTGATTTTGTGCATCAGCGGGCTTCCTTCCACTGGCAAGGGCAGCATGGTGCTGCAGGTGACATGTGGAGGTGACGTGGCTTTGTTCTCTCTGGGCACATGCGCTTGAGTGATGCAATGCAGGGAGGGGTGCGTGAGCCGGGAGGACATGGGGGGCTGGGACCCCGAGAGATGGGCTCTGCTGGGACCCGGGTCTTGCGCTGTCCTCGCTGATGGCTTCCAGAAGCCCATCCCCCACACTGTAGGCGAGGGCTACTCTAGGTGACCAGTGGCAGAAACTGGGGGGCTCTGAGTGCTTTGTGGGATCCTCTCTCACTTATCAGCAGAGTAGCCGAGTGAACAATCAACGTGCTCCAGGTTCAAGTTTCCGTTGCCCTGCAGGTACCCCGGCGACGATCAGGCAAAGACGCCTTCATTTTGGACAAGGCCCTTAGTTCGAAGCAGGGACTTACAGCGTGACTCCCAGCGACATAGCCCACCCAGTAACTATGCAAGTCATGGCCACTGGCTGTTCTTTGCAGGCCAAAGTTAGAAGGAAAAAGCACAACCATCTGTCTAGAACTCCTAGAAGTCTCCCAAGGATTCCTTAAATTATATCCCCATATATTCAAAACCTGGTGGCAGGCTGGGATAGTAAAGGCCATAACACTGTCTTATAGGTCAACATACAGCCTCACCTTTCTCACTTTGGAGCTGAGTGTAAGGGACACACTACAGGCGACCTGGTGGAGATTTGAATGCTTTATGTTCTGGAAGCCTGGAGGGGTCACGAAACCGCGTCAATGTGCTTCCCTAGGGCTGATTCCTGACCCAGTGGGTTCTGCCTGTTTAGGAGGGTGTGATGTAGGTGCGTATGTTTGGTTAATGCCCAGTTCTTGGCAAATGCAGATTCTTGGCAAAACTATTAGGTTGGCAGGTGCTGAAAAGTAAAATCCTCTTTTTTACAAATCAGAAAAACTGCGATGCCAGGCTCCTGTCATCACCCCTCCGGGCAGAGGCCGCATCCCTCAGCAGCCAAGGACCCAGGCCCGGAGCAGAGGCACTGGCGGAAGTCCCTCTCCCCTCGGGGTGGCCTGCACGGCTTCCTGTCTGGGCTCCCCTTAGAATATTCATTTCCCAGCTGTGAAAGGCGAGGTGAGATGGCCGGAGGGTCAGCCCCATCCTGAGGTTAGGCCGGGTTGGGGTGGGAGCCCAAAGGCAGGCTGGGGTGGGTTCCGGAGGCGACGCGGGCACCACCAGCACCCTGGGAGAAATGTGCCGCCCTTGAACTTGCAGAGCTGCGTGTCTGCCTCGGAGATGACAATGCCGATAGCGTGGCAGATTGCGATCAGCCTTGGCAGGGAGCGCCAAGCCGCACTTTGTGGTTTGGAAAAGTGCGGCACAGAAGGGCACCAGGCGCCCTGGAAACACGCCCTCTCTGCCCAGGGCTGCCGCCCCCCCTCTCCCCACTCCCATCCACCACGGGCTCAGCCTCCACTTCCTCCTTTCCCTGGTCCAGGGAGCTGCCCGGGCTTGGCCCCCCACGGCCATGAGTCGGTCAGTACCGTTTCCTCGGCTCTTGCTGGCAGGTGTGAGAGGGACTC
>NW_004567139.1:6559081-6560057 GCF_000260355.1 Condylura cristata | reverse complement strand
GCCCAACAGGTCTCTCACATCTCCGGTAGGAGCCGCCCCACCCCCACTTTAAACCACCCCACAGCCTGCGTGGCTCCGCACCCTGAGATCAGAGCTCCCTCCGGCCACCTGCTCTCCAGCTGCCGGGCGCCCAGCACTGCTGTTGGGGGGGGAGGGGGGACACGTCTCCAGAGGCGGCTCTGGGCTCGCGCCAGCAGGGCGGGCGAGTGGTTTACTGTCGAGCCCTGGGGGGCGCTTACTCAGCTTCGAGCTGTCTGGTTGAAAGAAGATAAAAATAGATTTCAGCCACCGCCATTTAGGAGCAAGGCCGGGCTGGGTGTTGGCTCCTGGGTGTGGGTGCCGACCTGGCGGCTTGCCTTGGCAGATTTCGGCTCTGCTCTGTTGCTCTTTAAATGCCATTCTCATTCCACCTCCTTGCAATGGCTCCTGCTGCCCTCCTCTCCGGTGAGCAGACGGGGGTCAGGGACCCCACCTGGACTCACCCCCGAGCTTCAGCAGCACGAACCCCTGGCTGGCCTGGCAGGGATCGTGAACGCAAAAGCAAAGCACAGCCAGGTGTGTCGATGTGCTTTTCACCGCAGGTCAGGAAGGCCGAGGAAACTGCACTGGGTCGCCCTGATGCCACCGCTACCCCAGGGAAGCGCCATGATACAACTTCAGCGTTGTGTTCGTTTTCCTCCTCCCCTCCAGCTCAACAGTGGTCTTGGGCCCCAAAGATTTACCCAGTGCCTTGCAACTCGGTGCCCACATTGCCACGGAATCTATGCTTCCCTCACGTGTGCTCTGCTCACTTCACCCCGTCCTGAAGCCTCGGGGCGGGGGAGGGGGGTCAGCGGAGTGTGGCTGACTCAGCAGGAATCATAGCCCTGACCTTGCTTGCACCCAGGCCTGGACAGATGTGCCAAGGACCCCACCCCGAAATCTAAGCCAAGGACCCCACCCCGAAATCTAAGCCAAGGACCCCACCCCAAAATCT
>NW_004567139.1:6552827-6558863 GCF_000260355.1 Condylura cristata | reverse complement strand
CTGGACCTGGGAGGGACAGGCTGAGTGGAGGGAAAAGGCCGCGGGGAGTGGCCTGCAGGACTGGTCAAGAAATACTGTCCGTGGAGGCCAGTCCCAGGTCACTTGGGGCTCAGCATCCCCAAGCTTGAGCGCCTGCCGCTCGCTGGCTCCAGAGGACAGCATGGCGGGTGGCGGGCTCTCCCGAAGCCCCACCTCCGTCCATCCTCCCTGGGCCCAGGCAGCGTCCTGTCCTTGAGCGGCCACCGGGGCAGCTTGTTCTCGAGGTCACGCTCAGGCTGGCTTTGAGGAAGGATGTGGACACTCCAGCGGCACCTCTGGTTGGCCCCGAGGGGGGAGGGTCTGGCGCTCCGGCCGGCCGCGCCCCAGGCTGCTGGGGGCTGGCTGGGACTTGCGCGTCAGTCAGCACTGCCGGCCCCCGGCCTAGCTGGAGAGTGTGGGTCATCACCTGCTTTGTGTGCACCCCGGTCCCTGACAAGTGCTGATGGATTTGGCTTCCCTGCGGATGCCGAACTCTGGGCGGGGACAAGGGGCCATTGTTTGCAGGGCAGGCCTCTGCCTGTGAAGCCACTCATTTGCCTGGCGGTAGAGACAGGTGTATCACACACCGGCGTGCCAGAGCGACGCTGGGTGATTAAGATCTTGGCTTTGTTCCTCAGGCCTAGAGAAGCATGTGCAGAGGGAGGCTGCCACGGCACTGTCCACTGCCTGGAAGCTGTCCCCGCTGTCCCTCCTCATCTGAGCTGTGTCGCCGAAACCCGCATCTTCACTGGGCCTGAGAACTGTGAACCCTGAGACCGCCGCTTGCTGTGTTGGGCTCCGGGGTAGGGGTGGGGGGGTCAGTGGGACCCCCATCGTGGTCTTGCTGACCCCCAGGTCAGCACCTGGAGGGACACGCCATGTCTCCCAGACACTCAGCCGGCCAGGCTGCAGCTGGGGCGCCCCATAGCTAGGTGCTTTCCTCGCACCCCCTGGGGTGTGGCCACAGTGCTCCCAGCCACTTACTCACTTTTTAAATTTTTCTTTTTGTTAAGTAACAAAAATAAAGCCTGAGGAGTCCAGGAACACGCTAACGTGTCCGGGGAAGTTGGGGGGCTCTGCCTGCCCCCTCCACGCTCTGGCTGATCACCCCTCTCCTTTCCAGCTGAGGTACCACTTCTGTCTGTTCCCCCAATGCCTGACAGCGCTCGTCACCTCAAAAGCTCCATCGGTGGGGCCAATGGTGGCTGAGATCTGATGTCGGAAACCCCATGGGAGGCTATTTGGACCAAGACTAGACTCTTCACGGAGGAACCTCACAGGTCCCGTCCTTAAGCCTTTTCTCTTGGGACGACTGATTTTACCAAATGTTTCATTTCGGGGAGGTTGAAAATCTGCATCACCTTTGGGGGGCTGAGTGGGGAAGGCCTGTAGCCACCTGACACCCCATCTGTACCCTCTGCAGTGCCCATTTCAGGACTCTCCCTGGCTCAGTTTCCCTGGAAACTAAATTGTGCTCTCCGGGGAGGCTACAGGGAAGGTGTCTGTCTACCTGGAGGGGTTGTAGGGGTCGGGGGTCTCCCACAGCCCCTGGAAATCACGGTCCTATCACCTCACCCCTTGATGGGAGGAACCAGCGCATCCAGTCCCTGCTGCTCTGTTTTCTGCTGCCACTGTGACCTCCCCTCTGCAGACAGCGGGGAGTTCAGCCTCCCTGGCTCAACCCCATCAGCTGCCGGTTTTCAGTTTTTGACATTGTCTGAGGCCTGCTGGGCTCCTCTTTGCCTTGGGGCTGTTTTTCACCTTTTAACTTCACTGACTGCCGTTCAGTGAATGAGGAGGAGACACACTCGCTCAGCCTCCCATGGATGCAGGATGCCCTTGGCGCGTTTCTGACCATCATCCCAGTAGCCACAGCCCAACAAGTCTCTCACATCTCCGGTAGGAGCCGAAGCCCAGAAATACTGAAAGCAGCCACGGACACATAGCAAATGGTCGGTTAGTCGGGTTCACAAACGCTAATTAACTGTGTGTGATGTGTCACGTGCTGGAGGTGTGAGTCAGACAAGGCTGTGGCTCTTGGAAGTAGGGTCATGCCTTATGGGGAATGTTCCTCAGTGAGCGCTCGCAGAGAGGTTAATCCAGTTTAGAGATGTGAGATTATCTACCTGGGTTTCCCTCCTGAAGGTGACAGTGGCCTGGAATTTCCACCCAGGTCTGTGTGACTTCCACTGCTCAAAGTCATTATGTATTTCTGGCCTTGGTTTGGTTCCTTCCAGACCTGCAATCCCCAGCTCCCAGGCGCGAAGCTCGCAGTTAGCCTTCTGTCTCTCCTCTCTGCCATTCTCAGCTGGTTTTGTTTTTCTCCTCAAGGCTGCACCTCCCCATCACAGAGTGACTGCTGCAGTGCCACCAATCATGTCCCAATCTGCAGTGGGTTGTACTTTGCTCACCCTGAAACTTTGTGTCCACCTAGACTCTATGTGTCCAGGACCTTACTGGATCTTTGTAGATGTGATTAGAAAAGATTAGTAGGAGGCCATCCTGGAGGGCAGGGCCTCCTAAATCCAGTGAGCTTGTCCTTGCACGGGACAGGAACGGGCTCACAGACCCAGAAGGCCCCACGGAGATGGCTTGGGGGTTGGGGAGATGCTCCCACAGGCCGAGGCATGCAGGAGCCACCAGACCCTGGAAGAAGCAAGGAGGGTCTTCCCTGACGCCCTTGGGTTTAGACTTCCGGCCTCCAGGCTATGAGAGACTGTTTCTAT
Source organism: Condylura cristata (assembly GCF_000260355.1). Taxonomy (NCBI): domain Eukaryota; kingdom Metazoa; phylum Chordata; class Mammalia; order Eulipotyphla; family Talpidae; genus Condylura; species Condylura cristata. The sequence goes on along the minus strand of NW_004567139.1, from coordinate 6,556,119 downwards.
GCTTTGAGCCTCCAGGTTGCGGGGATGGGTTGTGGCAGCCCTTGGAAATAATTCACTAGCTGGGGACAGAGGGGAAGGCTGGCCACATCCCCTCCCCCACCCCCTCCACCCTTGTCCGGAAAGCAGATGTTCCTGGAAGGACCCAGGGACTCCTTGTAGCACCTTGCTGGTCCGAAGTCTGTAACGTGGCCCAGCCTAGCTCCAAGGCAAGCGGGAGAGGAACGCGTCAAGCCTGGTATTTCCAGCTGCGACAGTTCTGAATTTTGAGGCCAATCTTTAATCTTCACGACATTTGCTGGACAAATGACAGGACACCCCTGGGGGGCCCGAAATGTTCCTCCTGCCCTCCCTTCCCTCTTCCCACACCCCCCTTTCTCCTGCTCCCCGGCCCTTCTCTTTGACTCCGGCCTGTGTGTCACTCAAGGACTGTCGCCTGTCGGCTGAGCACATGGTCTGCACTCTGTGAGAACAAGGCGCTCAGGTAAGGAAGGAGGCTCAGGAAGGAGGCTTGGTGAGATTCGCGGTGAACCTACGAATGGAAAAAGTTGGGAGAGACGTTGTGGCTGCGGAGAAACACGAGGCCTCGGCCTCGGCTGAGGACTGAGTGGGCGGGGTGGAGAGTGTGGCCCTCTGGGGCCGGCCGGGGTTGGGACGATCTTAGACTCGACCTGCATTTAAAAATCGCCCAGATTCCCGGATTGTGGCCCCACCGCTCTCTGGTCTGGGCAGCACCTGGGAGTAGCGTCTTAGCAAGCCCCACCGGTGGCCTTCCACGTCGCATCCGTGGCCTGAGATCGTTCCCGTCCCAGGAGTCAGAGATTCTGCAGGAGCTGCTGCAGGGACAGCCACATACTCTGGATGCAGAGCTCCCTGCGCCCGCGCTTTGACAGGCATTCCGGCTCAGGCCTCTGCCTCGGGGGAACGACCCCCACCCCGGTGTTTGTGGCTTGCGCACTGTGACAGGCCGGCAGACGTGGCTGCGTGTGTGTGGGCACACACAGCGGCTGCCAGAACCGCCCGGGCCCTGCCCTGCTCCCCAGCCACAGCGCTGGGGTGGGGACACGTGGTGGATCAGAAATGCAGGGGTCACCGCCGCCTCCTGCCGCCCAGCACTGGCCGCCCTGACAGATGTCCACTGCCCTGGTGTTCTCTCTCCTCTCCCTGCACACGCCACATCACGGTCCTGTCTGCACGCCCTGCCTCCCTATGGCCGCTCATTCGTTTTCTTGACTATATTTAGGCCCTGACATCAGAGAACGGCGCCTGCCCGTACAGCGGGTCGTCATTCAGCCTTACGTCGCCGGGCCCCTCCCACCGCTGACCTCCTTCTCACCTGCCTCTGTGCCCCCATCCCGGGCCCTCCCCCCAGCTCTGCGGGGTCTGGAGTGGTTTTATCGCCAACCCATTTCCCCGCTAGACAAAGTGGGCCTTTGTAACGGCCCGTCCAGAGGTTGCAGATTGGGGGAATGTTCCCACCAGAAGGTGTTTGTCCCCTAGATGCCCTCAGAAGAGGAAAGTATCCAGAACAGGTTTCGGGGGTGGCGTCGGGGGCCTTGGAGTCGACGGGGCTCCTGTCAGGGCTGGGGGAGGTGATGGGTGCTTATGGAGTCCGGTGTGGGGCTTCTTGGGGCTGGACGCCCGGGAGGGCGGGGCTGTGCTGCGTCCCCGTCCACATTTGATCCGGTCAGTTTAGTCTCCACCTCACTGCTGTGCTGGCGCCAGGCTCTGCACCCGCAGGCATCTGAGCAGTCCGCTTGGCCCTGAGAAGGGCAGGGGCTGTGGTTCCCCATACAGGAACCCCTCATGTGACTGTCTTGGAGACAGGGCTCCCGATCAGCCAGGTGGGCCCACAGCGAGCGAGCTCTTGGAGACGCGGCCAGGGCCAGCTTCACCAGAGCCCTGGCCTCAGACTTCCAGCCTCCAGGTCTTCGGGGGCATAACTGTCGATGCCCTTAGCCCCCCAGTCAGTGGTGTTTTGTTTTTGCGGCCCGAGCTGACTAAGACACAAGGCGAGGTTTGTGGCTCACACACCTGTGGAAACCGTGGCTTCTGGTAGACGGGAGGCTTTTCCATCGCGGCCCCCGACACTCTGACTCCAGAGGCTCCCATCCCCTTTACCATTTCTGCAAGGAAAAAATAACATATCCCTTGGGGGAGGGGTCACCAGCCAGGGGGTGACCAGGTGATGGTCATGGCACCTCCCGGCTCTAGGTGAATCAGAAGCCAAGACGGGACTGCCATCTGATCTTTCCTGAAGGTCCAAAGTTACTGGCAGCTGGGAGGCTCGGGCCCCAGGTTCAGTGAATCCTGGCCAAGCCCCACCGATGACCGGCCATGTGGCGGTGTGCCAGTCTCCCGCCTTCCTGGCCCTGGGAACTCCAGGGGTATGGCCCAGACTTTCCGTCCCGAGGGTCCAGCCCCTGCCCCCGTGTGCGTCCTCTGCACCACCTGCCCCAAGCACTGCATGTTCTTCAGCTGAAGGTACTCCTGCTAACCCCTCTGGGGCTCAGTTTCTCTCTCTAGCAAGAGAGAAATGGACTCCTCCATCAGGTTCCTTGCAAAGACCAGGAGCATGGACCTCAGGAGAGAAGCTCGGAGGCCTGGCGCGGGGGAAGCTGGACAAGAGACAGCTGCTTCGAGAGTCAGGCTGCAGTCACGTGTCTTTCACCGGTGGGCTAGAGTTGCCTCTCGTGTCTGCAGCTGGGGGTCATTAGTGAGTGGTCCCCAACTTGGGGTTGTTGGCCAGACACGTCAGTCCTGAGAAGAGGGTGACCAGACCGTCCCAGTGAGCTGAGACCACGGGGCCTGGGCAGGGGCCCCTTCAGGGCCACAGCCAGGAACGTCCCAGGCCAACCGGATTGGTCACCCCGCTTTACAATAGCTCTAGGGGAGGAGTAACCTCTCAGCGGGAGACGCAAGAAGGAAGCGCTGAGGTTCCGGGGGCCTGTCCTGGCTCGGGCTGCTACCTGGCTTCCCTCCCTCTGTCCTGTACGGCGTGGTTGACCTGACCTTGGCGTTGGCTCTGACCCGTGGCCTGCTGGCGACTGTGCCAGGAGCTTGGTCTTCGAGGTCTGGTGCGGTTTGGGCCCCGGTATCCACCTCAACAACTGTCTCAGGTCATCGCTCCTGGTCCTGCGGCCTTGGCTCCAGAGAAGGGGCAGTGGGGTGGAGGGTGTTAATCATTAACGTTCCGCCAGGCTCCCTGACTGCATCACGTCACCCGGAAGACATGTACCTGTGCACGTGAACTGCCACTTGTGTCATTAAGATGGGGGGTGCTGTTTCTACTGCC
>NW_004567139.1:6530693-6552322 GCF_000260355.1 Condylura cristata | reverse complement strand
TGAGAGGGAATGTCCCAGAAGAGCTTTGGGCCAGGACCTTCTATTAATACAGGGGGTTCGCGGGCAGGAGAAGCTGTCTCCAGAGCCCGTTCAGAACCCCCTGACACCCCTCCTCATGTTGTCCCACAAATGTTGGTCTGGGTGCCCCACGTCATTGTCAGGTGTGCCCAAGGGCCCCAGTCCAGCCTGGGTCCACCTTATGGTCCTCATTGTAGGGACCTTTCCGTTTTGTTAGAACAGGGAGAGAGGAGTGAGGGGTGCAGGCCAGAATTGGGGGACGGGTGAGGAGCGGTTCTGTACACTGTATTGCTAGTATTCCCTTCACGTTGAACCACACAGGTTATACCCAGGCGTGCTGAGGTCGAGAGAAACACAAGCATTGGAGGAGTCGAGAACAAAGCATCAGATAACGCGCCCATGACCGGCCGTGGCGTGGTGGGGAGGGGGAGCTGCAGACAACTTCCCTCTGATGAAGCTACTTGGTGTGTAGAGACCCACGTGTGCAGAGGAAACTAGAGGAAGCGGGTTTGTCCTGGAATCGGAGGAGGCCACGGTGGGTGGGCATGGCTCCGTGCTCTAGATCTTAAGTTGGGATGATGGGTTCCAGGGATTCGCCACACGAGGGGCCCCGTGATGCCACCGCAGATGTTGGCCTCTGTCTGGGTTTGGCTCCCTCCTCAGTGGGGTCACGGGCACGTGACTGCAGGTTGGCTCCAGGTAGTTCTCCCCTGAGTTCTTTGTCTCACTGCCAGTGTGGCAGCACAATGCTCCTAGGCTGTAGGGCAAGTTTGCTGCAAAAGATAAGATAACTGGCTGGCAGTTTGTTTTCAAGATCAGTCTATAGGTAGCGAGCCTTAAAATAGTGGATGGAAAAAATGGGTCGGTGACAGAATGATGGGGGTGACAGAAATGTGGACGCAGGGAGCGGAAGCTGGATCCCCCACGGCGCTAGCACTCTGCACACACCACTCCGCAAATCCTGGCCATCTCCCCTCCCAGAGCCCAGGCCAAGGCCCAGAGAGGCACAGCCTGCCCACAGGCCGCCCGCCGCTCACCACCCCTGGCCCAGAGCTCACGACGGGCCTCAGTTCATCTCGATTGCACGGCTCGTTGAAGCGAACTGTCAACAGGTACAGGGCATGTCGCCTTACAGTCAATTCATTATGTGGTGAAAAGGCTTCTGGCCAAGAACTTTCAGTGCCTCTTGGGCACACCTCGGGTCAGAATTATGGGAGGGCGCTATAATTCCGTGCCCGATGCATCGTGCAATTATTGGCGGTGAAACAGACCAGTTACATGTCCTTCGCAGATCAATGTGTCACGGTTCTGCGAGAAATCCGACAGAGTTGCCGATGTTACTGATTTGTGCTTTTTCATCCGTGCATCCTGCTTGGAGCTCGGGGCTGACATGGCTCAGCCGAAATGACAGTTTCATTCACAGCACCTTTGTGGAATTCACAAAGAGCGTTTTACCGCAGCAGTGTCGCAGAAAGACGTCCTTTCACGCGGGTGTCGGGACAGAGCGGAGAACGGCGGGCTGGCTGGAGGGAGGGTGCGCGCCCAGCTGCTCCCCCCCCCTTGGGGTGTGCACTGACTCGGTCCCCAGCTGGTCTGCGGTGACCTGGCGGTGAATGCGAGCGATTGTCATGTGTTCGGGGTGGGGCTGGCCACGGAGTTCAATAATTAATTTGCCACAATTAAACCAGAGACTGCTGTCTCCAGCAGCAGATAAGAGCTAACAGCAGGCCCGGGAGAGGCGGCTTTGACAAGCTGGTCGGTGGTGGAGGCCAGGCCTGGCTGGCGCAGGGTCAGATGGGCCGTGTTCTGTGGTGGTGGTCCTGGAGGTGGAGGGTTGCTGCCTGCTCACTCTGGCCCTCTGTCTGGCCATTGGGGCCAACCAGCTGCTTGCCGAGCTCTGACTCGCTTCCCTGAGAAGCAGTCACAGAAGTCAGCGGTGGCACCGGCCGGCCCGGGGGGATGCCTCCTTGGGCAACAGCAGTGAGGGCTGCAGGCTGTCCGATCATCCCCCCAGGAAGACCTTTCTGCAAAGCAGTGACCCCCAAACAGCTGACGACTGCATGCTTGCTGAAGCCCAAGTTCAGTGAGTGCAGGAATCCCCTGATTCCTGTCACCACCAAGTAGGGACCCTCTGTAGAGCCGAGGGGACCACGTCCCACAGAAGTCGTGCTTTGCCTAAGCCAGTAGCTCCAGAATAGCAGAAATGGGGGACGGGAATCCACCTCACCCCTCTCTCGGGGTCTCTCAGCCCGACGCAAACTGCCTCCTCGAAGGAGCCACAGGCAGAGAGATTTAGTTCTGTTTAGTTCTCCGGTCTTCTTGGCATTCATCAGCTTGTGTGGATACACACAGCACACACACAGCAGGCGCCACACGCCACACGCCTGTGCACACATCACACGCTCCACACAGCACATGGCACGCACGCATACACACCCCACCTTTGAGGGACTGGTGTGAACAGGCCACAGCCACCATCATTTGTCCCCAGGGTGTCTGTGGGCTGGCCAGGGTCTCCTGCAACATCCCAAGAGGTCCTTAGACCCACAACACCTGGCCGCCCCAGCCTCCTCCTGACCCGCAAGGTGTCTGCAAGGCCACACGTGGGCCGCAGCCGCCGGGCCAGGCTCATCTTCACAGTTGCCCTGGGACCCCGTGAAACCCCCCCGCAAAGGAGGGGGGTTGTGGGTGGCGGGAGCCATCCGCTGCATGCACCGTTGTTCAGTGGTCTGGTGTGGGTGAGAGGAGTAGGTCACTGGGCTAGTGAGCTGCAGTCCGGCAGGAAGCCGAACCCCCAAACACAGGCTCGCCAGCCCCAGAGTCAGGTCTGCAGACACTCCGAGACCAGGTGATGGGCACCCCTCCTCCAGCGCCCCCGCCCAAGTCGCTGGCCAGCCCGAGCGGGATCTGGCAGTGACCAGGAGTGCTGGTGTGCAGGGTCCCCACCTCCCCTCCTCGGTGAACTCCCGTTTGGCCTTGTCCCAGGTCAGAGAAGAGACCAGTGTGTTGTTGCAGGCACTTACCCTCCCCCCCGCCCCCCCGCTCACTCTGGAAGACTAGATGGACTCATGGACCGCCATGGACAGAGGGACAGGCAGAGAGCAACTGCAACGTCAGGGGTGGCCTGGGCTGGCGGGCGGGGCCAGGACCCAGGGCCGGGGAGGGCTTCTCAGCCTTGGCCCGAGGACCTCTGGTCCAGACCTCGTGTGGTGTCCCCAGGGGGAGCAGGAGGACATCACCCCGCTCCTGTCCATCCCGCCCTGGCCATCTGCTCAGGGGAGCTGGGGCAACAGTGAGCTCAGCCCTGACGCAGGTGTCAGGAGGTGGCTGAGTCTTGCGCCCCATCTCCTGGTGGCCCCGATCCTTCCCGGCAGCGAGCCTGCTTGGGAGCTTGAGGAAAGGCACCCTCAAAGTCCTGCTTCTCCTCAGGGTTCACGGACGGTCAAAGGAGACTCGAGTCCACCCAGCGGGCAGGGGCGGGAAGCCACACAAGCGCCCCTCCATCCCTTCTCCAGAGGGGACATTTCCGCCCTCCCCACCGCCCCTCCCTGCTGGAAGTGCTTGTTTTCCCCGCCGGCCCCTGGCGCTGCTGCCCCTGGAAGGCCCCCTCCCCCGTGGAAGGCCCCCTCCCCGCGGTCTGGGGACACCTGACTTATTTATTTGCTCAGGCCGGGTTGCTGGAGCACAGGGTGAGTTCGGGTCTGTTAAGTTTGCTCCTTTTCCTGCCTGGGAGCCGGGTAATGAGTAACGATAGCGTGCCACAGGCAGCTGTCCCGACTCACCCAGAGACGCCGTGGGAGCCGTATAAGGGAGGGTTTGTTCTGGCCCTTCTCAATAGTTCCTTGTGCAGGAGGCAGGGTGATGGGAGGGAGGAGCGAGGGAGAGAGGGAGAAAGACCCAGACACTCAATCACCGCGCTTCTGACAATTCCTCTCTCCTCTCCCCCACCCCCGCCATGTTCCCCCCACTGTCACCCCCTAAGGAACTGAAGACTTGAAGACTCTTCTCACCAGCCCCGTGAGCCTGGGGACAGGCTCCTCCGAGCCTCAAAGGGCAGTTTTTGGTGAGTCCACGGATGTCCTGGAGCCCGAGGGCTGCGTTTTAACTGGGGTGGTCTGGCACTGCTCACTAGCAGATGACGCTGCCTGCTGTCTTGCAGTTCACATAATGAGCCAGTAAATCTCTGGATACCTGTTCCCAGCGTGACGTGCCTGGGTCTGCTGTAAGGCTTTTCGGAAAGGGCTTTCATAAAGCAGCTCGAGTATATTACGGGATTAGTCAGAGGCCTGCAATCAGCGTGCTCGTGAGGGCCGTGCTTGACTTTCATCACGGGGACAAGAAAGACCAAGAAATAAATATCTTGCTCACTTGGTCTTTGGGAAATCTCCGGAGCGGTCGTCACATCCATCCACTCGGTTCACAGGTCGTGAACACCTGTTGCCAGCCAGCTGCCTGGTGAGGGACTAAGGAGGGTGCAGAAATGCCCGAGCATGTTGCTGTCCTCAAGCTTGCAACATGGGAAGAAACCCGGGAAAGCCCCCGTGTCCTGCGCTAAGGTTACAGCAGATAGACTGGTCTGTGCCCTGCGGAGAGCCAAGCAGGTGTGGAGGGAGAGCGGGGGTGGGCAAGATGGTAATCCTTTAGGCGCTGCAAGGGAGACTCAGCTGCAGGAAGTAAAGCTAAGGGCAGTTTCTCCTCCAGGCAAAGGAAAGTGTCTGCAGAGCAACCGAGGCAGGCAGCTCAGGGTGAGCTGGGGAGGAGAAGGGGGAGGGTCAGCTCTCACGGCAGAGGAGTCAAGACACACAGCTTATCTCAGACCTCGCAGGCAAGGGGAGTAAGACGCATTTACAGGGAAGGCATGGAACCCGTTAGGAGGACTTCCGGCGGTCCCGGGAGGGGAAGTGAGAAAGGGTGGGCCAGGTGGCCAGGCCAGGGGCGAGGAGGGCTTTGCAGCTAGGCAGCTGGCGGAGGGGAGAAGGCCAGGCGCAGAGGCCGGAGAGGCATGGCCCCGGGGGAGCCGCGGTGGGGGTGTGTTGAGTTCCAGAGGCCCGTGGGCCCCAAGGCAGAGACCCCATAACCCGCTGGAAATGCAGATCTAGGGTGGGAGACGTGGGCTGCAATGTCTGTCCCAGCCTCTGGCCAAAGCTGCCACGAGGTGGGAACCCCCTTGAGGCGTGGACCCCAGCGCCCCTTGTCTGGCCTGGTCCGACCCCCCTCGGAAGGTGGGCTCAGCCACGGTCCCTGGCAGGCGCTTCTTCCGACGTGCTGTGCTCTCTAGATCCTGGAAGCAGCTTCCCAGCCCCGTCTGACTTGGAGAGGGGTGGGGTGAGGCTGTCCACTGGGGCTCGCCCTGTCCCCTCCATTCTCGGCCACCCCCATTCCTTGCACAGTTCCCCTCTAAGACTCTCCTCACTCCCCCAATTTCGATGCCGTTGAGCCCATGCTGGGGTGCCCAAGAGGCCACAGACACTCAGGACAGGTCTTGCCCCTTTCTCGTGGGAGGCACACGCCTTACCACTGAGAAGAGCTTTTATTCACTGAATGATTCACAAATTTTCTCAGTTTGTCTCGCTCTGGTTCTTGTTCGTTTGCTTTTTACCACTTCTATATTCCACCTCATGCTTCCTGCTCTGTCAGCTACCGTCATCCCTGCAGACCTTTCTCTTAACATGAAAGCTAGTTGTTATTCCAGGTAGAAGCCAGGCCTTCCAGAAGCTTCTATCTTCTTTCTCAGGATGCTGTTAGGGGATGACGCTTCATTAGCTGGGTTCTTCTAGAGCAGGCAACCGACATGTGGAACCAACATTTCCGAAGCAGAAGGGAATTCCAAGCAAGAGAATTTGCTTTTTGTTCCAGCTGCTTGGAAATTTCTCCCAAAACTCGGAGTGCTCTCAGCTGCAAGGCCATTGCTGAGAGTGCCTGTCTCTTAGTGCATCCAGAGCACCCGCAGTGATGTCCTTCTACCTCACAACAGATTGCTGTGACTCTCCCCACCTTCAATTTAGCATTTAGTTTTGGAATTGAGCTGTTAGTTGCAAATACAGGACACACAACAGAATCAGCATGGACCCATAGCTTTATGGGGAAGATTCTGGGGCAAAAGAAACAACCCAAACTGGGCCCTCCCTGGTGGTGCAGTGGGTTAAAGCGCAGCACTATCAAGCTGGCTGCAGCCTCTTCAGCACATGTTCGATCCCCAGCCAGGGAGTGACCGACATGGCATGACAGACCTCTCCTGTCTTCCCGCTGCTCCCCCTCAGCAGTGGATTTCAGTGGCTCAGCCTGTTCTGCTGCTCGCTCTGTCTCTGGTGACTCCTCTCACTGCCCCTGCACCTCAGGCCTGTACCCCAGCTCTGTATGCATAAACAAATTTTTGAAAAAGCCAAACCAATGCATGAAGTAGCAAAAGGCAAGATGGAGAGAATACCGTGCAGCGGCAGGACACATATGAAGTGCTCTTCTCTACGCTGTAGCTTTTTCTCGCCTTGCTGGGCGTGTCCTCATGTGGCTGCCCGCCTCGCCTTTACTGGCCCTTGAGCTTCCTGTATTCTTTCTGGTTAGAAAAGCCCTCCGGTCTGCGCTTGCACTGGCTCAGGCAGATGCTTCTACTCGGCTTAGAGGCTGTACCCACAGGGAGGGGGAGGGCCGTGTAAGAGCGAGGTTGCCTGGCTGAGGTTGCCGCAACCTCAGAGGAATCCTTTCCAAAGGAAGGGAGGTGTACCAGGCAAACGGGTGTTCATTATGGGCATCAAACAGCAGCTATTTTTAGGAACAAAGAAATCAGTGGTGCAGAGACTTCACTAGGCTCCACAACACCATATTAACATATTCGCGATTTAATAGAAGCTATCAGCTAAGCAAATACGCAAATTGGTGTTTTTACTGCCATTGGTAATTGCAGTGTGAGTGTCTGGAATGGCTCATTATTTTCTGATTGCTGATGGATGACCTTAGTTACTTGATGGGGTGGTGATTGAAGCTGTGTGATAATGAACTGTAAACGAGATGACATAGGCGCAAGCCCAGCTGACGTGACCTTGGGCAGGTGTCTTAACATGCCCGACCTTGTTTCCTTATCTGCGAAAACGGGAATAACGGTATTTGTCACCGCAGAGTGTTGACATGGGGCTCAGGGGGGCATGATGTTTGTGGACAGATGTTGTGTCCTTTGCAGCTCATTGGTTTTCAGTCAGGAGAAGGGGGAAATGCTTCCCACGTTGGAGATGGAGTAAGCAGCTCTGGAAAGGCTGAGTAGTCGCTCAGGCCACACAGCAGAGTCAGGATCGGAGTGGCTGGGTGTCCAGACCCCCGCCTGGTGCTGTCCACATGGCTGGAGACGCGTCAAGAATGGCTGCTGGGTGACCACACAAATCCCAGCTTTGCACAGGGAGGACACGTCCGACTTCACAAGTGACAAGTCCTTGTGGGCCCCCAAACGCTTGGAGCCAGTGGTCAGTGAGGTCATCAGGAACCCGACTTCCTTCACTTTCACTTTTCTAGCCCCAGAGATGCCATCATCCTAGATGGTTGCCACTGGCAACTGAGGCCACATGCTTCTTGTGCACAAAGGGAAAAAGCGAAACACCGCTCATCAGCTTCACAGGTGTCTATAGCTAGCCTGTGTCTAGCGGCTAGACACTGCTATGTCAGGAACACCCCGAACTTAGCAGCTCAGCCACAAGCCTACCCTGGGTTAGATTGAATAGACCCACGGGTCGGAATTTGGGCAATGTTCAGCTGAGTATTTCTTTTGTCTTATGTGGCCTCAGTGGCTGTCCTGGCTACATCTCTGACTCTGGGTGGTTCACCTGAGCTCTTGTGAGAGGATGACGGCAGAATCATACTCTCAACTTCTGGGAATTTTCCAGAGTTTCTGAGGGATTCTGTGGTCCAGAATCCCAGAGACAGAGTTTCCAAGAGACTGCACAGCTCTCGTGATTTAACTTTAGAAATCTGGGAATGTTATTTGTAGCACATTTTCTTGGAGAAGCAAGTCATTAATTTCCAGGCTCAAGGAGAGAGGCAGTAGACCCCACTTCTTGGTGAGAAAAGGAAAGAGTTTTGGGGGCCATCTTTGTGTGCTCTTTGGCCAGACTGGGCCAACTGATGGCAGATTCATGAACCGCTTTTCTTCCAGGTAGTAACAGCTGCTGGAGGAAGGTCAAGTGCTGATTGTCTTGGATGCTCCTCTGGAGTGGTGGGTCCTGGACAAATCAGGGAAGTAGAAAGAGAGCATTGTCTTATTGTATTCCCTGGCATACAGACACGTCAAAAATAAGAGATAGTCTCTGTTGTTCCGCCTTTTAAACAGGTGAGGTTGCACACTGTTTGATAAGTGACAGAATTAGAATTCAGACCTGGGTAAGATGGACTCATTTTCCAGAAACCACATCTCTAACCTACTATATAGATTATCATTCTACACTGTCTCGTAGTACACCTATAGACACACATATACACACAACCCTACCTGGCATGATCTCAACAATAACAACAAATGAGTCCATCTTCATTCATTATTTCAACAAATCTACACTCAGAGTCTCCTCTCCACTGAGCCAGGCCTGGTACATGGGTTAGATTAGAGAAACCTGCTCCAACAGATAATAAATGATCTGTGTGATGAATTCATAAAGCAGGTCATCCGCTGGAAGCTGATAGTGCTGTGGGAAAAGAAAAGAAGACCTACTTGAGGTAGCCTCACCCATTTAGTTTTGATTTTGTTGCCTGTGGCATGTCCATGAAATTCTGCCAAGAACAATGCCATGGAGTTTTCTTCTAGGAATTTTAGGTCTTATGTGTCAGCCCATTTCGAGTTTGTGTGGTATCAGACAACGATTCAGTTTTATTCTTTTGTGCGTGGGGGTTCCAGTTTCCCAAGCCACTCGTTCCACTACCCTCTTCCCATTGTGTGTTCTCGGTATCCCATTGAAGATCAGTCGTCTGTACTGATGAGGGCTTATTTCTAGGCTCTCGTTTCTGTCCCATTGGTCTCTATATCTGTCTTGATGCTGGGACTATACTATTTTGATCACTACAGCTTTGTAAATATTTTCTAATCAGGAGGTGGAAGCCACCAGTTTGTTCTGTTCCAAGGTTGACTTGGCTTTCCTTGGCCTTTTGTGGATAAGCAAATGGATAAAGAAAATGTAGTGTACAGTCATGCTTCATTTACTGACAAGGGTGTATTCTGAGAAGTGAGTTTATTGGACATGAGAGTCAGTGGACATCATGTGTGAAAGTCGTTGAGTGTAATGACACGGTCCTGTTGAGTACAGCCTGCTAAGTGCCTGGGCTGTGGAGTACAGCCTTTGGGATTTGCCATATGTGTGATCTGCCATGGATGCCTGAATGATACATAAAATGGAATATGACTCAGTCTTAACAAAGACGATTTTGCAGTACACAGCGTGGATGAATCTTGAGGATGTTATGTTAAGCGAGAGAAACCAGTCACACAGAGGCAGATGCTGCATGATCCCACTTAGAAGAGTTTTCTAAAATTTTCTAACTCACAGAATCAAAGAGTAAAATGGCCAGTGCCAGGGACTAGAGGGGAAGGAGGAGGAAAAGGCTATTTCTCATCAACAGGACATAGTTTCAGTTAAGCAAGATGATTATGTTCTCAAGAGCTGCTGGGTAACTCTGGGCCTGTACTCAACAATGCTGTATTGTACACTTAGAAATGTGTTAAGAGGGTAACTCTCTTGCTAAGTATTTCTGCTACAATAAGATCAATTTCTTTAAAAATAAGAATGAAAAGTAGAGGTGAAGAGACTCTTCAGTGCCGGAGAGGCACTAAGAAGCTTGATTGGGGGCTCAGAGCTTTTTAAAAGGGGGGGGGGACTTAAGCAAAGACAGTAGGAGGTAGCTTTGCATCTTCCTTTTGCTGTGTGTGTCTGCTGTCTGGTACCCTGTAATATATAGTGGCATCTGGGTATGAAATGTGTGTTACTTAGTGATGGGCTCTCTCATTATTTCTGACTTCTAATTTAGGACCATCAACAGACCTATACACTCGTCACATACACAGAGAGAGTCTGTCATTCTTCCTGAGTTCCGACGACCTGGGTTGAGTCAAGTCATAGATTTCAGAACAGGAAAGAATGTCGCCCCACCCTTTCGTTTTATAAGTATGTTCTGAATACCTGGCCAAAAGCCACACGGGGAACTGGAAATACAATGAGTGATTGATACGAAATCAAGCACATGGACGGAAGCACAATTCACAGATGGTCAGGCATGTAAGTCAGTCAGTTCTTGGCTTGTGTTAGAAATCTTTAGCCCTCACCGTTTGCCAGTAAGTATTATAATTCAACTGTTTAACATGCTTTCAATGACATTGGGTTTGTGTCATTGCCACTTTAGGTCACATGGGAATTATAGTGATTTGGAAACAGGCCTTTATCCTCCAGGTTCAGCTGAAATGCCTTACTGAAATCAGACTGTCACTCAGAGTTCCCTTTGCACAGGGGTGCCTTATTCCTCCCGTTAGTTCCTTCCTCCCCCTCTGACCTGCTGACAACTGCAATCAGCTTTCTGTCTCCATGGATTGGCCTATTCTGGACATGTCCTATAAATGAAATCCTAGAACAAGGAACTTCTGTGCTGGGCTTCATTACTTAGCACAATATTTTCAGGTTCCTCTGTGTGGTAGCAGGTACTATTAATATCTCATTCCTTTTGATTGCTGAAGAATATTCCATCATGTGGTTATGTATTAAATGACTTATTTATTCCTTCACAGTTGCCGGACAATTTGAATTGTTCCTGTTTTTTTTTTTTTTCTTTTTGGTTATTATGAATAATGCCACTATGAATATTTATGTACAAGTTTTTGTGCGGGCTCATGTCACTTCTTTGGGGTTGACACCTTGGAGTGGAATTGCTGGGTAACTCATTGTTTAGTCATTTGAGGATTGTCAGACTGTTTTCCAAAAGACTGAGCCATTTTACATTTCCTCTAACAGTATAGGAGGGTTTCAACGTCCTCAGATCCTCCCCAAGACTTGTTTTTGTCATTTCATCTTTAGACACAACAGTTTTACTACTTGCTCTCCTATTTGGATGTTACCATTTGTTTTTCTGTCCTTCTCGTCCTGGCAGGAAGCTCCAGTACAAGTTGAGGGCATGAGAGTAGACCTCCATGCCTTGTTTCTGACCAAAACACCCAGTCTTGCACCATTAGTTCTGGTCTCATCTGTCAGGTCACCAGATGGCAGAAAACCCCTTCCATTCTGACTTTGTTGAGTATTTTTAATATGAACAAGTTGGGGATTTTCTTATGTGGCAATTGAGATGATCATGTCCTTATTCAATCACTATACTCTAATGAAGTGATTTTTTTTATGTTAACTTTGCATTACTAGGACATAGGCTAATTTATTGTGATGTTGTGATCTAGCATAAGAACTATAGCCTTGATTTGGGTCTCTATGTCTGACACAGATCTCTTTAAGACAATCCCATAGAATTTCCTGTGTCCAGAGTCAAAAAGTCACCTTTTGCTACTTTAATGAAGTGAATTTCAGATCCTGCCTAAGTCAGGGGCAGGGTGCCAAGAACTGCCCACGAGATGAGATGCAGTAAAAGCAGGTGGCATTCACCTGTGAAGTGACCTGGGCCTAGGGTTTTCCTTGTGTGAGGTTTCTCTTTATTTCTAACTCAGTTTCTTTAGTTTCAGTAGCTGTATTTCCATGTTCCCTTTATTCTTCCTCACAGCCTCGCAGTCACTTGCCGAGGAGAAGTTCTGACGAGCGTGTCACTGGGGGATTTCACCACTGTGCTAGTATCACAGAGTGTCAACACAAACCCAGAGGACATGGAGGCTGTCACTGACCTAAACAGTAGGTCACCGTCAGTTTTAAAAACATGGAGGCTGGTGGTCAGTTTGTTAAACCAGATAGGGGAGTGACTCTTTCTTCCCCTGAAATGACTCTGTTGACAGAGTTGAGCCTCCTGTGTGGTTTTGAGAGAGAAAACCATGGAGTGAGACCCCACACTGTGGGGACCTGCATCCCCAGGGCCACAGAGTCTGAGAAGGTCATTCAGCTGAAAATGGGTCTATCACGTTGCTGTCAAAGGGTGTTGAGGTGATTGGGGGAGACGCCCCTCCCAATGCTCGTACCTAACAGGTCCTCAGCGATGGTCAATTTGCTCTGCCAACATCTGACAAGCACCTACTTTGTGCCGAGTGTGCTCCTAAGAACTGGAGAGACAGAAGTGAACACAACCTGAGTCTCTGATGGTTAGATCTCAGCAGGAGAGACACCAAAGCCAAGACATTTATGGAGAGGGTTGGGGGGGGGGCATGCTTCTGCCTGATTTTAAGCCCACACAGGAATCACACAGCCGGGGACCCCCATGTTGAATTCATAATGAATGGCGCTGGGTCAGCAGACCTGCCTGATCTGTACCCAGACGAGCTCAGCTGAAAATTCCTCTTCCTTCCGGGTAGCCCTGAGGCTGTCCTCTGAGCACAAGTTTGGACCTTCCAGGCAGGGCTGCTTCTGCCACTCCATCTCTGAGCCAGTCTTGCTGCCTCTGAAGAGCTCAGTTGCTCTGGTCGCGCAACCTGGAGTCTTGGCTCAGGTTCTCACCAACTGTTGACTTGCTCTGGAGAGGTCAGACAGGTCACTCGCGGAAGGCCCTTCTCGCGGACACAAAAAGGGATGTGCTCCCACCCCATCAGCCCATGGGGTGCCGTATTGGGAGGGGTCAGGGAAGTGAAAGTCGACCAGAGAGGGTCTACCTAAGATGGCAACATTTGGGCAGAGAATGGAATGAGCCAGAAGACGCAGGGGCACAGGCCATTCCAGGCAGAGGGGGCTGCATCATCATGGGTCGTCTTCTCCTCTCCGTCACCTTGCACCCCTTTCTTCTGGGACTCCACAGGCTGGGCGCAGGCTGCGTCCACACCCGCTGAGGTCAGAGCTGAGTCTTAGCTCTTTGATTCGCCTTTCAAGTTTCCTAGAGAATGGCTAGAATCTGCCTCCCCAGAGAGACTCTCTGCACTGATGTATTTTTTCAAGATTCATTTATTTAGATTTCTTTCTTTATGCATACAAGAACTAGGGTGTAGGCCAGAAGTGCAGGGGGTGGGTGAGAGGATTCAGCAGAGACAAAGAAGGGGGTGGAACAGGCAAATCTACTGAAATCCACTGCTGAAGGGAGCAGCGGAGAGACAGGAGAGGTCTGCTGCACCCTGTGGGTCACTCCCTGGCTGGGGATCGAACTTGTGCTGCAGTGGCTGCAGAAAGCTTCATAGTGCTGAGACTTAACCCCCTGTTCCACCAGGGAGGCCCCGGTATTTCTTATTTATTAAGGAGAAAAGCAGAGGGCCCTCCGTGGTGGTGCAAGGGGTTAAAGGGCAGCACTACACAGTGATCCAAGATCTGCTGCCACTGCAGCGAGTTCTACCTCCAGCCAGACAGTGACCCACATGGCGCGGCAGACCTCTCCTGACCCACCCGCTGCTCCCCTCAGCAGTGTATTTCAGTCGGTCTGCCTGTTCTGCTCCCTGCTCTGTCTCTGGTGAATCCTCTTCCATACACACTCCCCCCTGACCCCACCTCTGGCCTTTACCCCGGTTCTTGTATGCGTAAATAAATAAATTTTAAAAAAGAAAAAAAGTCAAGAAGCAAGACTGACATTTCAGTGTTTCCTCTGATGAGTTACATGCATCTGTGAATGAGATATTTAGGGACCCCGGGGTCCTGCCCTGCGCCAGCCTCGTGCCTACCTGCCTGCCTTCTGGGTCATCGCGTGTGGCTCACTTTCCAGAGAGAGAAGGCAGCTCTTGTGTGCTGCAATCACCTGACATTGCTTACTTCCCTTGACTGTCATTGTTCTTTTCTTTCCTGCAGCTTCTGGGTGGCAGGTCTGGGGTAGGGTGCGGGGTAAGGGGAGGTCCCTTGACGCCAGGGACCTGGTTCTGTTCCTGGGTAGTCAGACCAAATCTCATTTTCTTTAGGGGAAGCTCATGCTGGTAACAGGACTGCCTAACTGGGAGATCTTTTGAAGTGTGCCTTCAGATATCAAGTGAATATTGGTAGACAGTGTGTCGGGTGGAGGGGAAGGAGGCTTCAGAACCAAACCTCCCCACACAGTGCACCGTCAAATTGGGTCTTGTCTCCACCAGGGCTGCTTCTGGGAGAAGCTTGGTTCTTCTGGGATGGCCAGGAAGTGGTGGCTTCCTCACCTGGTTGCTCTAGGTGAAGATTGTAGACATAGTTCATTTCATTGTGCTTCGCTCTATTGCTCTTTGCAGATACTGCGCATTACAAATGGAAGACTTGGCAACCCTGCTTTGAGCAAGGACATCCTTGCTCATGTTGTGTCTCTGTGTCACATGTAGTTAAGGTGTGCACACTGGGAATTTTAGACATAATGCTGTTGCATACTTTCTAGAAGATAGTACGGTGTAAGCATAGCTCGTATGCGTTGTGGTATTCATTTTACTGCTGTGGTCCAGAACAAAACCTGCTGACTTCAGAGGTGTAGCCATGTTAGGTTCAACTAAACAACATTTCTGACCTTCTCTTGACAGTCCAGGCTGCTAGAAGAATCCATCGTCAGGTCAGCTCCCTCCCCTAGAACTTGGTGGTTGCAGATTCCTAGCTGTGTGACGTCTGGGGAGTCTCTTGCCCTCTCTGGGCCTCCCTTTCCAAATCTGAAAAATGAAGCATTTGAATGAATTCCTCAAGACTGTGCTTGTTGACTCCAGGTTGTTGGGTTGTAGACTTGTCATTTTTCCCCATCCTGGGCTTGGTAAATAAAATTCCCTCAATTGATAGTTAATGAAATGAATGTGCAGGATGTGATACTTGTCATTCTGCCTCAAATCTAGACCCTGCTGATGGTGCCCATGGGACATGATAGCTCTTGACCCCAGTGGTGACCTGGACTTGAGGCTAACCCATTTTCCTGAAGAGGACCCAGATTCTGGGGACTCAATGGCTGACCTAGAACTTGAATGTGGGTCCTTCATCTTTCATCTGCGGTTCCCATCAGCCTCAGGAGAAAACCCTCAGGTTGTACCATTAGCTTTCCTGGAGTTTAAAGGCAATTTAGTTGTCTGCCTGCCCTGGCCCGGGTGATGTCCTTAGGTCTTTCTAGGTGAATTTTCTCACCTAGAAGGGGGTTGGTGCTCATGGGCCCCTCACCTGGGCTGGGGGGCAGACTTGGCTATGTGTGACTATTTACCCCTCCTTTCTGCGATTCTCTTAACCCTCCAAAGTCCTCAGGAACAAGAAGGAGAACTTTCAGTGTGGGATGAGGTGAGTGAGGAGGCCGATTTCAGAACCCCCAGCAAACAAAGCCTCAGTGTTCCCAGGGCTGGAAGGTGTGGCCTACTCCTTTCTGGGGGGGGGGTAGGAGGAGGGGTGGGGAGTGGCAGTTCCCAGCACTGCTCAGAAGCATCCCTACCCACCTGACCCACTCCCTTAAGGGAGAACCCATTCTAGGAGGAAGGGAGGGCATCTCTGGAGAAAGCAGGAAGGAAGCTCTGAAAAGATCTGCATTACAAAGCCTCTTACAAAATCCCGGCAGGGCTTCTGCTGGCTCCAGGCAGATGTGTCCCAGCAAGTCCCAGGCCCAGCTCAGCTCCCCACTGCACCTGCCCTCCGCATGCCTTGCGGTGACGCCATGTTTGATTTTGCTAAGTCTGTGAAAGGGAGAGGCGACTACTGGATGGGCCTCTGCCCTCTGGCACACTCTGAAGCCATTCTACATCTCAGGGAGGGGGGTTCTCGGCTGTAGAGCTACATGCTATCTGTGGGAGCCCGTGGGGAGTCACCCGGACGTGAGCCCTTCACTCCCGTGTGGCATAGCCGGTGCTGTGCTTAGCTCCGACTGTGCCCTGGCACCGCCGCCCGCCTGCAGCCAAGCCTCAGTTCCTTTCTCATCATCCTTCAGCCAAACCTCTCAGAGTCAAGTCCTGCAGCCCCAGTGGTCCTCTTCGTTGCATGTCTTTGATGTCTAGGAGTACATGCTCGGGCGGTCACCTGGTTGTCATCCATCTTGTACGAGTCCTTGCTCCACACTGGACCTTCCTTTGTCCTCTTGGCTAGTCTTTTCTTTCCTTGTTACTGCTCTCTGATTCCTTCTGCCAAAAGTCTGAAAGAGTTAAGTGGGTAGTTTACCCCTTGATTGGCCTCCCCACGAGAGCAAGGATCTCACCTCTGTCATGAAATCCTCAGTGTCTACCATAGTGCCGGGAGCTACTGGTGGCCAAACAGATGTTTGTTGAATGAATGAATGAACGAATGGTCATCATTTGTTGTTCAGTCGAGAGCTGGAACAGACAGCTCTAACTCTTCACAGTACTTCCAGGGCGCACGCACTCTTTCTGCATGGGGACTGCAAACTTCCTCGATGCCAAAAGCCATCAAAAGTATTGACTGGTAGAAGGGTGTTGGCATGTAGGTGCAGGTTACTTTATTCTGCCAGCTTGGGCAGCCTGCTGTAATACCAGGCTTTTGGGTGGAGCTTTGTGGGTGAAACTTCCGGGAATTGATTCACTACCACGTGGGGAGTGAGATGGTCACACTCACCTGCATTTACCTGAATCGTTTACATGCTTTAACTTTGTCAGGAGCCTAAGCCTGTCGGCAAAGGACAGCAGTCAAAGTGTCTGAGCCCCTACTGAGGGCATTTTTAGACAATATGTGATATATTTCTTGACCCCAGCATGATTGGGGTTTCTGGGAGGAGCCAGAAAGGCACCTGTGTGAGTAACCCGTGAAAGGAGCGTTCTGTGGGCGCTAGTGGTCCTTAGTGTGGGACAGGGCAGCGGAAGGTCTGGGAAGACAGTCCCCACTGCAACGGGGTGGGGAGACCAGCCAGTGCAGCCTTGAAGGGTGAACCTGGCACAGGGCGTGGCACAGACGAGCCTCTCTGCAGTGTCGAGGGAGGGCTGAGAGCCTTCCCGTCACAAGGGAAGTGCGTGCAAGGTGGAGGGTGAATGTGTCAGAATAGTGGAAACCAGACATTTCAAAGCATGGTTCTGGGAGGCAGACAATCACAGGCGTGGAGAATCTGAGCCCAGCCCAATGTGGGTGATGTCTTATTTCTTTTTAAACATTGATTTATTTATGCATGCAGAACTGGGGTGCAGGCCAGAGGTGCTGGGGGGCGAGATGATTCATCAGAGACAGAGTGGGGAGCAGAACAGGCAGATCGACTGAAATCCACTGCTGAGGGGAGCAGCGGGGAGACAGGAGGGGTCTGCTGCGCCATGTGGGTCCCTCCCTGGCCGGGGATTGAACTCATGCTGCAGTGATGTGACAGCTTCACAGTGCGGCGCTTTAACCCGTTGCGCCATTAGGGAGGGCCCGGGTGTCTTGTTTTAGATTCTTCTCTTTGGGTGACAGTAATTCATCAGGGAGCTTATCTTTGGAAGTGCAAGTGAACAACGGGGGAGAGCAAATCGGGAGGAAGAGAGTTGCTACATGGTACATTCATGGGGACTTGCAACGATGCGCACTGGCCACCCTCTGAGGCGCTGCGTAGAATAAACTGCAGAAATGCCAGAGAGAGGGTGGGAAGGATGGGCTATTTGCCCAGGGACTCCTTTCCCCATTGCTGAGGTAGATGAAGTCCCTGACGCTACTGGGTGCTTTCTGAAAAGAGGGGAGGAAGCCTCCAGAAGGCTGCTGGAAGCATTGTGAGCAATAGAAAGCACAAGGGAGCCATAGCTGGCTGCAGCGGGAGAGAGTTACCTGCTAGAAATTCCCACGGGCTTCAGGGGTGCTCAGGGCACAGTGGCCATTGGGTGAAGGCAGATGGGCAGATGAAGACCCTAATTTTGCACCACGAAGAGGGAGGCCTAGGCGCTCCTTCCCTGGACACGCATGTGCATACCCAGTGGCCATCGCCTAGAAGTCTAAGGGTCAGGCTGGCCCGTTCCAGGACCACCTGGTGGCCCTGAGTTCCCCCTCCCATGACAGCATTTGCTGCCATCGGTTTGGATTTGCTTGCCTCGGGTTATTTGTCTCCCACACCAAGTGCAGACAACCCAGCCAGCCACCTGGGGTTTGTCCATCTCTGGACTCCCACTGGCCAGAGAGCCCTGGGCTCCTTCCTTGCACTGTCCTCCCTTTGATATTTTTAAGCGCCAATACCACATTCATCTGCATATCCTCATCAGCGGAAATCAGGTCCGGCCGCCTGAGAGATTTCCACAGGATGGGACATCAGGACAGGCTGGCACGTTGTCTTTCCTCCATGTCCAGCTACTTCCAATCTCTCCCTTGAACGGCTACATCAATGAAAGTTCTCCCAAACACATGGCTGATAAAGAAAAGAAGTTTCCAGAGGGAGACATGGGGTAGCATCCCATTTGCTAACCCAAGCTCTCTGTCCAGGGGGTTCTGGGCAGAGTAAAAGTAAGATGCCATGTGTATATTTTGTCCATTGGCAAAATGACAACTTCAAAGAAATGTGCATCGGCAGGGGCAGGCTGGTGTCCGGCCTGGGAATCGGCATTGTGAAGTGAGCACGGGTGTGTAGGTGTGGTGGGTGGTGGCTGGTCTACACAGACTCCCAGAGCTGCCAGGGCAGCTGAGGAATTGAGTTTCAAAATAGATTTAATTCACTGAAATTTAAATAGTCCCACTCAGGCTGCGGTGTGAGGTGGAACACTCGCCAACAGCTGCGACTAAGCTTTGTCCATCTGTGATCTCTGCGGGACGCCTGTCGGAGAAACGACTGTGGCACCGATAACGGTCATGACAATAATGCTTTATGGACTCGTCATTTGCTCTTTGGGGAGAGACTCTTTTCATGTGCACTATCTTCTGGAAGCTTCCTGGTGGCCCTTCTATTGGCTGCATAGAAACAGTATTTACTGAGCGCTGGCTTTGTATCACCTACTGTCCCACCTGCCTTCCACATGTGCTTCACGCAGCCCCATGGGTCACCCCATCCTGCAGAGGACGGCCCTGAGGCATGGCCGTCAGCTTCCTCCTGGGGTCACTCACCTGGAGCAGGCCAGCTCTGGGCTTTGAGCCTACGGTCCAGCCTGGCTCAGATCTCCTAGGCAGAACCTGGCGCTTGGCTGCCTGGGAGACAACATCGTCCTATGTAGCTTTTTCCTTTTTTTTTTTTTAAAGATTTATTTATTTATGTTTACAGAACTGGGGTACAGGCCAGAGGTGTGGTGGGTGAGAGGATTCACCTGAGACAGAGTGGAGGCAGAAGAGGCAGATTGACTGAAATCCACTGCTGAGGGGAGCAGCGGGGAGACAGGAGAGGTCTGCTGTGTCCTGTCCTGGCGGGGGATAGAACTGGTGCAGCTGTGGCTTCAGAGAGCTTCATAACGCGGTGCTTTAATCTGCTGCACCACCAGGGAGAGCCCCGCTTTTTCCTTTTTAACAAGTAGGCGAAACAAAGGAATAGTAAGACTTTCCCCGAAGCCTGAGCCCAAGGCCAGCCAATGTGCACATCCTGCCATGGAGAGAGGCTCACAGGATGTGGCAACAGGTGGGTCCTGGGCCTCGCTGCCTGTCCTCCGGGTTGCACGGGTGACTGTGGACAGAGGGACGGTGCTGGGTCTGGGCCCGCCAGGTCCCTCCTGCGGTACTGCCACCATCTCGCCTCCTCTCTCTCCTGCCTCTGAGCCTTCTCCATCCAGCACTTTGCTTGTTGCCAGACAGAACTGGTGAAAACCTCCCTTTCGGCGCCAGGGAATAGGGTGGGGAGAGATGGGTGGGGAGAGACGGGTGTGGGTGGACCAGGAAGGTGGCGGAAGGAAGGAGGGCGGGGCAGGGGGTGCTGTGGGGGTAAGGCGGAAGGAAGGACACTTACCGGTAGCCGGTTACTGACAGGCTTTCTACCTTACGCATTCTCATTCCTGCTCCTGCAAGCACGATGCACTCTTCCAGGAACAACCCCTGGGGCAGAGCAAAGATTCAGCGCTCGCTGCTGGAACTGTACAGACCCACCGTCTGGAAATGTGGAGTAGGGCAGAGGTTTGGGGGTTCAGTCTTGACACTGCCATTGATCTGCTCTGTGTCATGAAGCAGGTTGCTAACTCCTCCCCACTTTGACTTCTTTATCTCTGATAAGGGCTGAATAATAGCACCTACCGCTGTCATCTCAGGAAATAATGCAGCATGATACATCAGCAGTGCTGAGCACACCACCTGGTAGATAGTGAGCGCTCAGGGAACACCAAGGTCTGTGTCTGTGGGGTTGGCACTACCTGTACAAACAAATCAAGAACCCCATTGCAAGCTCTGCCGTCAGTCGGGCATCCTTAATGCCTCTGCTATGCATAAGTAATATTCTCAGCAATGAGAATGGGAGACTGGTGACAAAGAGGAATAAATGTGTGACCTCAAGGAACTCAGTCTAGACAGGATTCCAAATGCTTGGATTCCAGCTGGATTGGGCCGATGAGTTGTCAGGCAGTGGGTATCTCAGAGGACTTCTTGGAAGAGGTGGCAGATGAGCTGACTTTGAAAGGTAGGCAGAAGATGAACACAGTTCTCCACAAGCATAGGTGAAAGGTGTACTGGGTAGTGACTGGAACCACGATGGGACTAGAGAAGTTTGATGTCTGTTTGGAAAAAGCAACTATTTCTGTTAGCTTGGAGGGTAGCAAGGGTTGTGGTGGGGGACAAAGATACAATTAACAAGGAGGTTAAAGTCAGACTATAGGAGACTTGATGACTGCGTATCGAGTTCACGTGTAACTTTGTGCACCTTAAGGGGATTCTGGAAGTTTTTTTTTTTTTTTTTTGAAAATTCTCAGATATATTGACTTGAAATTTAAATTGCTAACTCTCAATTGGACATGGAAAAGCAGAGTTCCAAGGAGACCCAAGGAACTCTTGAAAAGGGGCAAATTGGACGAACATTCACAGAATAGTAGGACACATACATTTCGTAAGAAGCAAATCAGCATGATGCGGGGACAGTTAGAAAACTTGACCCAGGGAATGGAATTGCAGTATGAACCTGCTCTAAAAGATACACGAGGAAGTTGATACTGTCACTTTTGGCCAACTTTATGTGGGTGAGATATTTAAAAAGCTTTCATATATATATTTTGACTTTTAAAAGAATACTTCATTTTCCAATGGATGACAGGACAGTTGCAAAGGTGACTTCTACCCTCTACCCACCCAGTGTTTTTTTCTTATTAGCAGTGTCCATTGATAATAATGAAGGAATCACTATTAACATCTTATTATTGACTAAAGTTTATATTTTATTAATATTTCCTTATTATCTTATGTCAATTTTCTGGCCCAGGACCCCATATTGCATTGAGTGGTCATGTCTCCTTGGGCTCCTCTGAGTCGAGGCAGTCTCAAATTTAGCTTGTTTTGATGACCTTGCCAGTTTGTTTTTTTTAAAGATTTATTTATTTATGCATACAGGCCAAAGGTGCAGGGCGGTGAGAGGATTCACCAGAGAGAGAGAGTGGAGAGCAAAACATGCAGATCCACGACGTACATTGCTGAGGGGAGCAGTGGGCGGGTCAGGAGAGGTCTGCTGCGCCATGTGGTCACCTCCAGGGCAGGTGGGGATTGAACTCATGCTGAAGTGGCTTTAGCTTCTTCGTGCTGAGCTTTAACCCACCAGGGAGGGCCGACCTTGCCAGT
>NW_004567139.1:6505323-6530490 GCF_000260355.1 Condylura cristata | reverse complement strand
TCGAACTCATGCGGAAGTGGCTTTAGATTCTCAGTGCTGTGCTTTAACCTGCTGCGCCACCAGGGAGGGCCGACCTTGCCAGTTTTAAGGGCCACCCACTGGCAATTTTTCATGACTGGATGGTGAGGAGTCACATGACACCTCCATCCTTCCATAGTTACTCTTGGCCTGAAGTCACTATGGGCAACCTGCCCCAGGAGCAGAAAGTTACGGGTAGAAGAGCTACCAGCATTTTTGGAATTGTGCAGATTTGTTCATTCCCTTCGTCTACTGATGTAGCCAACCCTCGAACGATAGCAATATAGACTCACGAATATCCGTCTCATCCCTGGGATTATAACCCTACCCTACTATACTTAATTACCAACGAAGGCAGGGCCCCAGGGTTGCTTTTGCGCTGAAAGAGGGCCCTCGAACTACATCTCCCAGGAGGCCGTTCGGCCTGGTCCCCGCCCCTCCCCTCGCCCCGCCCACTTCCCCGCCCCTCCCGCTCCGCTGGTATATAAGGACTGAATGGCCCTGAGGCGGGCAGAGCGCAGAGGCGGCGCGAGCGGGAGCCTGGGGACGCAACCTCGCCCTCCTCCCCCGAGCCTCCTCCGCGCTGAGGGCGCCCACCACCGCCACCCGGGGCCTGGGGACCCGCAGCCCAGAAGCCGAGAGCGGACTCACCCTTGGTGCCTTCCCGGCCTGGGCGGACCTCCCGGCTCGCGCTGGCGTGTACAGCGGAGAGAAGCGAGGGGCGGCGTCCGGGCTCTGCCCTCGGAGCGCGGGGAGGCGGGATGCTCCGGCCCCGGTCGGCGGGCGCGGCGGGTGTCGCAGTCGGTCCTGAGGGACTCGGTCCTTGGGAACCCCCGCGCGTTACTTCCCCGCCATGTCCGCGAGCGTCGCGCGCAGAGGCCAGGGTCTGACGGCGCTGGGGACTGGGGTGGGGAGTCCGGACCCCCGAACGTGGATTACTTGGTGTGTACCAGCCGGACTGGAAGACCGGCGACCTCGTCGCCCTCCGTGGATTGATCCATTCTCCCCAACAGCCGGCGCCAACCTGGATGGTGGTAAGTTGCCCCGCCATCTCGGGCTGGGGATTTGACTTGACATTTTTTTAACTTACCCCCCCACCCCCGCCCCAAATCTCAACCTCCCGTCGGTCTCCCGTCTGGGTTCCAATTTTTGTCCTTACACTTGACATCTTCTCGGAGGTCATTTTAGCTGCGCCTCTGCCTCTCGCGGTCAGTCCCTGAGCTGGCCCCGCAGGGACTGAGCCCTGGCGCCTGTCACTGGCCATCCACAATGTGGCTGCAGCATGGAGTCCCTCTCCTGTTGGGGGTGGGGCTGGGGCTTTTCGGAGGGCCGTGGTGTCTGGTGCGGTGACGAGCTGCTTGACTTGAAGGACGGCCACCATCCTGGGCTCCCCAGGGCAGGTTTCCGAGTGGGTGGAGACAGTAGGTTCACTGTACTCTGCCACCTTCCACCCTCTGGCGAACTTGCTCCTGGTCAAACTGAGGAGTGAGGCTTAGTCCAGAGTTCTGAAGGGAAAGCCAGGGCCTCTCCCAAAAGCTCCACCCCCCACCCCCCCTCCCCCACCTTGGCGTCTGTGCTGTGCTGGGCATTGTGCTGTCTGTCAAGGAGGACCCAGGAACAGATGTTTGTTGAATGAATGACTGAGCCACAGCCTTGAGCTTCAGATGAGCCAGGGTCCTCTTTCCCCTCCCCCTTGGCACTTACACCCAACCCCGGCCCTTCTTGCCGAGGCGCGAGGCGCGAAGTGAGTCCTGGTTGTGTCCTCCCAGATGCGGGTTCTCCTCCCTGCTCCCGCATCTCCCGCGCGGCTGCCTGTCTGTCCTGGTCTGTTTCCCACCCAGGAGTCCTTCCTGCAGTGAAAACTTCCAGAGGCCGTGCTGGTGTTTGTGCTCACTAAACACCTGCTTGCCGGAAAAGGCAGGGGCACGCCTTTTCTCTTTTATAGAAAATCACAAGAAAGTGCAAAAAGCAGGGGTAAAACCCCTCCTGTCCCCACAACGATGCTGGCTTTTGACATATTTTTATTGCTGAAGTCCTGCCATTTTGTTTCCTGCTTTTCTCCCTCAATTTTATCGAACAGCCCCCTGTGCAGTGGTTGCCTGGCATTGTCCCCTGCTGCAGGCTGGCATCAGAGGTGGCTCCACAATCCCCTATTGTTGCACTCAGCTGGCCCCAGCTTCCTGCACCTAGAAGCCCCGTGCATGGGCGAGCACATCTTCGCCCATCGGATTTGTCCACATTTTAGATGTGCACCTTTGGAAAACTCCCAGAAACCATTCGCTTTGCTTGATCAGAGTCCTGTCTGCAGTTCAGCATGCCCTTCTGGGTAGCCGTTTCTGGGGGCCTTGGCGAAGAGCTCCACTTAGCCATGAGGTGTGACCCCACCGGAAGGTATACCTTCCCTGCTGGGGAAGCTGCCGCTGAGGAATGCTGTGGTCTGTCCTGTTTTTCCTACAGGGAAGAGCTGATGGGCTCTGGTGTCAGGGTCCCCAAGGTTTGCCTGCAGGACTGTGATGGAAGTGCTTTGAGGGGGACCAAAGAGGAAGACTCCTGGGCCGCTGAGTAAGGGTGCTGCACTGTGAGCCCCGCGCCTGCTGTCTGGGGGTGGGAGGGACAGAGATAGGCATTCAGGCACCCATGCTAATAATTTAGTCCAGCTGGTTAGGCCAGGAACCCTCCATAAGAGCCCCCAAGGATGAAAGCTGGTGACCTTCTGGGTGCGTTGGGGACAGAGGGGGTTTGGAGGGCGCTTGGAAGCTCTGTGCCCCTCCCCCATTCCTGGCCTGAGCCTGTCTTCTGTCCTGTCTCTTCCCTCCTGCGGCCCCTGAGTTACAGCCTTTTACAGTAAGCCAGCCATCTAGTAGATTTCTAAAAACTGCTGTTTTTTTAAATGAACTTTTAATTTTGATGTAAAATTGAGACTTACGGAAAAGTTGCCACATTGGTACACAGACCTTGCCCACCCCGGCTTCCACATTCCAGCGCAGGGGCTGAGTGTGGCCTCCCCTACAGGCTTCATTCAGATTTCTGCCGTGCTCCCGCACGTGGCCTTTTTCTGGCCCTGCATGCACTGGTTTCGATTCGACCTTTATTGACCTTTGTTTTATGCTGATTTTATTCCCAGACCATCGCTTTTGTTTCTTCAGTTTCTTCCGCCCTATCTCTTTTCTGCTGTGCATCCTCTCTGGCTTAGGAGCAATCTGCCCTTTCTGGGGACCCGTCGTCGTCTCCATGTGGGGGCTCCTCCGACTGTGAGCTCTGTAAGCTCTGTGACTCAGCGGGGCGATCCCTGCATCTGGATGTGCTCCGTGACCAGAGACTCTGCACCTAGCCCTCACGTCAGCACGCTCGGCATGCAAATTGGGCCTCTGACCTTGTGTCCAGCCCCGCTGTCTGGCCTGGGCCCCTGCCCACTCCACTCCTGCAGCGTGTCTGTGCACACATGCACGCATGTGTGAGTGTGTGTGTGTGCGCGCCTGTGCAAGCCCACTGTAAGGACGGACTGGCCTGTGGCACCTCGTCAGAGCACTGTCCCGAGACAGTGGTGACCATTAGCGCACGTGCCTCTCACGGCCGGGGCAGTTTCACGAATGTTCTTACAATGAACACGAGGGGAGATGGGAGTTGAGAGAGCTGCTGCAGAACATCTCGAGGCCTGGTGGGCGGCGGAGACAACTCGGTGAGTTTGGTGACAAGTGTGCCCTTGAAACCTTTGCCCTCATCCCTGCCATAAATGCCCGTCACCTGCAGAGCTTTCTGGAGCTTTCCCCGTGGTAAATTATTCATTACTATTCATTTGTGAGAAGAGTACTTAGCCAGACGCCCCATCCCGTGGAGGCTCAAGGCCAGAGGCCCAGTCCACCTTCCTTCCCAGGGCCCTCCCTCTCGCTAGCCCCCCCCCCCCAGCAGGCAGATGTCACCCTTCAAGGCCCAGAGGGTGAAGGGTCCTGAGCACAGTGGGACAAGCATCCCTGCACCCCATTTTCTTCCCCAGCCTCCACCAGGAGCGAGACCTCAAGTGAAAGTCAGGTCTGACGTGCCCCAGCACGCTCTTTGGGGGTGGTGGGGGGTGTCTCTAGTGTGCGTGAGAGCCCGGTGCCAAGTCCCAGACCGCAGTCGCCGTGCGGGTGACTCATGGCTGGTGGCAGGGGGGTGTCTGGGTGCTGGGCGTGCAGGCCCAGCATGGAGAGCATTTCCTGGTTGTCTGGGCAGAGCAGAGGAGCTGCACCCCACTCTTATCTCTGTAAAGAGCCTGTGGAGCCATCTTGGGCTAGGAGGTGATAGTCCTTTCTTCTAGGGGCTTTGTTCCCCTAGAGAGGGCCGGGGCGAGCCAGCCTGAGGGGCTTGGGGAGCCTTGGACGTGGTTGGTTGCCCCAGTGCCATCGCACCAGACAGCTCTGTGAAGCTGAGGTGTCCGGCAAGTGGTGCTTCTCCTGCCCCTCACGGGCCACCCTTGCTCCAAACCCGCGCCCTGGAATACGCAGCGAATGGGCCCGGGCACCCCAGCAACCTGTCATCCCAGCCCGGGTCTCTGTCCCAAGGTGGAGGTGGTGCTTGTTGGGGAGGAAATGTTGAGCGCGCTGAATCTCAGCGGCACAGCCTGTGGGAATGTTTCTCCAGCCTGTCGGTGCGTAGCTGCCTGCCTTGATGTTCTTCTCTTTGGAACTCCCAGCTGCCCCATTAAGGCTTGGGGGGTCTGCCTACCCCCCTTGGCCTGTCCCCTCTCCCCCTCCACCCCCTCTCCTCTCTGTGCCCTGTGTCCCATGAGGGTCACAGTGGGAAGTCTGGGTGGGAGGGAACTTGGGGGTGTTGTGGTCAAACGCTGCAAGGCCCTGTCTACACCCGCGTGTCGCGCTCCTGGTGACTCCTCACCTCCTCATCGGAGTCTTCCCAGGCTGAAGACAGGCTCCCTGGTCTTCAAGTTGTGATTCACATGGCATAAATCGCTGGGTGATCTTGCTGACGATGTGTATTCTGAGAGCCCCCGTCCCACACCTGCCCCTCACCTCAGATTCACTGTAGATGAGGGCAGGGAAGCACTCAGGCCTCTGGGCATTTACGGGGTCCCCTTGACCTTTCTCATACAGACACTTTTTCAGAAGCAGGGAGAAGGCTGACTTCTGCCCTAGCCAAAGCGGGCTTTGAGCCTTTGCGCGCTAAAGCTTAAGCCACAGAACCTCTCTCTTTGTCTCCTCCAGAAAAGGTTCCTGGCTTACACCCCCTGGCCTGCCCCCGCCCCCCGCCGCCCCATGCACTTATTTGATGCAGATCTTGAAATGGGGTGCCCTTCGCGCTTGGTGAGGACGGCAGTGACTGCCTTTGGAAGGCCACAGACAGCCATTTCTGGATTTCAGCAAACCCTGAGGTCTGCGGTCTGCCCGCGCTTAGCGAATTCCCCGGGGCCCTTGGGAGCTGCCCCTTGGTAGGCATCTTCCTGGTACATTTGTGTGCCCACGCCGACTGCTGTCGTCACAGCGTGGGGTGGGGCCCCCCAGTACTACCTTCACACCCCTCCTCACAGGATAGGAGCCCCAGGTCCCCAGACAAGCGGGCTCCGGGGTCCTGGGTGGTTTCCTGTCTCACTGTGCAGATTCACCTGATCTGCTTGGCCCCGCCGACACCCTGTGGGGCCCGGAGGTGGCTCCTTGCCCGTGTGACCTCTGGGCTGTGGCCGCGCCCTGGAGGAATGCTGACCTCACGTTCCTCCGAGAAAGCTGCTCACCATGTGAGTCATCTCTCCGGTCGTTTGTCCCTGCAGGTTGTGACTTTGCAGGTTGTGACTCTGATGCCTTCAAACCGGAGTCCTTTGTAGCTGTGTCCGTGGCCTGGGGGTTCGGTTCGGCCAGGGGCCCGGGTCTGCAGGTGCCCACTGCTCTTGGCTTCGGACCTCGGTCTCTGCCCCGGTGAGGGCTTGGAAAACGCCCCTTTCAAGTCTGATTGGGAGGATTTTCCGAGCTTTCCTGTGCCTGGAAAGTGGACTCCTGACCGCATTTCACTGTAGCCACCTCGCTGAACCAAGGACCCCCAGCAGCACAGGTCAGGCCAGACCCTGCCCCTGCGTGTGTCTGCTTTGGGCGGGCACAGACTGCCGGGCCCGGGTGCCTGAGGGGCAGGGCTTCTGGGTGCTGGTGGGCTGGACGCTGCAGCCTGGGATCTGCGTTCACCCCGAAGAGCCCTCCAGGTGCCCTCAAGCTTGTTTGAGCACAAGGGAGGTTGGCAGAGCTGGGCTCCCTCACCCAGTGGCTGTGCACCGCAGTGGCCGGCTAAGAGCTCACCCCTTTTCTGGGGTTTCTCCCCACAGTTGCCTAGGGAGACCCACTGGCCCTGTCACTGGACATCCCCAGAGCTTGTCCAGTTGGAGGCTGGCATGTCAGGCCTTGGCAGCAATGGGGTGACTGGCACCAGGGGGCTGTGCTCCCCACTTTGCCTCACGGCTCTGTGACTCCCGCGTGGAGGAGGGAGTCCTGTGTCCCTGGGGACATGGTGGCACCAGGCAGCTAGCTGTGCTTCCTGTGACTGTCGTGCAGGACAGGATCAGCCAAGCGCCAGGCGTCTCCCAGGGGTGCCCTACTGGGACCCCAGCTGTCACATTCCCCCCACGACCCACCCTGCAAGCACCTCCCTGACCCCTGCTTGTGACCGTCCTTGGGCTTCACACTGGGCTGCTTCTGTGGCCCGGGCTCTGCAGAGGCGTCTCTGGGCGGAAGGGCCCCGAACCCCTGGCGGGCCAGCTGCCAGCATCTCGGAGTCTGGCTTTTGAATGAGCTTTCTCCAGTGAAGCCAGGATGTGGTTAACCAGGGGCGCGGAGGCCCCGGCATCCCGCTCCTGACCACTGGGCTTTCCGCTCTTGCTGGTGTCCCCTTCCTTGTCACTCTGCTCCCCGCCCCGCATGTCAGTCGAATGCAGCTCAGCTCTGTTTTCCGAAGCCAGTTGCTCTGCCTTTTCTGACCATGGTGCCCCTGTCCCTCAGGTAGGCCCAAGCCCACGACGGCCACCTGCACGGCCGTGTTGGGGCAGGAGGCAGAGCGGCCTCCCCGGCCGGTGGGTCTTCCGGGCCTGGGTGCTGGCCTTGCCGACCGCAGAGGCGGAGGGCTGTCCCGGCACTTTGAAGGGCGCACCCCGTGGCTCCTAGCGGTGACCCCCACCCAGTGCTGGCGTCTGGCCCCCTCCAATCCCCCATCACCCCTGTCATGGGGCTCATACATGCCTGGAGCCTCCCCTCTACAACATGAGGGGCATTTGGGCACGTTACAGAGATCCAGGGATCTCCGGATCAACAGTCGGGTTTTGGGGTGCCCACTAGCAGAGCTTTTGGGTGATTTCTTGGCTCCTTTCATTCTCTCTCCCCTGCATGAGCCAGTCCTACGCTTACCCGCCGGTGGGATGGAGGGTGGACGTTTGCATGCCGCTGAGTGTCAGCCTCTGACTTCCTGAGGGCCAACCTGCAGCCAGGGCCATGGGTCATGTCGCCTCAGGGGCGGGGCGCACCGGGCCCTCTCCCCTGTCTGTGCTCCACACCTGCCTCTGAGCTGCAGGCTCGTGCCTCGCCCCCTCACAGCCACGGGATCCTGTGAATGGCAGTCGAGGCCGAAGCTCAGGAAGCAGGAGCGATGCGGAGGGGAGCCATGTGCTTGGGATGAGTTTGTTGCTGGGTCACACAATGGGCTGTGGACGGTGGGGGCTTCCGGCCCGTCCCGCGCCCGGGGCTCCCGGTTGGCACCAAGCCGTTGGCTGCACATGCCTCGTCGGCTCTGCTCCTGAATTTCTGAGCCTGAGGGTCCCCTTTGCGGGGGTTCTGTCTTGCACCATCAAGAGGCGGGAACGTGGCTCTTGGATCCGAGTCCAGCCTCGCAGTGGGCCGTGACTGGGCTCTCCTTTACCTGCTCCAGCTTTGTCTCTGCGAAGGCGACCTGGCCGCTCTGAGCTCCCCTACCAGGCCGGTGGCCCCCGTCTCCCTTCTGGGGACCTGTCTGCTCTTCCCTGGTGTGAAGGCCCCGTCTTGGGCCCCGGGCTGATGGATGTGTGTGGTTGCGCTGGGCTCCGCGTCGGCCGGCAGGGTTGCACGTGAGCCAGGGTGGCCATCCACGCGTGGTCTGTCCTGGCCCAGCCACTCAAGTGGCTCCCAGTGCCACACTCTGGCAGCAGGTGTAGGGGCCCCACCCTTGAGGCACTGTGATCTCCACCCTGCCCAGCGGAAGGCAGGGTGCCTGCAACCTCTTGGTCGTGCTCAAGGCGGGCTGGGTGAGCTCTGGAAGGAAGAAGAGGGCCAGAAGCTCATTGTCATGTTGATGAGTTGTTTCCACGTGAAGCCTGAGTCTGAGTGGCCTTTTCCGGGCAGGTGTGTGAAGTGGGAGGGGCCTGCTAAGAGCTGTTGTCCCACTTAACAGACTGGACACTGAGGCGCCCCAGATGAGACACTGAGGTGCCCCGGATGAGACACTGAGGTGCCCCGGATGAGACACCTAGCTTGGTCGGCTTCCAACCTAACTGCGTCTTGCCAGCTTCCAGCTCCACGCTGGATCCTGCTTTTCTTGGAAAGTGCTGGAAGTCCTCCATCAGGCGGGTTTGCAAGGAGCAAATTTTGGTATCAACCTCCCAGCCTCCACCACCCCAGTGACCCGCTGCCAGCTGTGAGATGGTGTTTCCTTCCCTCCGATGGAGGCAGACCTTTGGAACCCAGCTGGAAGGGGATTTCTTTCTCCTCCACAGAAGATGCAGTGACGTGCATGTTAGACTGATCGACGAGACGCATTGGAAGAGTCCTCTCCTAGCGTTGCCCTGACGAGGAACTCTCACTAACAGCTCCCCACATTTAAGACATCACCCCAGTTCTTCCCCTTCCGCCGATGTACAGTGTGCTTTGGAGAGTGTGAGTGGATGCACCCCTCCCCCCTCCCCCGCAGCTGGCCAGCTGGGACTGGACCAGAGCAGGTCTGTCTTTAGAGCCTGCGTGTTTCCTGACTGGTCACTCAGGAGTAGCATGTGTCCATACCCCGTGCCAGCATCTGCGAGGCCCTTGCTGAACCCCAGGTGGGCGCAGAGGCCAGGGCATGCCAGCACCTTGCTTCACAGGGGACAGTGTAGCAATTCCCTGCAGGTGGGTGACATGAGGTACTTTCTGCCTGCTAAAGGCTCCTGTCCTGGATCTGGGGGTCAGCCTGAAAGGGGCAAACCAACAGGGGTGCCAGTGGGGTCCTCCAGCTCCCTGGGTTTGCGCCCAGGTCTGCTTGGTCAGCACAAAGGCCTTGTAACCTGATTGTGCCTGGAGGGGACTCCTGGCCCCGCCCCCTCCTTCCCCCGACTCCCCCCCCTTCCCCTTAGCAAAAAGAAAAAAGAAGAAAGCCTCCCCTTTCAGCATCGGAGTCTTTAAGAATTCTCTCCATGCTAGCCCTGGGACAGAGACCCTTCTGTGAGAGTCGCTAGAGGCTTGTCCTCGGTGACACCCCGCCCCCCACATTAAAAGACCATCGAACAAGCTCCCCATTCTCCTCTGGAGAGGGTCCCTCTGTCCCAGGCCAAGCCACTCTTACGGGAGCGTTTATCCTGGGACACTCAGTTCACAAAGCCGCTGGAGTGTCAGATAAGCTCCCTCAGACCCCGGGGGAGAGGAGGACAAAACCCCCTTTATCCTGGCCCCGCAGGGAGGCCAGCGAGATTGTGCCAAAGCAGGGGTCTGAGCAAACAGCCACGAGGGGGCTGGGCAGGGGCTGGGAGAGAGCAGGGGGTCATCTGATTTTATTTCTGGGGGTAGCTCATCCCGGGGCCATGGGCCCGGGCTCTGCCAGCCCCTCCTCTCTGCTACCACCTTCGTGGGTAGGGAGAACGCGCCCCTTCAGTGAGCAGGGCGCGTGGTGTGTGCGTGTCCCGTGGGGGGTGTGGACGTGAACACCCCTTCTTACTCCACGTGTGGACTGACTGCTGCTCAGCCATGTGAGCAGACACCTCCGATTGGCTACCGGGCGCCTCGGAGGGCCCGGCCCTGCAGCCAACTCTCAGTCCTTCAGCATCAGTGCTGGCCGGGCAGGCCCAGAGGGGCAGTGTCTGCCGGGGTCCCCCAGCATCGGCCTGGCGGTGATGTCTGATCCCAGAGCCTCTGCAGAGGGCCTGGGGCAGCTCAGGGGGGGCTGCCAGGGCCCAAGTCACCTGGGCTTCAGTTTGGCCCGTCCCCCACGTCCCCATCCGTCCCAGCCCTGCACCTGGAACTGTGCAGGCACCGAGCCACCTCGGGCCCAAGAGCCGAGGGGTAGCCCTTGTCTGCCAGGTGCCCTCGGGGTCTCGGTCCTTGCGGGGCAGATGCAGAGAGAGGCCCGTGGCAGCAGCGGCCCCAGCTCGGAAGCCACCTGCTCTGAGCCGACCTCTTGGAGCAGCTGAGCCATCCCCCCCCCCCAACCCCCTGCCCACCCAGCCATGAGGCTCTGGCGGCTGTTTCATCAGCTCTGGAACAGTCCGCGTGCGAGTGTGTTTGCACCGGGTGATTCGTGTGTCTCCTCTGGCTCCTTGCCCACACGCTGGCACAGCCATGCCCAGATACCAGGCGCGCAGTGAGCATGCTTCTTTCTGGAGGGCACCGGCCCCTTCCGGAACACATGGGATCGCCCTGTGGCTGCGACTGGTCGGGGCACAAGTCTGTGCTGGTCCAGCCCTTTCTCTACCACTTTCGTCACTGACCATTTTTTGGTTTAGATTTATTTATTTATGCACAGAACGGGGGGTGGGTACAGGCCAGAGGTGCAGGGGTGGTGAGAGGATTCCCTAGAGACAGAGGGGGGAGCAGAACAGGCAGATGGACTGAAATCCACTGCTGAGGGGAGCAGCCGGGGGACAGGAGAGGCCTCGGCGCCCTGGGGGTCCCTCCCTGGCCGGGGGGGTCGAACTTGTGCCGAAGTGGCTGCGGCTGGCTGCTCAGTGCTGTGCTTCAGCCGGCTGCACCTCCAGGGAGGCCCTCACTGACCTTTTCAAGGGCCAGGGACCCTCCTGTGGTGAAGGACAGGTGAGGGGCCTCTGAGCACCCTCCTGTAGATGCTCAGCTTTGTTAGTTACCCCTGGGGGTTCCCCTCTGTCCAGCCAGGCCCATCCGGAGGCAAGGAGGGGCCGGGTTTTGGGTCCTTGCTGCCGCTGGCCGCCTCTGGGCAGCGCGGCCTGGGCACCTTCGGCCCCAGCGGCTCTCTCCCCGCCTGACAGGAGCCTCGTGCGCCTTCCGGGGAGGCGGCTCGCACCGGCGACTTTGGACAGGGAGGGGGAGCTGGGCCGCCAGCGAGTCCACGCGGGGTGGGGTGTTGTCATTTATTAGGTCTGAGAAAACAATACGGGGTTTGTCTCTAGGGTCCAGTGTGCCTGGGGAGACGAGCCAAGATGGGCTCAAGCAGAAAGAAAACAAGCACAGGTCTGACGAAAATGTGGTGACCCCGGCGAGCAGGCAGAAAAGCACCTTTGTTCAGGGAGGCCAGGGCGAGAGGGGGCCGGGAGGCAGGCGGGCAGAAGGCCCGCGAGGGGACGCGGGGGCCGGGAGGAGCCCCACGTCTCTGCCGGGGACCAGGTCACCAAGCTCAGCATGGAAGTTTCTGGAGGGGGTCCTCATGCCTTGTATTCTGGGGCAGATTTGGGGCTACTTTTCTCAGCTCTGCTCCCCAAGGGGAACCCTAGTGCTGCTGAGTCCCTGGGGGCTGGGGGGGAGGACGGAAAGGGGGCTCTGCCCTGATCTGGGGTTCCCAATGGGCCCCTGCTCAGCAGGGCTGGTGCTCTGAGTCGGAGAGAGGCTCCCAGAGACCCCGGAGGGCCTCTGGCATCTGGGGAGAGGACGCAGGCGGGGAGTCGGGGCATCAGCTGCCACCCTGTGCGGAGGAGCCCTGGGCTGCCGGAGGCCGCAGGTGGACCTCGGTCCGCGGTCCGCGGTGCTTCCTGCTCGGGTGCCCGGAGCCCCTCCGCCGGCTCTGCACCAGACCCTCCACTCCTCCTGCAGGCACCCCAAACCTGACGACGGGCCTTTCCTTGTAACGAATGGCCAGCCTTTACGCCAGAGGGGCTGGCGGGCCTCTCACCGGCGGGCCTCGGCCCGCCTGTCCTTGCCCACACCCGGCCTCCCGGGCACACAGCAGCCCCCGACAGCAGGAGCAGGGAGGGTCTCCTGCCGGGCAGTGCCCGACCGCCTGTGAGAAGCCAGTGCTGGTGACCGTGGGCGGCTATCCTTGGCCAGTGGGGCTGGACGGAGGCCCTGGGGCTGCTGTGGACCCCGCACTCCGAGGGCCTCCACGCGGATGGTCAGAGGCCCACAGGGGCGCGCTGGTGTTCGCCCTGTCAGGACCTTCTGAGCAGACGGTTCTCTCCGCTGAGATGAGGCCTTCGGCCGCCAGCGCCCTAGCATTCGCCGGTAACAGCCAACGTGAGCGCCACACAGTTTCTGGGTGCTGAGCCTTGTCACCCCAGACGCGCACACCGGCTCAGACACACGCGTGTGCACTCGCTGGATTTTATAGAGGAACTGACTTAGGCACAGAGAAGGTCAGTGACTACCCTGAGGTCACACAGCCCTGAGGCTCGTGGGTCCCGGCGGCTGTGCTGTCAGCCCCGACCACACTGTCAGGGAGTGGGAGGCTGCTCTGGCTCACCCCAGCGGCAAAAGTTCAAAGGCCTCGACTCAGCGTCGCCCACTGGCCAGCCCGGCCTGTCCACTCTGTCCAGCCGGCGCCTCCTGCAGGTGGGCTCCATGCTTGTCTGTGGGCACGTGGTGGGCCGAGGTCACCGCGTCGTGTTTCCTGCATTTGCGGGAGACCCTGGGGAAGCCAGCAGGCCCATCTCCCCTTGGGCTGAGGGTGGTGGTGGCAGGAGATGGGGGGTCTGCTGTTCCCCGCCGGAGGCCTCTGCCCTGACCCCTGCTGGCCCCTACGGCCGGGGGTGGGGTGTCCAGCTGGGGGCCTCCATGGCTTTTCCTTTGCCCCCCATGCTCCTCGCTCTTTGGTTGTTCCGGATGAGCCTGGAGGCTCGATGACCCCTCAGACTCCATGAAAGCCCCTGAGGAGCAGACAGATGCCAAGTGGGGCTCCCTCCGCCCCGAGACGGCCCTGGGCCTCCCTGTCCACTCTCTGCGGCCTGTGGCCGAGCAGGCGGAGAGGGTGGCGCGCCGGGTTTGCCGCTGTGAGCTGGGGGTCCAGGAGCTTTTGGGGGAGAAACCGAAGTTCAGGGTCCCTCTCCGGCCCCCTCAAAACCGGGTGCTCCCCGCCCAGCGCGCCTCCCCCATTCCTCCTTTGTGTCCTCTCTCCTCCCCTCAGCCGGGGCTGTTTCCTCGGAGTTCCAGCCTTCAGGTGTTCTACTGTGTGAGTCGCTCACGGTCAGGCCGCGGCTGCCTGCTGCTCTCCCGGCTTCCCGCCTCATTCCCTCCAGCTCCCCGTCTTGCCCGTCTTGCCCGAGTTCCCGCAAGTTCCGGCTGCAGCGCTCGCTGGAACTTGCTAACTGAGGGCTGACGGTGTGCAGGGCTGGCGGCCCTCACCCACCCTGCCCCTGGCTCGCTGAGCTGACGGGGAGGCCGAGGGTCCAGCCCAGCGTGGCAGCAGGGGTGCAGGGCCGGCCGGCTCCGGCCGGTGCTGGCTCACATCCCAGCTTCCTGGGAAGTCCTCCTGGGGCCCTTTCCCTTAGCCCAAACTTGACCTTGGGCTTTCCAGGATTGACTTTTAAGCCCAGCTTGGTGCCGGCACCCGGGAGATGTCATTGTGCAACCGTGACCTTGAAGGACAAAGCTCCACAGTGGTGTCTGAGTCTCGGGCGTGGGGGAGAGCCTCACCCCTGCAGGGGCAGGGGATGGCCGATCCCGTGTCAAGGGAAAGCCAGTCTAGCCAGCCCACCAGCAGCCATCAGCTGGGGTTCCAGCCCTCGGGGGCAGGTGGGGGGGCAGGACACACTCTTGGGGACTGGGGGACACCCCCGGGACACCCCCCTGGCGACTGGGGGTGGCTTTGGGAATGGCGCTCGCTTTCCCTGCTCTCCCACCTGCCTACTTGGCCACCAACCTCTCTGTTTCTAAGTCAGCTGGACTGAGGTGTCCTTTACACGCTACGAGACCTCTCTGCTGCAAGGGGTGCAGTGGACCTCGTCTCCCTCCCTGGGCAGCCCACCGGGCTCCCCGGAGTCTCCCTCTCAGAGGAAGCCGGCTGTGCAGGCAGCCACGCACACCCCCTGTGAGAGGGAGACTGGGTGTGTCCAGACTGAAATACGTGCGCGGCCATGTAGGGGTTAACGGGATCTTGGCGCCTGGTGTTTGGGTGGAGCTGGGCGCTGACCTGGGCGTCTGGGCAGCTCCGTGGCTGCTCCCAATGCCCGTGCCCACCTTGCCAGCCAGCTGTGCCGGCCGGCTTCCTCCATCTGGGCTGCTGCGGCCCCATTAAGTCATAATGACAGACGCAGAAGGGCTGTTTCCTGGTCATTAGAGTAAGTGGAAGATTGCAGCCCGGTCCAGCCCGCCTGCCAGCCAGGAAGGCCTTTGTCCTCCCATCTCGCTGGCCCAGCTCCCCCAAAGGGCCCTGAGGTTGTTGGCCAAGCCCCCCCCACACCCCCGAGTGGTCCCTGGGCTGCGGCTGATTTTCCTCTTGGCAAGTTGATTGTTCATCAGGGTGGACGTGCCCGCGACTCCCTCACGCCCTCCCTATCACCCCAGCCCAGTCCAGGGAGACAAGGAGGGAGGAGACGCTTATTCACTCTGCAAACACAGCCTGTGAGTCCGGCACAGACAGAGGGGAGGATGGAGCGGAGCAGCCCAGAGGGGAGAACTGGGCGGCAGAGGCAGCGGCTTCACAGGGGACGAGCAGGCTGGCCAGAGCCCCGATCGGGGAGGACCTCCGGGCTGCCTGCGAGGACAGAGAACCTTGAGGTGGGCTGCGGTGAGCCATGGGGCCCATGGACCAGGGGACACGGTGGCAGCCACCAGGGGCATCTGGGCCGGAGAGGAGGCAGCGGCCCAGGCAGAGCTGTGCGGGTGGGCAGTGAGCACTGAGGACAGAGAAGCTGCAGAGCTCCGTGGAGCCGGCGCCCTCGGACCCCCACCAGGAGGCTTCAGGGGCCCTGTGGCTGCTCCTGACGTGCCCTCAGGGCAGGGGAAGGTGGTGGAGGTGCAGTGGGCTCTGGTTGGGCATGGGGTCAGCAGCCGCAGGCTGGCGTGCATGGCCGTGGCCCCGGGGACCCTCGACCGCCTTCTCTTCCCATTTGACATCACTGCTCAGCCTGTTATCCAGGACGGCTTCATATTAAGAAAAAACCATCTCACTGGGTCCCGCCCCCACCTCCGTCCCCCTGTGCGTTAATTGCCCGCCGAGGGGCTTCCGCTCCTTTGCGGCCGGCAGAGGGCGCACCGGCTCCTCGGTGTCACCTTGGCCCTGGTCTGGCAGTGTCTGTGCCTGCTGCTGTAGAACTCACCCCCGCTTTGCTCGGGACCAGTCCTGAGTAGCAGAGAAGCTGGCTTGGAGTTCCGGCTCTTGGCTGGTCTGGATGTCTCAGTAACAGAATACTGTCCACCCTCCTGGCCCTGGCTTCTCCTCCTCTCTCTCCCTGCGACGCCACGCTCTCCCTGCTCGAAGGACCCCTTCTGCTTTTGGGGACCCCCACCCCCCCGCCGCAGGGTTGTGCAGCCTGAGCAGCTCGTCTGTCCCCTTCCGTGGCTGCCAGCCTCAGGCGAGAGGGGGAAGTGTGGACAGCACGTGAAGGGGGCCCTTGAGTGTCCACCTGCTCCTGCCTCGCACCCTGCGGGCCTCGGGCACAGGGGCCCTGGGAGGAGGAGCGGCCCGCGCTGGGATTCCGGGCCAGCCCGAGGGGCTCCCTCCTGTCCTGATGCGTCCTCTGGAGCTCCGAGCGCTAATCAGACCCGCCGGAGGAGCCGAACTGGTGGTGCACCTGGCTCAGGTGGTGTACCTGGCTCACGGCCGGACTCAAGGGCCACCAGTGGCCCTGACCTGGGGTTGCTGCGTGCAGGGTGTGCTGGGTGTGTGTGTGTGTGTGTGTGTGTGTGTGTGTGTGTGTGTGTGCACGCGTGCGTCCCAAGAGAGCCCTCCTTAGTCATCCTGCTGGCAGAGGGAGGGAGAGGATGGGAAAGTCCGGCCGGCGGAGCAGTTTGCCACAAACAGCAAGAGGCTTCTGCTCTGTGTCCCTGCGGTCAGCAGGATTTTAAGTGTCAGGAAATTTGAAAACTTGACCATGACCTGACAAGAAGCCCAGTTGACATCTCCTGGGGTGCGAGTGTGGAGGCCTCGTGGCCCTGGGGTGCCTCTCCCTGGGTGACCACTCTGCCTCTGTCCTTGCGCTTTCGGCCAGGATGATTCCTGTGTCACCCGCCGCCGATGGCCCCGACCCGCAGGCTGGGCCTCTGGGGCTCCGTAGCCCCCACCGGCTGTCATAAACATCTTTGTCCCTTATGATTCTTATTTTTTGTAATAAGGGGACCTGTTTGGACAGACTTGCATCTCCGATCTGGCAATCACGACCTTATCCGGTTCCTGCTGCCCCCGGCCAGTTCAGGAGCTGCGTGGAACTCCTGCCTGGGGGCGGCGGGTACGGAAGGAAAGGGGTCCTGGCTGAGGGGAGGTCTGCTGGGGTGAGGTGTGGGTGCTTGAGGACAGAGACAGGTCACCCCTGGAGGGGTACCCTATCACTTTCCATGTGGCTCGGGGTCCCCGTGGGCCCCCGAGTCCTGGGGCACCCTCCTCCCTCAAGAAAAAAAAATACACTTGACAACTGTGTTTCAGACAGTAGTGATGCCCATTGGAACATTTTCGTTAGCCTCAAAATGTGTTTCGTTCTAATTTTAAATGAAAGTAAAACATTTTCACGAGCCCTTACAAGTTAGTGGGGGGCCCTGGTACTGCGCGCGTGCCCTGCCACCAAGGAGGAGCCCCCGGGTCTGAGAGGGGGCCGCCTCCCCTGGCACGTGGCTGTGTTTAGGAATGAGACTCCCGTCCGCAGGCGAAGGGGACAGTAACTTACCCAAAACAGCATGTTTCTAGGTTGCCTTCCCTCAACATCGGGGCCTGTGCCCCCATGAGTGAGGGGCCTCCTGGGCTTAGGGTCCCCACGCATTGGCATCGTGTGTGTGTTGGGGGGCCCGGGGTTCCCGGGCAGTGTGGCGGGGCCGCCTGTGGGGACCCGCCAGGCGCCGAATGAGGGTGGCGATTGTGGCTCACTTTGCTGGACGGATTCGGTCTTGCGAAGTCGTGACGGTCGGCTGACCTCGTCCTCTGCCAGGAAACCATTCTGGGGGGTTGATCTTGGCGTAACATGCGAGTGGAGGGCAGGAAGGGGCCAGCGCCTGGGGCCGCAGCTTGGCCCTAATGGGGAGTGGTCGCAAAGATCGGGGCTGCCCCCGAGGCGCCCGGTGCGGGGCGTCCTGCCGCGTCCCGGGGTGACTGGGGCGGCAGGGAGGCCCCGCTGCTTGGGAAGCAGGGTGGCTGGCGCCCCCTGTGCCTCCACCCCCTGCACGTTGTCTGAGTGCCTCTGGGGGCACCCTGGGCGGTTGAGTGCCCCCGCGGGGCCGCTGGCCTGCGGCCTGGAGCCTGTGGGGTGGAAGACTCGTGCGCAGACAGACGCGGGCACACACGCACACGTCACCTTCTGCCTGGCGACGCAGCACACGTGTGGGGCACCACGGCGTGCCCTTGTAGATGTCCTCAAGATGCGACGGGGCCGCGGGGGCAGATCGAGGCTCTGTCCTGCGGGCAGTGGGGCTCGGGCCCCTGGGGTGCTGGAGCTGGCTGCAGCTTGTGCCGGGGCGGGGGGCCGTCAGCCCCTGCAGGACTCCCGCCAGGGCTGGACCCCGAGAACGCCCGTTTGCCTTTGGGGAGGTGCTTTGCTAAGGGAGATGGCCTCCTGCTGGACTCTGCGCCAGCCTTGGGTGGTGCTGGGCGTGTGGGGACGCCTCACCTGCAGGATGGGGAGCTGGGCCGGCCTGGGGGCCCTGCTGGAGCTTCAGTAGGTGTCCAGGCACCCAGTGTGGGGTGCCAGTGGGCACACTCCCACTTGCATACCGGGGGGCACATGCAGATGCAGGCTGACTGGCCGTTTGCTGCCCCTTCTGTCTGACCAGTGACCACAGCCGTGGGCGGGCACAGGCAGGTGGGGTCGGAGGTGTGAGGTGTGGGGCTGCGTGTCGCAACCTCTCAGGTCACCGTCTGGCGCCCGCCTTTCTCTGGGTGTGCTGGAAGCCCTTTCCTGCCCCAGCCTGCAGCCCTCCGCAGCCTGCAGCCCTCCAGACCCGGGAACCTGCCCAGGGCCCAACGCTGGGAATCTGGTGCCCTCTAGTGCTCAATAGGAGGACTGCAGGCGTATCTGCACATTTCCCCTCCTGGACAGGACAGGACAGGACAGGACAGGACAGGACAGGACAGGACAGGACAGGACAGGACAGGACAGGACAGGACAGGAAAGCCTTTTCTCAAGCTTTTAAAAGTCACCTGGGGGGGCCCTCCTTGGTGGCGCAGCGGGTTAAAGCGCAGCACAAAGAAGCTTAAACCACTTCTGCATGAGTTTGATCCCCGCCTGCCCCAGAGTTGACCACATGGTGTAGCAGACCTCTGCTGACCCGCCCGCTGCTCCCCTCAGCAGTGTACTTGGTCAGTCCGTCTGTTCTGCTCCCCGCTCTGTCTCTGGTGAGTCCTCTCACCCCCTGCACCCCAGTTCTGTATGCATAAATAAATACATCTTAAAAAAAGAGTCACACAGCCTTGCAGATGCTCTCAGACTGTCCCTGTCACAAACATGACTTAAGGAGTTTACTTGAAATTTTATTTTTATAAATGAAGGGAATAAAGGTAGGATAGATAAAAGGGGGAGAATAGGAGAAGGCACAGTCAAAGGTAGGGTGAAACAGTCTGCCCGAAACCTTCTATAATTGCTCAGGATGGCACATGTTCTAGAACTTTCTAGACCAATGCTCGCAGTTCTGGTTAGGCTGCACTTCCCCTGTGCCATCACTGCTGGAGATGACGGGGGGAGGGAGGGTGTGCTCCCCCAAACACCGTGTGGCCGAGGTCTGACACCTCACGGCAATTCTGAGCTTCAGGGGCCTCCTCGCTCGTGCCTGCCCCGTCCTTCTCAGGAGCCCGTGCGTGTCCAGGGAGAGACAGGCCAGTGCAGTGACCGCCGGGCAAAGTGAGCTGCCCCTCCATGCAGCACATCCGGGCGCCCGCAGGCAGCTGCCTTTCTGATTCAGTTGTTCCGGGGAGTCCCGAGAATTGGGTTTCTGATGCGTGCTGTGACCTGCATGTGCAGGAGAGCTGGTGACCCCCACCCTTGGGTCCCCCGGGCCTCATAAGCGTGCTGGCTGGGTGCTGCTGGTGGGGGGCATCGCACAGCCACTGAGGCTTTGAATGCCAGGCCTCATGAGGTGCTGAGCGCAGCCCTGCCTGGAGGGCGACCCCCGGGGCTCACGGGCTTGCCCGGGCCCCCACCCAGCTGTCTCCAACAAGCCCGTGCCCAGGTGGTGGTTGGAGGGTCTCTGTTTTAGCCTCGAAAAGGGCTGACGGCAGCCTCTCGCTGTCACTGAAGCTGGGGTGAGCCTTGCAGTTTTGCGACAGCCACTTCCCAGTGTCTCCTCCATGCCTGGGGGAAGGAGATAGATGATGCGTTGGGCTTGGTGAGTAGGGTCAGTTCTTGGGGTCTCTTCCTGTGGGAATGCCCCTGGGGGTGGGGCTGGAGTGGGGTAACTGTACCCCCTTCAGGAGGAGAAACAACAGGAGGGATGGCTGGGGTGAGTGGGCACAGATTCACCTGCCAGTCT
Organism: Condylura cristata; assembly: GCF_000260355.1. Taxonomy (NCBI): domain Eukaryota; kingdom Metazoa; phylum Chordata; class Mammalia; order Eulipotyphla; family Talpidae; genus Condylura; species Condylura cristata. The sequence continues at coordinate 6,510,724 of NW_004567139.1, read as the reverse complement.
GTTCTGTTACCACGGTGAGCCCCGTGCCTGGCCCTGCACTCCCTCAGGGACCTGGACCCAGGAGGAAGGTGAGGCCACGGCTGAGCCAGGGCCCCCGGCCACATGAACAGTTGGTGGCACATTGCACAAACCCACTGCTGTCAGGGGCTCACTGGGGGGTGAGCTCTGGACATGTCTAAGTTAGGGCACTGGAACCCAGGTCTGGTTTCCATGCTGGTCACTGTCATTAGCTGTCCTGCTAACCAAAGCCCAGCCCAGGTGTGTGCATGCGTTCCTGTGCACCTGGGGGCGTGGCCCTGTGTAGACAGCCTCTCTCTGGCCTCCAGCTTCTTCCAAGGGTCAGGAGAGAACAAACTCGTCTTGGGTGAGTTTTGAGCAGCTCCACCTTTAAAGGAGCAGTGCTTGCTGCAGGCCAGGGTGGGGCTCTGTCGCCACCTGGTGGCTGTCCTCCGGAGCAGCTGCTGCGGGCGAAGCGCTGCGTGGAGGGGCAGCTTCACTTTGCCCGGCGGGGCGGTGGCTGCACTGTCCTGTCTCTCCCTGGACACGCACGGGCTCCTGAGAAGGACGGGGCAGGCACGAGCGAGGAGGCCCCTGAAGCTCTTGAAGGAACTTGACTGACCCCGTCCCTGGGGTGCCCTAAGGGCACCCCGGGGTAAGACGGGAAGAGTCTGGGGTGGCCAGTGGGTGGTCAGGCGCTTTGGGGTCCACTTACCCAGTGCTGAGACTTCGCCAGCTCGCGTCCTTCCTGCGTGTTCCGCTTCGAGGGAGGCCTCTGGTTTGGGAACGACAGACTGAAGCACCTGCTCCACTGTCTTCCCGCTGGGCCCAGAAAAGCGGACAGCCCCCCGCTGAGTAGTTCCTGGGGCGCATGGTGGTTTCTCCCACGTCCCCACCTGAGGTATCAAGTACATTTTGGAAAAGCAGCTATCTGAAGCAGTCTGCCACGCCTCCCCCAGCGTCCACGCTCACGTCCCACGGGAGCTGAGACTTTCGCCTGTCGCCACTTCGCCTCTGCTCTTCGCTAGTGGCCACCGGCTTCTTCTGCCGGATCTGACCCGAGTCCCCGCTGCGGGTCGCCCCCTCAGGGCTGGTCACCGCTCGCAGACTTTCCTTCCTTGGCACGAGCTGGGCAGCGGTGCTGGCCCTGCGGGTGGATGGGCGTCTTCCATCCCGGCTGGTCTGCTGTCCTCCTCCAGCCGGGGTGTGGGGAGGGGGCTCGCTGCCGCCTCGGGGCGGCCTCGGGGGCCTGGTGCCTGCCGGAGCCCCACCTCGAGCTCTCTCTTCATTTCCACGCTCAGCCTACGTGACGCTTGGCCTTCCCCAGGGTCTCCCCTAGGGTGTCCCCGTAAGGAAATCTTGGCCGCGTCTCCCACTCTTTTATCCAGGCATTTCCCTGTACCCCCGTGGGCGCTGAGACTCCTATGACGACACGTTTTTCTTTCCCTTGATCATGGAATGATTCAAGTTCGGGGAGAGAATCCCTCCTCCGGGCTTTAGGGTTCTGAGGAACCGCCCTGGCCATTTCTTTTAACTAGGTTTTTTTAAAAGCTGGTGACAGGGAATAGGTAGAGTATGTCTGATTACTCACTTGGGTTTGAACTCCGTGGGGTCCCTCTGACAGCGAGAGCTGGGCTTGCCCTTGGGGCCATCGGGTGGGCTGGCTCAGGACTTCGGGGGTTTCACTTGGGGCGTCCCCAGGCCCCAGAGCCCCCAGCTCCTGACTCGGGTGGAATCCTGGTGCTGTTCACACCGCGTGTGTGAGGCGCTGCTGCCCGCTGGCCTCAGCCCCCCGCCTCCAGGGCACGGCCAGGCTGTGTTAGACCTCGCTCCAGCCCGTCGGAAGGTTCTGGGGACGGGTCGAGCACTGCTGGTCTTCTGCGGCACAAGGCGGGAAGGCCCAGCCGCCCAGGCCCGTGTCTGGGCCCACGCGGCCTGCACATCTGGACCGTCACGATGCGCCACAGGTCGGCGTACAAGAGTGTCCACCGTGGCTCCTGGGGATGACTGACCTGTGCCCCTTCCCTCCAGTTCACAGTGAGCGAGGGGCTGGCGGCCGCTGCTTCCCAGCAGAGATGGAGAGGCGCCAGGGCAGCCAGGGCAGAGGCTCGCTTGGGGCGACCCCGGGGCAGCGCCTTTAGTTCGGGCATCAGTCCAGACACCCAGTGACCCGACTCCCGTTGGCCAGGGAGGAAGTGGACGCGGACAGTCTGCTCTGGAAGTCGCAGAGTTGTGAGGAGAGGGGCTGGGGGCGCCCCCGGCCCCAGCAGGCCAGATAGGAGGTGCGGGGTGCGGGCTGAGTTGCCGTCTGTGCGGCCCAGCGCCCAATGTCCTTTGATTTGCTTTAGAAGAAGAGCAGTTGGTGTTCGCCTTGTGAACTGCGTTTCCGGCCGCCTGAGGACCCGGTGACCTCGGGCCGTTGCCTGGGCCTCGGCAAGGTCAGGGATGTGCTGCGGCCTCCCCTGCTGGACGCCTGGGCCTGGGCATGGAGCGTGCGGCCTCGCTGTGATGCGCCCGCACCCCCATTCCGGCCTCCATGCAGGCCCCTCGTGCGGGTGGGAGGCAGGGAGCGGAGTGTGGGCCTCCGGGTCGGCTCAGCGTAGCCTGCGAGTGGCCACAGAGCTGCCGGCTCTGCCAGCTGGGCAGACAGAGCGAAACGCCTCGGGAAGGCAGGAAGGGCACCTGCCGGCGCAGGGTGGGTACCCCTCGGCCGAGGGGCGCGGCAGCGGCGGGGAGCAGCTGGGGGATTCACACGCCTTGTGGGATTGCGGCTGCTTCTGGGAAAAGAGGAAGACGCAGTCTTTCCTGCGACAGTTTCAGCCCTCAGCCCTGGGGCGCCCTCACCTGGGCAGGGCCTGTCTCCCGCAAGTGTTGGAGGCATGGGGTTCTGTTTTTTTTTTAGACAGAAAAGTTCCTCCCTGGTTCCTGGGGGCTAGGTCTTAGCGCTATCACCTGTCTGAGTTGGATCCAGGTCAGGGCGTGACCCACAGGGCGCAGCAGACCTCTCCTGTCTCCCCGCTGCTCCCCTCAGCAGTGGGTTTCACTGGATCCATCTGTTCTGCTTCCTACTATCTCTAGTGAATCCTTTCACCCCCAACCCGCACCTCTGGTCTGTACCCCAGTTCGTCTATGCAAAAATAAATACAAATCTTCAAAAAAAAGAAAAGACCAGAAGGAAAAGAACATGTCAAAGAATATAAACGAACGGATCCAGCTCCAGCTGTCTTTACACGGCGCTCTCACCAGCCTCTGTAAGGCAGATTCTACACCCACCGTGGGGGGCCCCCTGCACCGAAGCTCAGCCCTGGTGCTCACCTGGGCCGCTAGGGGGGCCTCGCTCACAGGTCTGGAAATGGCGAAATTTTAAGATGCTCAGAGTGAGCACATCAACGGCCCCCCGGCCGGAGGGCAGGATCCCACGCGAGACCCCCTCCCCCGACCACCCACAGTTCCCGCTTCTGAGAGGAGAAAATGGTTGTTGGAAGCACAGATATCGCGACTGCCAAACACCTGCCACCCGGATGAAAAAGACCCCACTGGACCCAAGGCATTTGGAAAAATCTTTTTTTCTTTTAGTAAAGAGACCTTCAGGCTTGAGATCTTGGCCCCAGGAGCAATGAGCCAGGGGTCTGGGTGGCTTCCCCACGACCGTGTCCACAGATGCTCTTTTTCTTTGCACCCCATGAATTGATTCTCAGACTCTGGTCGAAGAATAGGAACGAAGTCACAATTACAGAGAGCCTGGAATTCCGGTCTGTGCTTTTAAAACAGGGGCGGGGGACCTCCTTGCCCAGTCACCCCCCACAGTCAAGTCCTGGGAAGTGAGTGGGGGCCTGGTGAGCCGGGTACCTGAGCATTGGCAGGGGGTCAGGCCTGGGGACCCCCAGACCAGCCTCAGGCGGTCAGACTCCCAGCACCCAGCCGTTCCGATGTTGTGGTTCATTCCAGGGAAAGGGTAGAGAAGATACGTACAGGTGATGGATGGGTGGATGGAGGGGTGAGTAGATACCGACGAGGATGGAACAGTAGGTTTGCCGTGGGGTGATACACAGGGCAGGTAGGAACATGACAGGTAGGTCGATAGGTCAGTAGACGAGTAGTAGATATCAGCCAAGGGAAATGTACATGGGGTGAGCCTGGAGGAAACCGGCCCAAGCTTCCAGAACCGTCTCCAGCGGACAAGCCACCCAGCATGGCTTTCACATGCAGCGCTGAGACAGTTCTGAGACAGCCTGCCCTTGGTGCAGTGACGTGGGGCGTCACTTTGGCCAGGAGGGGTGACTGCCCGCGGCGGAGCGGTGACCTGGGAAGCGGGAGGCTGAGGTGTGGGCCAGCGTCCGAGTGAAGACAGATACGAGGGAAGTTCTTAAAACAGTGCTTACGTGTTGGGTGGACACATTTTGAGATCTACTGGGTTAAATAAACACGACTAAAGTTACTTTCGGCTGCTTCTTTTTAGCTCGTTAATGTTGCTGCTAAGACGTTAAATTACTCAGGTGGCTGCGTTTCCCCTGGCCGGCACTGGCTTAGCCTGGCAGTGCTCTCGGCTGTGCCATCTTGCCCCTGAAAGGGACAGCCCATCCTCCTCCCACATGGCAGATGGCAGAGTGGGGGCCCTGGAGGCGAGGTCACTCCCCCGGCTGCAGGCGATGGGGTAGCAGAACTGGGGATGTTCCCAGTGCCTGGTGCCAGCATCCACCCGTAGCCAGGGCGACATAAGTACTAATGCCTAGGCTTCAATGGGGCCAGGATGCCCGGGGAATTGACCCTGAATGGCGAGGGGGCATCCTGGAGGGCTTCCTAGAGGAGGTGATATTCGCTAGTCTTTGAAGGTGGTTGGCAATGGAAGGGGTGAGCATTCCAGGTGTGGAGTTGTGGCCACACAGGTACAGGGAGAGGCGCCTGGTGTCAGGTTGGCGGATGCAGGTCGAGGGATATCTGAGTGAATTATGCAAAGAATTTAGAGCCAAAGGAGGCAGGCATCCGCCAACTAAGCATACTCCACTTAGCCTGAGTAACTTCTGATGCGGAATGTTAACCTTACAGAGGCTCAGAGGGTGACTAATTTGCTCATGGTCACACAGCTCTTAACCAGGGCTTGGGCCTGGGCTGCTGATGTTACCCACTTTCTCTGCCACATTCACCTGGAGATTTAAAGCGACAGGAGTTCCCATCGGGAGCACAAATGCTGCAAGAGGAAAATTGGAACGTGCTGTTGGAAGATGCTTTCCCAGGAGGGAAATGCCTGGTGCAGGCTCCTCCCGCGGGGGCTGCAGCCGCTCCCCATCCTGGGTAGCAGAGGCGGCACCGGGTGACCTTGAGTCACAGCAGTTTCAAGGTGAGCCGGGCGGGTCCTGGCTGCCAAGGCAGAGGCCAGAGCAGTGGTGGGAGGGTCGCGTGCATG
>NW_004567139.1:6503711-6504768 GCF_000260355.1 Condylura cristata | reverse complement strand
GGAAGTGGCTTTAGCTTCTCAGTGCTGTGCTTTAACCCTCTGCGCCACCAGGGAGGGCCAATGCAATGTTCTTATTCCCAGTATCATTGGGGGCACAGAGGGAGTTACCTAGTATCCCTTTGGGGTCAAGGTAGCATATAATCAGCCAGCCATCAGACTGATAAGAGAAAAAGTCAAAAAGAAACTCCGTGCTAACAGGTGCACCTTCTGTGTGGCTGGGAGAAGCCAGCAAGACCCATGTGGCTTCCGACGCGTCTTAACACAGCTTAGCTAACCCAGAGGGACTTTGCAGGGAGAAAGAGAGATTCTGGGGGGCAGTGCAGCGGCCTCGGTATACAGAAGTGCCTCCCTTCTCCACGGAAAAGAAGTAAGATTAGGTCCTCCCTAAACATCCTTATGGCAGTTTGCATGTAACCGTCCTTCCGACAGTAACCCCACCCTCTTCCTATGAAATCAGCCTGTGCCAGAGCCAAAGTTGGGGGTGGCAGAGTTTTGCTCTCTGCATTTGGTTTCTGGTTGGTGTGCTGGGGGTTTATTTCTATGCTGGGAGAGCACACAGTTCTCCAGAGTTATTACAATTTTGGTTTTGAGGTGCAGACCCTGTCCTGCAAGGCCCGTGCCTGTTGCCTTAGAGGGGTGTCCTGGGGGGTGGGAGGCCCAGGGCCAGACTCTCCGGGGGTGCTGTACAGTGCCTGAGCCGGGCCCGCATACCCGAGCTTTGCTGTGCATGCGAGTGTGTGCGTGTCCTGTGAAATCCTGGGAGGCATGGCCGCAGGCCTGCTGCCCATCAGTTCTCTTTTTGCCCTGGCCCCACTCTTGGAAAACAAACCTTTGTGACTTGAGCCACTTGCCTGGGGAGAAGGGAGTGTCTGGGATTGCAAAAGCTGCCCCTGGACATCTTTGGGCCAGCCTGTTCCAGGCCAGCTCTGGATTGCATAGCGCGCCTGGACAGCTGGTGTCCGTCTGCCGGCTCCTGCCTCGGGGCCTGGAGTGACAGCTTGGCCGGCCAGGCCTGCTCCAGACCCTCTCCCAGGGCCTGGAGGCCTGAGCGCCGGAC
>NW_004567139.1:6498048-6503391 GCF_000260355.1 Condylura cristata | reverse complement strand
CCAGCAGTGGAAGAAGCTGGGTCACTGGCTTTTTTCCTCTTCTTGTCCTGGCAGTACAGAGGTTCCTTGCCCCCCGACTCTGTTCTTAACCACGGTCCCCTTTCATCTTGCTTTGATTTGTCGATTGACCTGTACCCCTCTTCTGCGGTCTCACCAACAGTCACTGGCCAGGCCACTTAGCCCCAGCCTGGGGCGAGCCGGAGAACTGCAGTTGAATTTCATCTCCACTCTGATGTGGAGGAGGAACTGGGGGAGAAATGGCCGCCCGGTCCCTTTCCTCGTCTCTAGCTTCCATGGGGTTCTAACTTTGTTCCAGAAAATCCCTCTTGGGCTTGTGGGGGGCCAGAGAGAGGAGTCCAGAGGCAGAGTTCAAGGAGCTGGCCTGGACTGCACAAGACAGTCAGGAAGATGAACGGAGACTTTTCAGAAATGAACCTGTTTTGCCCGGCCCCAGACCTGCTCAAGTGGGCTCGGCAAAAATTACTGAAAGAAAGAAGTAAAAAATGTGCACCACGTGGCCCCTAGAAATGGCTTTTCTATTTGAGCATTTATTCCGGGATTTATTATCATGGAATGGAGTTGGCCCCCAGCCTCCTCAAGTGGGCCTGGATTGTTCGCCCCCCACCATTTAATACATTTTTTTTGACATTAAAAAAATTTTTTTTAAAGAGTATATACTTCTAAATTTTTTTAAGGATTATTTGTGCAGATAGAACTGGGGTACAGGCCAGAGGTGCAGAGGCAGTGAGAGGGGAGAGGCACTGGAGACAGAGTGGGGAGCAGAACAGGCGGGTCTACTGTAATCCACTGCTGAGGGGAGCAGCGGGGAGACAGGAGAGGTCTGCTGCGCCCTGCGGTCACCTCCAGGGCCGGGATCAAACTCTCACTGAGGTGGCTGCGGGGAGCTTGCAGTGCTGCGTCCCAACCCGCTGCGCCACTGGGGAGGGCCTGGTTCACCCCCTTTTTAAGTGACCTTGGAGAGTTTCTCCAGGACAAGGAGCTTGCAGGCTGGGTGCGAGGCTTCTCCTGCTGACGAGCTCTCCTTGAGAGGAGAACCGGACATCTGGGGGAGCAGGGCTGAATTGCAGCTTTTGGGGGGCAGGATTGGGTTGGGTAGAGCGTCTCTTTCTGAAGCCTGGCTTCATTTCGCAAAGTGAGGAGCCCACGTTAAGCCCCGGTTTTTGTGTCCTGTGGAGGGGCCCTAGCTCCCGCCTCTGCGCTTTGGGGGGCCTCCCATACCCTGTGGCCCCCGCGCACGGGTGGGGCCCTCCAGGCTGCCCGGGCCTCGGATGCACAGATAGGCAGGGGTGTTGCTGGGCCCGGCAGGCCGCTCAGGAGTGGCCGCGTCCCTCGGGCGGTGAGGCCTGCCGGCGGCTGCCCTCCCTCAGCCCGGAGGGGGGCCTTACCCAGGGCAGGGCTCAGCAGCTGTGCCCCCACCCCGGGCCCAAGGGCAGGGGCAGAGCGGGGCCTTGGCGCGCCATCCCCTCCTCCCGGGCAGCGGGCAGCCATCCGCAGGAGCAGGAAACTGGCCTGTATTTTTCTGTTATTATTTTTGCTGCTGCTGCTCGTCTGCTGTCACCCTGCCTGGCCGCCTGGCCGCGGCACCAGGGCCTGTGGCTTCTCAGGGTTCGGGGGGTGGGGGCAGAGACCAAGGAAACAGGCCCCCGTGACCCTGGGAGGCACAGTCCAGCCCGAGCTGGCAGCGCCCAGGGCCGGACAGCGGAAGCCGCAGGCCGCGGGGAGCTGCGCCCTCCTGCACTTTCGTGATCTGGGGGAACCACCCAACACTCCGGCTTCAGTTTCCTTATCTGGACAGTGAACAGCGCTCAGCAATGACCGGTGTGGTCACGTCCTCGACCCTGCGAGTTGCAGATGCCCCGGGGCCGAGCTCCGCCCGGGGCTTGTGGGGACCGTCCTGTCCTCACCGTCCCGGCCCAGCCTCTGCCCTGGCCGCCAGGCGGGGCCCTCGCCAGACGCCACGCTGGAGCGGGAAGGGGGCCCCGAGGCTGGTTCAGAGGCGTTCAGCTGGTGGCTGTCACCTCCACCCCGGCGGGGACCCCCGTTCCCATCACGCTCCCCCACGCGCGTGCTGCACCGGGGTGCTCACCCCACTCTGCCAAAGCCCCCGGTGGAGAGCGCCTCGCGCTTCTCGCTCGGGAGAGGTCAGGGGTCCATTTCCCGCGTCTGCAGTGGTGCAAGCAGCAGGCCCGAGCTCGAATGAAGGAGTGGGGGCCCCTCCCCGGCTCCCCAACGATGGGCAGCGCCGGCGAGGAAATGGCCGCCTCGCGTCACCTGGCGCTGGCGCGCGCCTGCCTTCAAGGGGGCGTGTGCCGTGCCGCGAGCGGGGCCACACACACACATGTTCCTGCGCACACGTGTGCCTCAGCTCTGCTGCAGGTACACGTGTGTGCAGCCTGCGTCCACATGACTTTCTCTGTCCCGCGTGCAGGCGTGTCTGTGCGTCTGTACCGTTGTCTCTGTCCCGGGGGTGGACGCTGTCCCCAGGCATGCTGGGGACCTTCATCTCCGGAGGGGCGTCCTGTGGAGGGAGAGGAAAGGGGGCGCCGGCGCCAGGGTGGGGGGAAAGGCCGGGGGTGAGCCCGGGGCCAGCCCAGGTGCCCCGTCTCCCCGCGGCTGGGGTCGTGGAGATGCCTGGGGAGGCCTTTCTCCCTCAGGAGAGGTGGTGCCCACCTGCCTCCGTGGGGCTCCTTGGGCACCTTTGCCCGGTGGGAGGGATGAGCATGGGGTGCAGGGGTGCTGCCTGCTGGGCCCCCAGAAACGGGCACCTCCAGCACGTGCTCTCTGCCTCGGCCCGCAGCGAGGGCCTGTGGAGAGGCCGCGTGGCCAGAGCGCGAGTTCCCGGGTGGCTTCACTGCAGGAGTCGGTTCCCTGGGGTGTCTCCCCTCAAGTACCGTGTTGGGGATTCGCGCAAGGCACTCAGTGCGCTCTCACGTTGTTGACGGGGTGGGGTGGGCTCCCGTGGAGCGGGGCCTGCACAGCCTGTGAAGCAGAGGTGGCCCCAGACCGCTGGAGGGGACCTGCTGAGCCCCTCGGTCCAGCCCAGCTGTGGTTGCCCAGACACTCACATCTGCACCCCGAATTCCCTGACACCCCCAGGGGCCTCTGCATGTGGTAAACACTTGTTTTCATTTTTGTGAGCCCAGGACTGGCCCCTATGGTGCTGTCAGGGTGGACACCGGCTCTTCCTTGAACTCTGGACAGTGACCCTGAGTCAAGGGTTTGGGGGAGCATGAGAACGGCCCTGGGAGGCGCTGGCATTTCCCCTCCATCTCCAGGTCAGACCCACTCTTCCTTGTGAGCCCTGCAAGGGGTGGGAGGGCCGTCTGCCTACCAGGTGAGTGCCGTCATGTCCACCCGCCTGGCCTGGGGCCCCAGCACAGGCCTGTGCTGAGAATAGCTCGTGATACCGAATGGACACAGGCCAGTGAGAAGCTTGCCCTGCTGAGCTGGGCTCTCTGTGTAGACACTAGTGGTGACCACAGAAGTGGTCACTTTTGTTCCTGACCCACATGCCACGCCCAGGTGGTGCTCTTCCTCGTTTTCCTGGCCCTCCCCGCTTCTGCAAGGCAGGTGTTTACATTTGGTGGACGAAGGCCCAGGCTCAGAGAAGTCCAGCAACTTGGCTTGGGTCACGCAGCTTGCTGGGACCTGACCGTGGTAGCAGGGGTCCTGCCTGCCCAGCTCCTGGCGGCGCTGAGGTCAGGGGCATGTCTTAGACCACAGCCCAACAGGTTTTGCTTGAGGGAGGTTGGGGGAGTGGAGGACGCAACTCTCAGGAGCCAAGTGTGGGATCTGCGCTGTGGTGTGGGAGCTGGCTCTGGCTATGACGCCCCACTGGGCAGACACAGCTGCCCAGCGCCTGCTCCCGAGGCTGCCCGGGGACACGGCAGGGGGGCTGCCCAGCCCTCAGGGCAAAGAGAACAGAGGAGCATGTGCTTGTCTCCTGAGATTTGATCTCTGTTGTCTGGGAGTTATTCCAGACCCTGCCTGACAGTTACGTGCTGTGGTCAAACCCTGCTGGGTTTCTGCCCCCGTGGCAGGACCTCAGGGGACAGGTCCTCCTGACCCAGCCTGGCCCCTGGGGACCACTATGTGCACACCAAGGCCCTTGTCTGTGGGTGGGGCAGACAGGGCTTGCTTCTCCTCCCCAACCCAGTGACTCAGCTCGGGCTTGGCTTCCTTTCGGCAGGGCCTGTTCTCCAGACAGAGGTGCAGTGCGAGAATCTCTTCCTCTTGCATGGGGAATGGGGAGCTGGAGTGGACCTGCTTGGGCCTAGGACCTCAGCTTCAGATGCACACACTTGAAGTTGTACCCTCTGCATCCCTGAGGTCTTGAAAGACTCACTGTCTGAGCATCGTAATTGTGAGAGTGAAAAGCAAAGCCATTGCTAGCCTTGGAAGATTGAACAGTGGCAGGCCTGACCCCAGCCCCGCACATGGGTGAAGCCCTGCTCAGCAAACACCTGTCTCTCGAGGGGGCTTTGATGCATGTTTGTATTCCAGAAAGAAATCTCTTATCTCTAAATATTTGGGGAAAATGTATTTGTTTGTTAGTTTATTCAATAAATATTGGCTAAGCCGATACTATTTGCCTGCCACGGTGGTACATGCTGGCGATAAAGAGGTTAGTGTAGATAACTGCCTTCAAGAACAGTGTGCGGAGAGTGGGCAGAAAGACTTGTGAGCTCATTGCAGTGGCATGTGGTGAGTAGGAACGAGCAGTGGAGGAGTGTGACTCTGGCCCGTGTCTAACATAATAGCATTCCAACGTGCCTTAAACCAATATGCTTATACTTTAGTATGGGTTGAACGGACTGGCATTTGAGTTTTGGAGACACCGGAGTATTATGGATAACCTATGTGTTTTGATGTTGGAAGGGAACTGATTTTTAAATTGCTTTTCCCACTTTCTGTGCTTTTGTTTAAGATTTATTTTTATTTATGCATTCAAGAACTGGGGTGCAGGCTAGAAGTATGGTGGGTGAGAGGTTCACCAGAGACAGAGTGGGGAGCAGAACAGGTGGATCTACTGAAATCCACTGCTGAGGGGAGCAGTAGGCGAGACAGGAGAGGTCTGCTGTGCCCTGTGGGTCAGCCCCTAGCTGGGGATCGAACTCATCAATAGCTTCATAGTGCTGAGACTCTAACCCCTGTGCCACCAGGGAGACCTCACATTCTGTGTTCTTATGTACTCTGAATTGAAGCTAATCACCCCGCAGGGTGCCCCCATGTGGCCAGGAGTTTTTAGGGTCCCTTTCTTGGGAAAGCTGGGGCAGGCCAGGCTCATTCCTGGCGATCGGGAGGAGAGCAGGGCAGAGTTTC
>NW_004567139.1:6467154-6495759 GCF_000260355.1 Condylura cristata | reverse complement strand
GCAGCTCCCCGCGGGGCCCGGTGGGGGGCGGCAGCCCCCGCCGGCACTGTTTACCCGCAGGTGTGTTTTCCTGGGGCCACCTTTGAGGCTGGGCCCGAGTCGCGCAGTTCCTGGCCGCGGTGTGGCCCCAGACAGGCTCTGTGGATGAGCGTGTGGGTTTCCAGGGCCCAGAGACCCGTGGAGGGGCGGGCGGGCAGGGAGCGGCCCTCGCGGGCAGGCGTAGAGCCGGTGGTGAGCTCTGGCCAGAGGTGGGGAGGGCCTGGCTGTTCTGGCGGCTGCGGCACGTTCGGGCCGGGAGCGGCTGGGCCGGAGCCGGGGTTTGTCACGCCTCTCAATGCCTGCTTGGCAGGACCCGTCCAAACAGGAAAGGGGCTACTCGAAGTGAATTCCAATGACTCTTCTCCCTCCAGATGACCTGCTGGGAGCATCGGGGTGGGGGTTCAGCAGGAGCTGCTGCTCGCGGCCATTTAAAACAAGCAGCTGGGATCTGGTTGGGCACAGAATGCCTGTGTGATGGTTTAAAAATGCATATGTGGCTCCCTGGTGGCGCAGCGGGTTGAAGCACAGCACTAAGGAGCTAAAGCCACTTCAGCGTGAGTTTGATCCCCGCCCGGAGTGACCCACAGGGCGCGGCAGATCTCTCCTGTCTCCCCGCTGCTCCCCTCAGCAGAGTATTTCATCATTCGCCCTGTTCTGCTCCCCACTCTGCCTCTGGTGAATCCTCTCGCTGCCCCTGCCAGAGCCTGTACCCCAGTTCTGTATGCATAGATAAATAAATCTTTAGGAAAAGAAATGCCTATGAACCGTTACAGAAAAGGAACGTGGATCAGTCAGACACATCTTAGATGCACAGCTTGGTGGACTTTTACATACGTGTCCGTTTACGTGGCCCAAAAGCAGTCTGGAAGGTGCCCTGTCATAAGCCCTGGTCACAGTCCCCGTCCCCACCCCAGAAGCATCTGTGGAGAATTGTGCTGATGATTGATGCCAACAGCCGGCTCCCATCAGAGAAAGATGGTTCCAGAACCCCAGTGGGTTGACCACCTTGCGGTGACCACACCGTGAAAACCCATTTCAAACTCATTTTGGACTTTAACCTGGCCTGAGTTCTAGCCCGAGGCTTTTCCTGATAAATCATACATTTTATTTCCTGTAGGGGCAACATCAATCTCAGGCACATATATGGCTCCCTTTGGGGAGCGGCTCCCCCAGCTGCCCCGTGTCTCTGGCTAAGCATCTTCGTGTCCGTGGGGCAGTCTGCCAGAGAGGGGGCAGAGGCTGCAGTCCCCTCAGAGCTACCGCCTGCCGGCCAGCAGGCGGGGACACAGGGAGGGCCTGGCCCAGCGCTGCCTGGGGCGCCTTGCGGTCAGTTTCTCTGCCTTTTCCTTCCTTCTCTGCGTCCTCCCCAAACACTGGCGGGGTTTGGCCTTGCGGCGTGAATGGCATTATTTCCGTTTGTGTTCCCAGGGCTGCGGCTTGGTCCCGGGAGCAGAGGGCACTGGGTGGATGACATGACTTTCCTTTCCCCTCCAGGAAGGTTCTCAGGGTGCGGGGGAGGTGGGGAGGGGGTTGCTTGCCTTCCTGCGTGCTGGTTCCCGGTCTGGCGTCCGGGCCAGTGGAGACGGAGGCGTGGGGACCATGGCTTTGTGATGGGGTCTGGCGTGGATCTCCTTTCTCCTCGCCCTGCTGGGGAGAAGCGAGCAGGAATGTAGTGTAGGGACCCCCTTGTTTATTTGTAATTGCAGTAAGTAGCTCTAACATACAATGGACCGCTTTGACCACCTTGAGGGGCTCCGCTCAGCGGCTTAAGTGCACCCCATGGCTGTGCCTGCACTGCTGTCGTGCGCCCCGAAGTCTCTTCGCTTAGCAAACCTCTGTCGCCATGAAGCGGTGACTCTCCCTGGCTCCCAGCCGGCCTTGCGTTCTGGCTCTGGGGACTGAGCCTCCTCGGAGCCGCGTGTGAGTGAAATTGTGCAAGATTTGCGCCCTTGTGCCTGGTCTGAGTGCCTGAGCCTCCAGGTCCACGCAGGCAGTAGCAGTAGCTGGATTCCTCCCTGCAGAGGCCGGACACTGCCCCACGGGTGGCCATGACAGCTTTGAGCTTTTGGAGTGCGAGTGCCCCGGGGCCGGAGTCCGCCTGGTCTCAGGTGTCCTGAGCACCCCCGTGTTCCTGCCCTGCTGCGCCCCTGCCTTGCTCAGGGGAGCACCAGGTGTGGTCAGAGTTTTTGGAGGGTGGGGGGAGGCAGAGCTCAGCAGGGCGAGAGTGGCCCGGAGGAGATTCCTCATTCCCAGGGCCCACTGTGCAGAGAGCTGCAGGGTGTGGCTCGCGCGTCTCTCTTTCGGCGAGCCACCGGCCCCAGATTTTCAGAATGGGGTTGGTGCTGTTTAACCTGGGCTTAAAGGTCACAAACAGTGACGTGGCCTGGGCATCAGCTGTTAGCAAGGCGGCTGGGACGCGGGAACCTTCTGTTGCCCTCTCCGTTCGTGTCGACCTCAGGCTTTTGGCACGGGGCTTTGGATCTGTTTTGGGGGGAGCTGGAAGGCCTGCAAACACCATTTCAAGAGTCTGGAAGATACCGGGGAGGACAAGCAGGTGAAAGCTGCGCCAGCCTTTCTGCTAATTCTCCTTGGACTCTGGGGAGGCCCCTCGGGGCTCCCGAGCTTCCCCTTGGCCACAGCTGGCGCGTCACCTGTCCTCCTGTGTCACGGTGTCCTTACCGGGGAAGGTGCTCAGAGCCCAGAGGCTTTCACAACGGGCTCCCATCAGCTCAGACGGGACGCCCGCCCCTGTCCTCTCTCTGTGCTGTGCATGTCACCCGCGCCCACCCGTTGAAGCAGTCACTGTGCTAACTGCTCTATTCATCACAGGTTCTTCAGCCCTCTGCCGGCCCTGGCTGCTGGGTCGCGGCCCCGCTGGCGAGGGTGAGTGTGGACGCTGAGTGTGTGTCCACAAAACTCTTGTGGGCGAGAAAGGATTCTGTTTTAACAGCCAGAGACCAGTTCCGACGTCGCTGCCGATGCCCCTTTCTTCCTGCCCACCCCCCAACGTGGAGTTTGGGTCTTGGCCCCTTTTCTCTCCTTTCCAGTGTGCACGTGGTAGTTAGGGCCTCAGGGCTTAGATGCCAGCATCCGTGGTGGTCTCTGTAGTGTCCCCCAGGGTCCGGGGCTGCACCCGGGAATGAGGGGCGGGGGGGGGGTGCTTTGGTGAAGGTGTTTGCTCTCCCAGGCGGAGAATGCCGAAGCCAGTCTCAGGATGGCCTGGACCCCCGCCTGTGCCAGCTAAGCCTCCCGTGGCGAGCGGAAGGTGCTTTCCTGGGTGGGGATGTTTTGCATCCTGAGGGCCTCGGACAGGGCAGAGTCGCGTGGTGTCTGAGTGAGTCTGAGGTGGCGTCTTGGCCTGCGCAGCGGCAGAGGCTTGCCGGCCCTCACGCCGTGGAATGTGCAACGAGAGGGCCTCGTAGGTGACCCGGAGCGTGCTGGGAGGCTCGGGAGGCCTCCTCGGTCTCTGCTTCCCCCTTGGCAGGATGAAGGTAAACTTGGGGTTCTTTGTTGCAGTCTCAGTTCCCGCCGCGTCTGCCAGCTCAGCGGCTGGGCACACACCTCGGACCAGAGCCAGGCCTGGGCCCTCGCCTTGGGGACCAGTTTCAAGAGCGTGTTTAATACATACCCCTGCGGACTCTTACCACCCTTTCTGGGTAACGCTTACTTCATTGCACTTTTAAAAATGAGAAAGAAAGAAAACCCCGCTTAGCAGACTCTGGGTAATTGGGGCTGACAGATGTCACTCAGAATTTTATTATTTAAAGCCACAATGATTTTCCAAATAACCTAAAAATATATAATCCAGCCTCAAAATAGTGTCCTGTAACAGAGGCCAGGGAGCCCCCTGGGAAATGAAATCAGGGTCCTTGGCGCCTCGTCGGTGCCCTGGACCCTCTCACACACCCCCGGAACACAGCACGTGGCACCCAGACCCCAGGGCGACAGCTGGGGCTTCAGGGGTCCTGGGTGCGTCAGCCTGGCGCCTCTTTGTGCCCCAGGAGGAGTTTTCTCCCCGTTCTGTGAGAGCAGGGGGTGGGGAGTGAGAGTGGGGAGGGCTGTGCGGCCCGACAGCCTTCTTGTCGTGAGAGCAGGGGGTGGGGAGTGGGAGTGGGGAGGGCTGTGCGGCCCGACAGCCTTCTTGCAGCTTAAAACCCAAAGCCGCTCTCAGCCTGCGCTGGGTTCTGCATTCAGAATCTGGCAGGTGGGCGGGGCGCTGTCCAGAAAATCTCAGGTATTGAGTTCTCAGGAGTGAGAACCTGCTAGGTGCAGGTAAGCGCGCCTCGGTTAAGCCTCTTGGTGTTCATTGTTCCCCATACTTACTCATTTTTTATTCAGCGTTAAGATCGACATCAACTGCATGACACATCCCCCGTCTTAAGTCATCACACACTAAACGGCTGGGAGAAGCCCGGCCCATTCTGCAGATGAGGGCCGTGCAGATGAAGGCTCTCGCCCCATGGGTGGCAGCGAGGGGGGCGGAAGCAGGGTGCCAGCCTGGTGATAGGTTGGGGTTGAGTTTCATCGCTGGCTGTGCACCCTGAGCCAACCAACAGCCCTGGCATAGATGGAGGCATCTGCCAGGCCCCTTTCTAGGACTAAGAGAGGGAGAACTGGTCTGCCTTGAAGGGGGAATGCAGGGGGGTCCTGCCCCATCTCCTGCACCCCACCTTTGCAGGGGGATGCCCTGAAGAGCCAGCCTGTGCTCCCAGGTGGCGGTTGCTGCAGCTCAAGCTGCTAGAAGTTATCTCTCCAGATCGTCTCCAGGAAGCATCTCCGGTGGCTTCTGAGCCGGGGGAGCGGCCTGCCGCCCTGCTGGCCTCTGACTGGCTGTTATTTGGTTTTCTCTGACTAGATCTTTGTTTCCGCCGAGCCCTGAGAGGCTGAGCTTCTCAGCGTCGGCTTCCTTGGGGTGGCCTGGAGTGCTAGCCTGGTTAAGTAAACACCGTTGGAATATTACCTGTCTGTTAACCTGTCAAAATTGCTTTACAGCCTCTTTTATCTTCCCCCCCATGGAATTTCCCCTGGAGTTTTCTGCCTGCTCTTGGTTCCTTTCCTTGCCTGCCCTGCTCCAGCCTGCAAGGCCTCCCCACCCCCTGAGTCATTAAATATTGTCAGAGTTCCGCCACTTACAGCTGCCTTGTTTGCCCAGAGTAGATAAATTGTTGTTGACTCAGTGATGCAGACTAGGGCACTGGGCTCTATGCCCCAGGAAGGGAACTGAGATGCCTGCCAGGGGGGCGCCGCCCGGGGTGCAGGGCTGGAGCTCCGGGGGCGGCTGGGAGCCCTGCCTTCCTGTTCCCCAGGCCGCTTCAGAAGGAGCCGGAAGGCTGGTGGCCTGTCGCGCCTTGGCGCCCCCTGCCCCTGCTCCCCCAGACACCCAGATTACACATTTGAGGGTCTCAGGTGAAGGCTGGAGGCTCCTCAGGGTCCTGGCAGCTGAGACCTGGCTGTGCGGTCTGGCTTCTTCAAGAATTCTGTAGGGATTCATTCTTCTTTTAAAATGCGAACTACATAGGACATGAAGTTGCCCGTCGTCATGGTTTGACCGCGCCTCAGTGGTGTTAAGACCTTCCCGACCTCTCTAGTTCCAGAACAAGTTCCTCGCCCGCCCCGAGGGAAACCCTGCACCTGTTAGCTGTCACCTCCAGCCCCGCACCCCGCCCTTGCTGCTACTCATCGACTTTCTGTCTCAACAGATGGGCCTGTTCTGGACATTACATATGATGTGGCCTCTGGGGCCTGCCTCCTTCCGCTTAGCCTGATGGCTTTGAGGTTCTGGAGATTTCCTCTTGCTTTCTGCTGGGGTCAGGGGCCAGTTAGTTGCTGGAGACCCACCCTGGCACATGGGAAGGCCCTTTATCTGTCATCAACAGCCCAGGTTTTCCCTTTCTGCCAGGCTGGGCAGGGGCACTGGGCCGCCCCGGGGACTCCGCATGGGGACCCTTCTGCACACCAGCACCTCCAAGTCCCTGGCATCTGGCTGCCTGCAGTTACTGCCACCCTCCTGGCGGGAAGCTGACATGTGACGTGTGGGGCAGCCTTCTCCTTGGGCTCCTGGCCTGGCTCACTGTCCAGCCAGGTTGTAATTGTCGAGTGGACGGGACAGTGTCGGGGGGGTGAGTGTGGGGTCACCTGGGCATTTTCTTCCTGCATCACTTTGCCCCGTGAGTTGAGGTTTTCCCTCTGTGATGTGGGGATGGCAGTGTCCCTCCTGCAGGGCGGCATGAATGAGCTCTCCAGTAGTCTGGAAGCCGCTGTGTGTGGCTGCTTGCTGTAAGGTTTAGGGCAGGCTCCTCCTCCATCTTCACCGCTCTAGGGTATTGGTGACATCTAGAAAGTGCCGGGGACTGTGATGTATCACGCGTCAGGGGCATTTGCTGGTCTCCAGGATTCTGGAGAGTTCCAAACTCGGTTTGTGCCAAGGAAAAAGCCTGGCTTTCACCCTGAGCCAGGACGGCCTGGCCACTCTCCTTGGCCACTCTTCTGGTGCCACCATTTTGGAAATGCGTCCCCGTTAGACTGTTCCTGACTCCCGGCTTCCCTCCCGCAGGGCTGACCCTGGGACATGGGTAAGCAGGCCTGCTTGACCTCACCGTACAGGCGGGCTCCAGGAAGAGTCACCTAGGGGTGTACAGTCCAGTCCCCTGTGGGTGGCTTCGGTTTGTCTGTGGCCTGACACAGTCTCAGTGAAACTCCGCCAGGGCCCGAGGCCCTTCTGTGCGAGCTGGGGCCAGCTGGGCTGGCCGGCCCAGGCGCTGCTGCTGTGAGTGGGTTGCGGACTTTGCTTCCACACCCGCGGCTCCCTTGTCGGGCCTGTGTGCCCTGCAGGATGAGAGCAGGAGTGAGGGTCTCTTAGGAGCGGGGGCGGGGAGGGGGCAGGCGTCTTGCCGCGGGCTCCCCAGGCCCAGACCCCCGCCCAGCTTGGCCATTGGAACTGAACCCACTCTCGTTTCCTGCGGGGAGCGACTTTTTATTTCCATTTGAAAGAGAAAATGAGTTCCAGTGTAGCAAAAAAAGGATGTGACTTTCCTTCTTATTTTCTCCCTCGTGTGTGCATGTGTGTGTTTTTTTAGGTGAACCTGTGGGTTTTTGTTTGCAACTCAGACTTTGGGAGGTCTGATTTACATAGAGTGAGACCAGCCTTCTCCAACATTGGTGGCTTTTCCTTTGGAATGCAAAGCTCCCTTCCTAAAGTAGCCCCCCACCCCACCCCCAATCCAGTTTGGAGCCACTTGAGTTTGATGAACACTCAGGTGTGAGAACCGGGAAGGCAGAGCCAGGCGTGGCCAGCAGGCGAGGTCCCAGAGTCCCCCATTCGCAGGGAACTGGGCTTCCTTTGGGGGAGTTGAGTGACTATTGCTGGTCTTTGCCCCTGTGGTTTAAGGAGGACCTGACTCAGCTAGACTTGGGCCACTGCCTGCAGGCACAGCGGGCCAGGCAGCCCTGCATTGCCCTTCCCGATAGGGCCTGGCCCTGAGCGTACCTGGGGGCCCCGGGCCTGACCAAATCAGAGAGCGGGCCGCTGGCCTCAGCTGCTGTCCGGGGCCTTGGAGATTGGACTTCATTTTCTCCAGCTGTGAGGGACTGGCAGGGTTTGGGGGCTCCGGGTAAGAACGTCCTCTCCCCCGTACGTCAGAGCCCCCCACCGGCTGTTGTTCGGGAGTCAGCCACCATCCCCGCCCCTTGGTTTCTTGGCGCTGGGATAAGCTCCCAGGGGACTGGTGCCCTGTTGCTTGGAAACGGGTGGAAATAGGCCACTTAGGAGCAAAGTGGGCTCCTGGGTTGAACCGGGCTTTGTACCTGGCTTTGCGGCTTCCTCCCCGGTCCTCCTTAGCCAAGAGAAAGTAGGCAGAGCTCTCTCCACCCAGATAAGCTGCTTAGAGGGGAGTAGGAAGAGACGCGCAAACACCCCCCTTTCTGCCAGTCGCCCGATTTCTTCCTGGGGTCCTGGCGGGCAGTTGTCTTGCCTTCGAGCCCTAAGGACGCCACAGCTGTCCTGAGTGGGCACCCAGGGAGGGCGGCGGGGACTCTGTTGCCTGTGAGGCAGTGGGGTGAGCTCTGGAGGCCGGCTTTGTCTGCAGCCGGGCTCAGGGGCCACAGCCATGTCCTGGCTGAGCTTC
Source organism: Condylura cristata (assembly GCF_000260355.1). Classification (NCBI taxonomy): domain Eukaryota; kingdom Metazoa; phylum Chordata; class Mammalia; order Eulipotyphla; family Talpidae; genus Condylura; species Condylura cristata. Next base: position 6,487,597 of record NW_004567139.1, on the reverse strand, counting down.
CAGCTTCTTTGAGGCTGGGGCTGAGTCACTGTGAACCCCCCGCCAAGCTGGCAGCGGCTGCTTAAAGAGGCCTGGGACTGAAATGACCAGAGTGGGTGGAGGTTTTCACTGCAGTCTGGCTCACGGCGGGAAGGCAAAGAAGGTTTAGAATCTACCAGAATTTTCTGAGATTCTGGGAGAGCCCAGGCCTGTCTGCAGGGGGAATAGATCAGTGTGGTCTCTGGGGCTTTGCTGCGGGAGACTTCAGGGTGGGCTCTGTGGGCTTGAAGCCGGACCCCTTTATTCCAAGTCGGCCTCCTGATAAAACCAGGTAGCATTTACCGAGGGCTTGTCATGGGGCCTAGTCCTAGCTCTTCCTGGCATTTCATTTCCTTGTGAGTCTACGTACATGGGCCCATTTAGCAGATGAACAAGTCGAGGCTTGGGAGGAGTCAGTTGGTCATCCAGAGCCCAGAGCTGGCTGACAGTTTCTTCTTGGCTCCTGCCTCTGCCCTTCTCTGGCCACTGGCTGGACATCTGCACCCCCAGCTGGCAGACACCCACGGCCTTGGGCTCACGGCTGGGTCTGGTTCGTGTTGGGGAGGCAGCTGTGGTGTTTCCGGTGTGCGCGCCTCCGTGGTCCGTGTGTGAATGAACAAGTGACCCTGTGGCTTGTCCATCAGCTGTTCTGCCATCTGGTAGACCCACGACTGCGTTGGCTGCCGTGTGTGGGCCCTCCAAATGTGGGCGGCCACGTTCAGCTGCTCCCTGCCCCCCACATCCAGCAGCCCCCACCAGCTCTTCCCTACCGCCTGAGGTGTTGGGGGTGGGGGGGCAACGGCCCTCTCCTCCCTGCTCCCCCCTCCCTGCTTTCGTTCTCTCCCTGGCACCTGCAGGAGGGCTCAATAAGGAAGATGGGAGACGGCCCCCGGAGTGAAATCACGCCTCTAAGTCTCTAGAAGGGGCCGGGGGAAGTGTGGCTTGCACCCCCTCCTTAGGAGAGGGTGCGCCCGTTCCTGTCCTGCTTCTCACACCCCCAGGCTGGCTGTCGACAGCCATGGGCACTCGGGTTACTTTCTGGGGCTTTCTGCCCCTGTATTTCCCTCCTGAGCTGGCCCGTATTGCAATATTGACCTTTGCTCTTTGTCCTCTCGTATGTGGGGAGTGTGGTGTCTGCCCTGGGCTCATGCCCCGGGGAGCCTGAGAGCCGGGGAGCAGGCAGGGGCTTTTTGGAAGCCGGGTTCCTATATACACCCGGTGCATTGCTATGGTGACCCCAGCTAGGAAAGCGCCCTGGGTGAACCGAGAAGGTCAAGTTTTGAGGGAGTGGGAGCTCTCTAGTATTCTTAGCCACTTGCTTTAAATGCAAGTAGATACATGTTTGCGGGGATTACAGGTGAAATGAAGGCGGCAGGGATTTATGATCTTAAAGGGGGAGGCGCCGGGGTGCCCTTGAATTATACCTCCCGGGGGCTCTGACCTTGAGACGCAGGGAGGAAGGGACACCCTGAGTCTCGCCCCTTCCTTCCGTCCTGGGCTCGTCCTGTGCTCCAAGCCAGCTCGGGGGCTCATTTTCCACCTCCCTGGCTGGAATCGGCATCCCCTGGAGAAGGGAGCATGGGGTCTGCCTGTCCTGTGACCAGCTCCCTTGGCATTCTGGACCAGACGGGCCTGTTCCTCCTGACTCAGCCTCTGTGACTGCCTCCGGAGGGACTTGCAGGGCGTCCTACCTTCCCTGGTCCCTGGTACCCAGGGGCCAACTTTGAGTCACCTCCGCGAGAGGCAGGTCTCCTAGCCGGAGCTCTGTGTAGCTCTGCGGTTATGCCTAAATGTCAGGCTTAATTTGCCACAAGTCCTGTTCGGTGCCAAGCACGTGTCTTATTTACAGTACGGACTGTCCATATGTCCTCCCTCTTTTACAGGCCTGCCTAACTATTCACAGTTCAAAGAAAACAAACCCACACATCACTCCTCCCGGGAGTGTGGCTTGGGGAGGCTCATTGAAGTGCGGCTGCTTTTGCGCAAATTCTTCTCTGTGATAAAGCACACGGGTTCACACCCATGCGGTGGAACCTTGAGCTCTGATCTGGTCACGGCTTGGGCTTTGATTTAAGTGTGATAGATTGATTGCTCCAGGAGTCACCTTGCAAAGGTTCTATGTGCAGAGGCGGGTGCTGATGCTTTGACTCTGAGACGGCGTTTCTTGATGCAGCCGCTTGGCCTCTGGAGAGACCTTAGGCCACCACGCCAGTCCGTGGCCCTTTCGTTGTAAGTCCCGCGGGTTCGCTCACAGTCAGTACTAGATGTGATGTTCCAGGACTAAAGTTCTCTCCTCCGTAACGGCCAGGGCACCATGCATTCGGGGGTGGGGGGTGGGGGGGAGGGAGGGCCCTAGTTTCCCCCGGGCAGACCGGACACCAGTGTACTTGATTCGATTTCTCTTTCCTGAGCAGATCCTCTGGTGGTTTCTGGGCAGAATTCCAAAGTGCAATGGTTTCCAGCAGCCACTCACCCAAACCACCCAGGCCCCAGGGAGATAGCAAGTGGGAGATCATGGGCATTGTTCTTGGGGAAATGGGGCCGGCACCCTTCCCTCCAGGGCTGGTCCCTCCTGACCCAGAGGTGTGGCCTCAGCCAGAGTGACAAGATTGCAAACATTGGGGTGAAGAAAATGTCTCATGTTACGGCCCTTTTCCTCCCAGAATATTCTCGACTTCCTGTTGTTTTTCGTCAGTTGCGCTGGGAGCGGCAACGCTGAGTTTAAAGCCGTGTTCCCGCCCCTGGAAGAGGTTGTGTTGTGTATTAATTCAAGCTGAGCTTGGCATGGAAGAGCATTCCCTCTGACCAGGAGCTGGCTCTTCTTTTTCGCTTTCTTTTTGCAAGCCAGGATGGCATTTGAGAATGCCCCGGCAGGGGGTGGGTGTCCATTTCGCTAAACCACTGCCACCTTTCCTTCCCAGCCATCTCAGCTATATGGTGCTTTACAGCGTGATGCATGGGTGGGTGCGGGTATTTTGCACGGAAGAGCAGGAGTCTCAAAATAAAATAAGGGCTGCATTTGGGAGAGCCGCCATGACCAGAGTTAGCATGCTGGACAGCTTCTCCGTGGAAGCTCTCTGTAATCCATCTCTAGATAGGCAAGCAATTTTGTCAGATCTCCGCCCTCCCCCACCCCCCTGCTTTTCACGATGGAAAAATAAGAGGCCTATAACTTTGCTGACGGCCAAATCCTTTTGTCCTTCCTGCTGCGTGTCCTTACCATCCAGCCTGCCCAGGCTTTTTTCCTTTGGGGATTTTCAATAGGCACTGTGGAAAGATGAGAAGGAAATTAAGCTCCATGGGGGTTGACCCTGAACCCCAAAAGTAATTCCGTGATTGAAATGCCAACGACCTGAAGATCTCTCTATCTAACCAGCCCCAGAGAGGAGAGTGGGAGTAGCTTGAACGGAAGAGAATGAATTTTTAATTTCAGGTTCTTTAAAATGATCGCCCTGGTTTGGGGGTGGTGAGAAATGGAAGTCTGGGGGAGTGTATTAACTCTTTCCAGCCCAAGCTCCGAGAGTTAGTGTGCCAAGCAAGTTTCTTATTATTCAAAATGCATCTGACTTCAAGTTACTGGTCTCCTAGTGTTAAGGCCAGTGGGTTCAGGCTTTGGGAGGAGCTTGTGGTAAAATGAATGCAATGGAGAGCCTCGAAGGAGTCACTAAGACATGCTCGGGACACTTTTAGAAAGGTTTCCTGGGGACGTTACTGGACAGGTATGGATTGGCATGGATCGATTTGTCCAACCTGTGTTTATGGAGTGGAAGGGGATGGGAAATTGGAGGCCACATGTCGTTCGAGAAGAGGATTGCTCCGCCCCAGAGGGAGCCACCAGGAAGCCGTTGCAAGGACGCTGTGGATTTCTGTGTGTTGACGCAGAAGCGTATTAGTTTCGTGTCGGCGAGTAAGCCACGTTCTGCAATGTGGTGTCCCAGCTTGGGCCAAATGGAGTCATTGCGCAGAGAACGTGCAGGTATCTAAAGAAAACCTGCAGTCAGTGTGATGTACCAGTGTTCATTTTTAGTTCTAGCAAATATGCCTCGTTTATGTGAAATGTTCGCATGAAAGGCAGCGGGGGAAAGGCTGTCCCGGAATTCTGTCCTGTCTGCAACGTTTCTGTACATTGAGAATTATTCCAACATGAACATGAAAAGTCAAAAAATAGATGAACATACATATCTTTAGGGGAAGGATTTTTTTTTTAAAGATTTATTTATTTATTCATACAGAACTGGGGTACAGGCCAGAGGCTCAGGGGCGGCGAGAGGCTTCACCAGAGACAGAGTGGGGAGTAGAACAGGCAGATCGACGAAGTACACTGCCGAGGGGAGCAGCGGGTGGGTCAGGAGAGGTCTGCTGTGCCCTGTGGGTCACCTCCTGGGCAGGCGGGGATCGAACTCATGCGGAGGTGGCTTAAGCTTCTTAGTGCTGTGCTTTAACCTGCTGCGCCACCCGGGAGGGCCTACGGGAAGGATTTTTAACAAAAGATGATCAGATGACCCTGGAGTGCTGCGATTAATTTCGTAGCTCACGCTGAAGGTTATTTGATGCTAAAACAGCAGTAAACTCCCTTCCCCTGGGAAAGGAAGGGAACACACAGATCTAACTGTAATGTTCTTGCTCTGGCGTCGGTAGTCTGACTCTCTGCCCTACTGTTGGTGGGAGCTTTGCAGTTCAAGTCAGGGAACTTGCGTTGCAGGGAAGATGGGCTGTGATGGAGAGCACACGTAGGCTGCAGCTGGGCAGGCCTGGTTGAATCCATCACCTACCGGCCTTGTGGCCTTGGACTTTATACTTTTTCTGTGGCTCATTTTAAAAAATATCTATAAAATGCACTTAGTGGCCCTGACCACACTGGGCCATTTGGAGAACCTAATGAAGCTCTCACTTGTCACCAGCAACGGCCAGCTTGATGGTCCAGGGGAGAGCGGGGTGCCGCTGTCCTTGACACGTTCTCCTGTGGGATGTATCTTGCCCTTAGTGTGTCTTTGCTGAAGGCTTTTATGCTACTTGGTACCATCTCCATGGTAGACACGAGCGTGAATTATATTTATTGGTTAATTCACTTCATAAGGATTTATGGGCTGTTACTCAGACATTCGGTATTTGAGAATCCCAGTGATGCCATCCCGTCCCCATGCCCGGTGCCCAGATCATCTGTGTGGGTTGTGTTTGTGTAGGTTGTGTCTAAATTAGGTCAGTTGAAAGAAGTCCTCCGTAGGTGTGACTTTTTTCTCTCTGGCCAGAGTCTCTCATAAAGGTGCTTTGACTACACAGGGCTGTGCTTCTCCCCGCCCCGGAGTGTTTGAGAGGCTGCGGGTGTCTCTGGGGAGACACTGTTGAAGCCATAATTTGCATGTCCAGGCGGTCCAGCTAGGTTGCAGCCACGCACCCCGTTCTGCTCCCAGACAGGCCTCTCTGCTCGCCTCTCAGAAAGGCCGTCGAGCCTGTCCCAGCCCACCTGTCCCCAGAGTCACATCAGGCCCGTTAGATGTCCTGGTTAGACGTTCTGCCATTCCAGAAGGTTCGTCCCCATTCTCGCTCACCCTCCAGAATACACAGCAAGAACAGCTGAGCCACAGCAGATGGCTTTGAACATCCCATTTAAGAAAATGTTTATTTAATGTTGGTAAAAATATACTGCCTTAACTTTGAAAAAAAAGTTATTACGACATAACTAGGAGGGCTTCAAAGCGTTTCCTTTCCCCTCTGCTTTCCAGGAGGAGAAATATTTTTCAGTCATTTGAATACGAAGGCGCAGGCCCAGAGACCCTCGGGTACGGGTGGGCATTCGCGAGCCGATTTTCTCCACAGTGGTGTTTTGTGCAGTTTGAGTGGGAGACCCCTTCCCAGCCCCATGAGTCCCCCCAATCCTTTTCCTTCTATCTCCCACCCCCTCCCCATCCCACACGTGTGCTGAGAAACTTGTGTTTGTTTCTGACTCACTCACACCAAACTCACGGAGCTTGGGCGGAAGTGGCCAGGGTGCAGGAGCTGCACTCGTCCAGGGGATCTGGACTCGGCGCTGCGATGGGACCTGGGTCTTCACCGGATCCCAGACCGAATCTCCTCGCGTGGCCTCCCGTGCTTCCCAAGCCCCCCACAATCTGAACCGTGGATTCGTGGCCCTGATCATTCACCACCAGTGTCCTTACCCCCGAAGCTAATTTCGTTTTGCACCGCCCACCTCTATTTTATTATGGAAACACGTGAACGTACATAAAAATGAAGAGACTCAGATGGCGGCACCCCTGCACCCCCATGCTGGTCGCGTGATGCACTTTGGCGGGACCCGCTCCGCAGCCAAGCTGGCCCATCTCCCCGCATCTCGGTCCTCTTCTTTGATCTTCCCAGAGTAGCTTGCAGGCGTGAGCGTGTGCCCTCCGGATGCCCCTGCGCGGCCCCGCCGCTTGCATGCCCGCAGCTACAGTTCAGTATCTGGTGTTCGGGGTTTCGGGTTCACGTTCAGGTAAACGGTGCAGGACTGAAGTGAAGGTACAGACACTCCCAGCCCCCAGCAAGTTCTCCCGTGACCTTTGCCGGCCCCCCGACTTCCACCCCAGACCCCCAGGGGCAACAGCTCTTCTGCTTTGTGCTCCTTGGACTAGCTCCCAGTTGGGGGGGGGCGTCAAGTCAGCAGTGGTGCACCCCCGTGTTCTGGGCCAACCCCCCGGCCGAGGCACGGAGCACGCAGGTCTCGGCTCATGCTGTGAGCTGCCCTGGACTCCCCGCGCTGGCCAGCGTCCCCTTGACGTTGCCTGCCCTGTTTCCTTCCAGCTTGGGGCTGTTTAGAATGAAATTGCCTTGAATATTCTTGAGCAAAACTTCTTGTGGACACAGGTTTTCATTTCTCTTAGGTAAACACCTAGGAGTGGAATTGCTGGACCACAAGTAGGTACTGGTTTAGTTTTCTAAGAAACGGCCAGAACTTTCCCCAAAGTGCCCACACCCTTTGATGCTCCCACCAGCCTCGATGGAGGATCGGGCTGCCCCTCCTCAGTGGCGTCTGGCCGTGCCGGTGGTGTGGGGGGGCAGTGTGGGGTGCAGAGTAGGGGCGGCCTAGCCGGGCCTGAGCCGCAGAGAAGGTGTCTGGGTGGGGGCGGGCCGGTGGGCTGGCCTGCTTCCGGTTCACCTCCGGGGACTGTGGACACAGTCCTTCCTCTTGCAAAGTCGAGCTTTCTCCCTTTGTCTGTGGATCTGTTCTCATCTCCTCGAGGACGGTCACCTCGGGCAAGGACTGAGGGCCAGGCAGATTCCCGGTGCCTGGGGCGCTGTTCACCCCTGAGACTCTAGGGCAGCCCCTCAGGTGGAGTGTCCGAGACCAGGGGTCTCAGCTCAGCTGGGGTCCCCGTGCCCCGCAGAGCGTGGGACACCTGGTCCACACGCCGCCCTGCAGGCTGCGCCCACGCCCACACGTGGCCTGGCCGTGCATCTCTTAGAACCTGCCCCGCCTTAAGCAACACACGCACACCTGTGGTCATCTCCCCTCCCAAGGTGGTGGTGGGACCGGAACCCCAGCCTGAAGGCGCCCTCCATGGCATGCCGCCTGGGAGCTCCTGGCCCTAGGGGGACAGAGGGGCGGTCATTACCTGCACATCTGAAGCGACATTAGCTGTGGACTCTGGGGACCAGCGGAGAGCTTCCTGACATGCCGGGACCCTCTTACCCGACTCTGCTGAGCTCTCCCCAGCATCAGGGCTGGTCACCGCACGCCCGGTGGAGATGACTGCGGAAGTTGACCCTGGATGAGCTCAGACGGCCTCTTCCAGCAGGGCTAAGATGACGTCACAGCAGAGGACTCTTCATGGGGATTTGATGATATTCTTGGACTTGGGGCCCAGACCTCCCTTGCTGCTGTGCCGTGGGCCCTGGGGGCTCTCCCGCCTGGCCTGGCCTCTCAGCAAGGATGATGGCAAATGATGACCGTGAAGTGCCCGCCGGACTGGCCTGCATGTCTCTGTGAATATGAGCAGAGGGAAACGGTGAGAGGACGTGCACCCAAACGGCTGTCCCGTGTGGGGCCTTTCCTTCTAGAATGTTCCACGTGCTTTTGCATCCCCTCGGAGGGCTCTGCCTCACACCGTCTCTCCTGTTTTTCTCTTCACCCACCTGGCCAGGCCAGTCCCCACCCCCTTTCCGGTTCCCATGTCAGAGCGCAGTCGCCACAGCTGGGCCTGATGTCAGAGGCAGAGAACTGTCTGGCATCCCCTCCCCAACACCCTTTTGATCCAAGATTGAGTAAGAGACATTGGCAGCAACGGGGAAAGACAATTCAATTGTTTCAACTTGCAGAGAGAGGGGGAGATGCTTCTAATCTGAGGTGACTCATGCCCCCAGCGCCCCCACCCCGCCCCAACAGTTAGAAAGTTCAAAACCCAAAACGCCACCAGTCACAAACCACAGGCAAGTTGCCCCCCAGTCTGTACATACTTGGGGTTCAGAGACACCCTTGGGAGAGGTTGCTGGGGTCCTCGGCGTCGGCTTTGTCTCTCTAGTCTGCTCCTTACCGCCCACCGTCCTGGAGGCCACGTGGGGTGGGCCTCCAGGGCTGGGGTGGGGCTGGGCGGGCCTCCCTGGCGAGAGCCAGGTTGACTGGACAACCTCCCCTGCAGCCTGCCCGCCCCACCCGCCAGGCCCCGCTCGCTGTGCTCCGAGAACAGCTGACCCTCTGTCTGCGGGCGCAGCCGGCCGGCCTGCAGTGCGGCCTCATTCCTATGCAGGACAGGTAGGCTGCAGGCTCTAGGCAGCCGCCAGCCAGGCTCCACAGAGGCCTCGGCACCAGTGGAAATTTTAAAAAAGGAGGGAGCAGGCGGGAGCGAAGGAGCGAGAGGGATTATTTTGTTTCGACGTGTTTGAAAGCGGGATCTGTGGCCAGTTGGGGTTTTTCTCCTCCCCCCCGCCCCCCCTTATTTACACAGTCTGTGCAGAGACACACAGGGCCTGTTTGGATTGGGTGTTTGCTTCGGAGCCAGGCCAGGAATTTCAGCCCTGCGCACTGGCAGTGCCATCTCGGTGGCACGGAGGCCCAGCGGGTCACAAGACCTCACGGGGCCCCTCGCTCCCCGCTTATCCTCTGTTCACCTCCTCTCCCTTCCTCGCCCGCGATCCAGGGCAGCCTTTTGGGGCTGCTCCCCACGGAGGCTGGAGGGGCCTCTCAGCGAGGGTGAAGCGCCGTGTGCAGAGACAGAACCTTGGAGAGGCGCTTCTCAGGAAGGGTCTGGGCTCCCCGGGGCCTGTGATGAAACTGGCGATCTGTGACTCGGTCCAGGTCAGGGTGGGGGGCGAGCAGCACCAGAACCCCTGGAAATCTGCACGAGGTCTGCCCCCCCTGGGGCTGTGGAGCTGGAAGGAGGCTGGCTGGGGGTGGAGCAGAGCTCGCCAGCACTGCCGGCCAGGTCCTCCCCACGCCAAGTGTGATGCAGCTTCAGCTCTGCTTGGGAACTTGCTAGAATGCAGACTTGCGGGCCCCACCCTGACCTGCTAAGTGGGACCCATCTTTTAGTAAGACTCCCAGGTGGTGAGCGTGTGTGCGCTTTAGGGAAGCATTGTTCTCTGAGTCCTGGTTCCCAAAGGCACTTCCCTACCTCAATGTACCAGAAATACTGTTGTAGAAAAGGAGAGTGTAGACGATAGGTTTGGAGAATGTTGCACAATGCACCCCCGCCCTCAGACCTGGGCGTGCTGGGGAGGTCTCAGAGGGCTCTGCAGAGAGGCGTCTGCTTAATTTGCCTGGTCCTGGTGTGCCCCACAGTTGTTTCTCCTCGGGACCCTGCTGATGTTCTCTAGGACGAATGCTGTGTGGCATCTGCTTTCAGAAATGCCCCTCCGAGAGTTGAGGTTTTTGTTTTTTCAAAGATTTATTTTATTTATTTATGCATACAAGGGCGGGGGTACAGGCCAGAGGAGTGGGGTGGGGGGCGGTGAGAGGACTCACCAGAGACAGCGTGGGGAGCAGAACAGACTGACTAAAGTACACGGCTGAGGGGAGCAGCGGGGACACAGGAGGGGTCTGCTGCCCGCATGGGTCACTCCCTGATCGAACTCGTGCAGCAGTGGTTGCAGACAGCATGCTAGTGCTGAGACTTAACCCCTTGGCCCACGAGGGAGGCCCCAGGGGCTCAGTTTACTCTTGGGATTTTCAAGGGAGGCCCCTTCCCTGTAGGGAAACAGAGTTTAGGGTTCCATTGTGCACTCAGCCCCTGGCTCGGCCCCTTATGGAGGGTGCTGTGCCTCAGCTTTGCCGTCTGTGAAATGCAAAGAATAACAGAACCCGCAGACGGAGTCCACGTGGAGAAGTGTCAGTCTCGTATTGACTTAACCGGAAACAAGGCCTGGAATGCAGGTGCCTCAGGAATTATGTGGCTGGCTGATCATTTTGAGACTTTCCTAGCATCACTGTCCTTCAAGTGGTCTCAATCTGCATTTCAAGAAGCTCCGTGGGTGATCTGACGCACTGGGCCTTTGCTTTGGAGCGTGGGAGCAATGGCTGTAGAGCCTGTGTCCTGCAGCTGAGCAAGGCCTGCTCTGTGGCCCATACTGGTACGGGGGCTTGTGAGCCGGTGGGGGACCTGAAATTCTCTGCTCTTCATGCTCCCTCTGTAAGGCGAGAAGGCCTGGCACAGTGTGGTGCCCTGGCCAGCCTCAGCATCATCTGAAGCTTGCTTGCAATACAGGCTCTCAGCCCCACCCTAACGTCTCCTGAATCAGAATCTGCATATTCACAACACCCATAGGAAGTTCAGCTCCTGTCCAGAAAAGCTTGAGAGCATCAAGTTAGCAGGAGTCAAATGCAGTGGCCTTCCTTCCTGATAGAAGAGGGCCTGCCTTAGCTGAGGAGTTGGTGTTGGCGAGCACCGGGAGAGTGGCCAGCTGCTGTCCAGCCACGCTGGATGAGTAGAAATGGCCGTGGCTCACGTGGGCCATCACTCGATCGGCCAGTCGTCATGGCCGCCGCTGCCAGGTGGCCAGCTTGCGGTAGGCCCGCGGGTGTGTCTGGGGCTTCTTGACCTGGTGTTATTTCCATCCAGGTGCGTCCAGCCAGGTGCATCACGGCCTTTGCTCTCACCTGCCCTTTGCCCAGGTGCTGAGGAGCCAGCCTACGCGCGTGTCGAGAGGACCATGCATGATAAGCGCACACGTCATCTTCCCTAACAGTGCGCACGAGACTGCGAATTTCGGCCTTTGATAGATATGTCCCGAGTCTGCTAAATGCCCTGTCCATCTAGGAAATAAAAAGAGGTGGTGAGACCTGGAGACCCCTTGGAGAAGTAGGTGCTCACTTACTCGCGCCGTGTTTGTGGCTGGGTCGGTGCCCCCACCCCGGTCATTCTGGGCGTTGGTGAATAGATGTGTGTGCCTGAGTGGGCGTGTGGGGTGTGTGATGTGTTTTTTGAGAGCAGAGGCGAGGAGATGGCGTCTGTGTCTAGTGGTTGGAGAAGCGGGCTAGAAGAGGTCCGTGCCTCCCCTCGTAAATGAGGCAGTGGCCGGCATGGCTGTGTGGGCTGTTGGAAACTGCATGGGCTGACTGGCAAGTGGGTTTGATTTTCTGACAGGCAGGGTCTTCTCGTCGATGGCTTGCTCGGTGGGTCCACCGTTTTCCAAATTGCGGCTGAATTTCGGCTGGTGCAGCCGATGCACATGCATCTGCTCGGGGAGAAGAAGGCTGGGTGGAGTCTGAGCAAGAGCCGCTCCCCCAGGCCCGGGCATGGTCTGCAGCCATCCCAGGCTGGGTAGGTTTATCGTGGGTTCGGTCAGCTTAAAGGAGAAATGTGGAGCCCCTGGTATCACCCTACTGGTTAGGGAGAAATGAGCCAGCAGGGCGACAACAGTAACTTGGGCCCCCCTGTGAGGCCCTCTGAGCTCTCTCCTCTTGTAGCCACTCTCTGCCGCACTTCCAGGCATGACACCCCTCCTCTGTGACGCTGCCCATATGCTCAGTCTCTCGGCTCAGCCACTCCCCTCACACACGCCCACACCGCCTCAGGTGGCTACCATCAGGCATGCGTGCCATGAGCCCAGCTCCCCACCAGCTCCAGTGGTCAGGTGGCAGGGGATAGCCACAGAGGCCAACAGCATAAGAGCCCAAGCATCTCATTTACCCCCAGGGCTCTGGTGGAGTCCTCACTTACTCAGGGCAACAAAGGGCACAGAGAAGGAGGGAACATGACCTTGGAGGAGGAGTTGGGTTCTTGTCTAATTGTTTTAAATATTTATTTATTTATGCATGCAGAATTGGGGTACAAGCCAGAGGTGCAGAAGCGGTGAGAGGATTCACCAGAGACAGAGAGGGGAGCAGAACAGGCATCGATGAAGTACACTGCTGAGGGGAGCAGTGGGTGAGCCAGGAGAGGTCTGCTGTGCCATGTGGGTCACCTCTGGGGCTGGGATCGAACTTGCACTGAAGTGGCTGCGGCCAGCTTGCAGTGCTGCGTCCTTACCCACTGTGCCACCACAGAGGGCTCTTAAAGAGTTTTTAATGTTATTTATTTTTGTGGGGTGTAGGCCAGCGGCAAGAAGGGTGAGAGGATTCACCACAGACAGAGTGGGGAGCGGAACAGGCAGATCTGCTGAAAATCACCGTTAAGAGGAGCAGCGGGCGAGACAGGAGATTTCTGCTGCGCCATTGGTGGGTCACTCCCTGGCCGGGGATCGAACTCAGGCTGTTGCAGTGATAGCACTGAGACTTAGCCCCTGGGCCTCTAGAGAGGCCCACGTTTTGTCTAGTTGTTATTTCCAACCACGTGTGCCCTGTGCTGTCGACAATGAGTGTGGAATGATGTCTGTCTGTATCAGGAATGGCTCACCCGTGCTCCCAGTGTGAGCCAGAGAGGTATTTTGCTGGACTAACAGTGTTCAGTGTCTTTCTTAAATGAGTTGTCAACATAAGAAGTTGCAACATCTCATACAAAATCCAGTTTTCCATGAAAAGCCAGCGAATCTGGCAAGAGCAGTTTCTCCTCTCCCATATGGCAGAAATCAACAAGCTGAGTAATAAATGTCCCTTTAAGACCGGTCATTCACACTCAATATTTCGAATCTCCACCACTCCTAGCCTGATCCCCACACGCTGGCCCCTCGTGGTCTGATTTGAGTTACAGCAGGTCCTTGAATGATGTCATTTCATTCAATGTCGTTCTTTATAACACTGATGAGAAAAAAAGAATCGAGTCTCGGCAGGGGCCACTGTCCTGGGGTTTGCCCTGCGAGTCCTGCATGCTCTTCCCTCTCACAGCCGCTCCCCACCACTCTCCGCAGCTCTCACTGCCCTGCAAGGCACGGTCCCCTGCCCACGTATGCCCAGTCTCTGGCCCAGGTGTGCCCCTCACACATGCCTGCACCATGCTCCAGGTGTCCACCATCCGGCATGCGTGCCCCGAGTCCAGCTCCCAAGCGCCTCCTGTGCTCCTGTGCTCAGGCCCATCAGGGACTTTGCTTTCCTCTCATATCCCCAGGTGTGTAGTTCTGGGGGGGGGGTGACGGGAGGGGTGGGCGTGCCTCAGTTGTCCCAGTTGGCTGTGAGTGGGTCCTGGGACGAGAGGTTGCTTCGTCCAGGTTTAGTTCCCACCTTGTACCTTGAACTGGCGGGAGGGGCTCTGGCCGCCCGTGGCCCTGACCTGGAGTAACTGGGTTGGAAAGTGAATGCGTGAGGTTAGCTTCTTGTTGGATATTGTTTTGGCTCTTTGGACTTTGATGATGTTTGTAGCACCAGAAACCTACCATAGGAGCTTGACTCTCGTTTATATCAATTTGCCTATGGTAAAGTCGGCTTCCTTATATGTGGTTTCACTGAATGTCGCAGTTTCCAAGAACCGATGGAGGATGCCAAGCGAGGACTTGACCGTGCTGCTAAGCCCCTACCCATTGCAGCTCATGATCCCAAGCCAAAGAAAAAGCCCTCTGCTCTCAGATGCTGGGGAAAGAGACCATGTACAAGGCTTGAGACTTGCCTGCTGGTTTCCTGGGGCTGGTGGTGCCAGCAAGAACATGGGCGTCTCTGCCACAGTCAGAGCCTTTGACTCTCACAATGACCTGTTGGCAGTCACTTAATCCAGGTCAAGCCTGATGGCCAAGTGCCAAATACCAGGGCTTTTCCATACATCTGCAGTATATCCTTTAAAGGATGCCAAGTGTCCCCTTTGAATTTTTACTTATATTGTTCTCCTTACTCTTCTCACTCTCCTCCAATATCGATCTCTTTGGGGAACAATTGTTCTGGAAGTTCAGTCGACCATTTTGGAAAATTGGCAGTTTTTACCTGAGTGCATACTTTCTAGACAATGGTATATAACCCAGCAAAAATATGTTCCAATTTCACCATAGATACGAATTAGAAAGTTTATAGCATCCCTTTTTGAAGTAGTTCTAAATTAGAAAGCAGACCTAAATGCTGTCAGCCGTAGAATGGTTAAACTGTGGTATGTTTATTCAGTGGAATACTATGCAGCAATAAAAATGGGTGGGCTACAGATGGCACAGTAATAGAGATGATATACCGAGTGCACAGTCATGAGTTGCTTAAGGATATTTTGGTCAGTAACAGATTACACTTTGGACAGTGGTCCCAACGGTGATGTCATACCCCACAGGTGTGTATTAGGCAATGCTATCTAGGTTTGTACGGTTACACTGGGATGCTGAGGTTGATAAAGTTGTCTGAGGTTGATCTCAGAATTTATGTCATTGATCGATGCATGACTACAATGTTGAGTAAACGATACACAGATAAAGGGAAGAGGATGCATAGATCAGATAAAAATGTTGTGTTACTATATTTATACAAGGTTCACAACCAGGTAAGGCTTCTCCATGGTGTGAGAAGCAGGGATGCTGGCAATCCTGTGGGGGTAATGACGTGAGGTGGCTGGGTAGGTCAGTTGCCACTTTGGAAATAGGCACTTTTTACCTAAATTGAGTGTATGCTTCACAGATAATGGTATATAGCCCAGCAAAAATATGGTGTAATTTCACCAAAAGAAATGAACTTGAAAGCCTTGTTTCGCATACATACATAGACATATATGTGTGTGTGTATATACGTATGTATAGATACATATATGTATATGTAGTATATCTGGTATATACACACACACACGCACACACACTATGTGTTTATTTTGTGAACAGTGAACTGTATGCTCATGAAATGTGCATTTTTAGGTGGGTATTTTAGTGTAGTAAAAGTTAAAATTAATCAAGGGCAAAAGAAAATTGACATACTGTTGTGACTTTCAAATACTAGTGCCAGGATTTTTGCACGGAATCTTCTGTCCATTGGATTCTGTTTGCAAGCATCAGAGATCACCTCTGGCTAGTTCAGCCAAAAGAGATTTATGAAACACAGATTGCGTTGGCTCAGTCTCATCTTGAGAGTGAGGACACCAATTTTGGAGGCCGTCCAGCCAGGAACATGTCCCAAACACGGCAGAGCTGGTCTGATGACAACATCTTGCCGCCGCCAGCGTGTCCACCCCTCCTCCACCCCCGCCCTGCCACTGACGCCACCCCCAGAGAGGGGCCGCGTGTCCGTTGTGGCTCACTACTGGCCTCAGTGCTTGAAACATGCATGTTCAGTGTTGCAAAAGGCAGTTGATGCAGCGGCTGGTGTACTTTTTGGGCTCATTTTATAGATTCCTTGGCCAAAATGACATTTTCCAATCATCTGTTTTCCTAGTTGTAAAGAGAGGGTAATGAGATTGTTAGAGAATTCAGCAAAGATGCCTGGATAGCTGTTGGCCTTTGGTGAGCAAAGTCCGTGGGTGAATGATCCAGACCCTGGAGAGGTTGGAGATTAAAAAATAAGGATAATGTATGAAAGTACTTAGCACTGGGTGTGCTTTAGTAAACACTCAACAAATTAGAATCATGAGTTATTTTGTTCACACATGCAGACTCCATCATCCGACCTCAGCCACTGGGTAAGAGGGTAATTGACGGCTGGAGTGACGACCCAGACGGACTGTGGGCGAACCCTCCTCCTCCATTCTGACTCTCTCCCTCACTCCCCCACGCCGTCCCTACCTCTCCGGCTGAAGCTAATTAGACAGATGAGGAAACCTAGGTCTTAGGAAATTGGGCTCCAGCAAAGCAACTCGAAGATGGGATGCGGGCCTGGTGCCAGGCACATGCACACGTCCCGCTGTTGCAGTGTGTGCATTTCCTGGAGTGTCGACTTGCAAGTCCTCTCCAACCGGAGAAAGCAAAGACCAGCAGATCTGCAGATTCGGTTCAGGAAATGCCTCAGCTCTATGCTAATTTGCCTTTCCGTAGCTTAAGTTCTGAAGCGGGGAAACTGCTCTATTCCCACTGTAGCTGTCCAGTAACTGTCCTGACACTTGCACTTCAGACAAAGCTGGAGAGACACCTGGCCGGCGCTCAGGGCCAGCTCCTCTGTGTCTGGGGAGACAAACAGGGCGCGCTGGCCGGCAGATTGCTGAGCAGACGCTGCTCAAGCCGGGAGCTCTGGCCGCGGTGCAAACCGGACGGCAGGCAGGGCGCTTGGGGAGTGCCGTGTGCCTCAGATCTGCCCCTTTGTACCCTCTTTGGCAGTGGCCTGTCCCTTTGCTCATGCCTCGCCTCAGACTGTCCCCTGGGAGAGCAGTCTCCTCTCCTTGCCCTGGGACCCCAGGGATGCGTTGGGCTGGAGGACAGGAAGGTGCCTCCCTGGAAGAAAAAGGCTGTGCTGGCGTCCCGTACACCTGAGCCGGCCCAGCAGGGAGAGCTCCTTGGTGACTGCAAGAGGTTAAAACTTGCCCCTGTGTTCACTTTCGTTGGCTGCCACGCTGCATAATAATCTGTCAGCACGTCAGGTGCGGATTTATTTGTGCATTAAAAATTGCCTAGAGCGGACGGATGCAGACGCTCTACAGCACGCTGGAAAATGTGCCTCCAGCACAAAAACAGCCTCTCCAAATAGTTCACCCTTTTAATAAATGCATTTAATTAAAGTCATATAACTTTTTTTTTATTATATTAAAAAAAAAAAGGCTCTTGCTTGCAGAAGCCGAAAGTAAACTTGGAACACAAAGAAGGGTGTGCTTCCTGGTCCCTCTTCTCTAAATCTGAGAACCTCGCCAATCTTGTGTTCTCCTTTACCTTTTCCAGGCTGGCTTGGAGGGGACGTCCTGAGGGCCTGGTGGGGAGCAGGGGGTCCCTGGGACCTCAGGAAATGTTCCCCGGGGGCAAGGAGAGCGTTGTGCTGTGTGTTTAATGTTATTGGTCAAGCTTGAGGACACGAGCTTGGCTGTCTGTCCGGCCCATGCACACACGCAAGGTGGTGGCCGGGGCTTTAGCCCATGAGAGGGAGCCTGCTACTTTTCACATTTATTTTGAGGACAGTGCAGCCCAGCGCTGGCTTCTCTTAGTGCCTGTGGGCTTTCATTTTTGCAGGAGGTGGGGGGAGACGTTGAGGCGGGGGTTCTAGTCCCAGCTCTGCGTTTTCCTTGCTCCCTGCCTAGCTTTGAATGTCTCCGAATGGGTTGAGACTAAGTCTGGCTGTGAGGTGGTGACAGCAGTGGTTTTGTGGCCCAGCCCTGCGTTTTTTTGCCAGAGGATTAGGGAACGGGTGGTCGGGCCGGAGGGGGCCAGTGGGGGCAGTCCCGGAGTCGCTGTGGGGGACCCGCAGTTGGTGAGAAGCTGGGGGAAGCCAGGGTGGGGCTGTGTGCGGAGCGGCGGCAGGAATGGCGCCGGGGAGGAGGGGGCTGGGGCCGTGTGTTTGGGCGTGGGGAACCACAGCATACCAGGCCCGGCAGCCCGAAGCCCGCTAATTACGCAGCCCCAGGGAGCCATGTCAGCCTGCCAGAGCCGCCTGAGGGGTGGCGTGGAAAACCTCACAAGGGGTCTCTGTGCCTCGGCTCTGACCAGGAAACAGCCTCGGGGGCCACGCTGGGCCTGCGGGGAGAGAGGGCTGGAGCTCGCCGCCTGCCCGTGTCTTTAGCACTAGTGCTGCTGCCCACTGTCCTCCGGGACACTCACTAGCCTCCTTTCACTTACAGAAACAGACATGGCAGCGAGAGCCACCAGGGCCACCCAGAAAGAGCCAGGTGACCCACACCAGGCAGGTTCGTGAGTTATTGTTTCTTTGCATCTTGTAATGATATTGGAGCGTTGCTGCTCATGATGATTTCCCCCTGTTTGCAGAAAGTGAACACATTCAAGTCCCAGGGCTCGACCTGCTTTTTGAAGGTGTCGTCACCCCCAGCTGAGTTCACTTTCATGACTGCCCCATCTCCTCCAATGGCTTTTATAGACATGTTTTAATTGAAACGATCAAGTACTGTTGCTGTTGCTTTGACAACTTGAGCTTCCCTACTTGCCAGAAGAAAATAACTTTCCTTTTACTAGTCCTGCTTTGGACCTTCGCTGAATATTGACATTTAAATACTGGTCTTTGCATCATGGCCGACGTAAGCATTGGTTCAGGGGCACACACATATATGCGTGTGTGTGGACATACACTGAGAGTAAAGAGGCTGTTTGTCCGGCAGACAGAGCCCCTCCACATGGTGTAGAAACGACCCTGAGCCAGCCCATCATCCCCAGTGTGACGGCCATTGCAGACCATTTGGGAACGTTGCGGAACACCTGGAGAGTCTGAGGAAGGATCAAACTTGAAACAAATTTTGGAGCATTTGTCTACCTAGCTGAGGTCGTCTATGGAAAACTAGATACAAGATGTGCTGTGAATTCATGGGAAATTTAAAATAGAAGGAAAATCCAAAGACTCAAGCGAAGTCGTCTGTATCTGTCATTGCCTTCTAGTTTCTTCCCCTTCTCAGCAACACCCTTGGGCTTTTCCATCACTTGTCAAATATCTTCAGAGGGTGGGTCTTGAGCATTTGTCTCAGGACATTTTTACACTTGAATCATGGAGAACCTCAAAGGGCTTTTTAATGTGGGTCCTAAGGCTGTGTGTTTATAATTTCTATCCCAGAAATTAAAACTATATGCTCATTTTAAAATAACAATGATAAACCCACTGCACTTTAACCTTGTACTATTTTTATGATTGTAATTGTATTTCTCAAAACAAATATGAGATGAGTTTCATTTTTTCTATTTTGCTAACTTCTGTTTATCCAGTTTCACTGACCATGACTGGATCCTTGTGTCTGCTTTTGCACTCAATCTTTAGAGCTATGTTGCTGTGAAGTATATGAAGAAAATCAGCCGCATCCATGTGGGTGTGTATTACCAAAAAGGAGACATGTATTCATAGCCTTTTCAGCTAATTGTGGATGTTACTCTCTGGCATTTCACCAAAAATTTGGTAGTTTGTTTGTTTTTTTAAGTTAGTTGCAATGTATATTTGAAACCATTTTAATGAACTTTCTTATTCTGTTAGATTAAAACCTTCTGGTCATCTGTATCCTTGATTGGATCTTTTATCCATATCAGATTTTGATTCATCACTTACTAAGCTATGCAGGTCTCCCAAATGCAGGTATATTTCATTTTACAAAAATGATTCAACAAATCACATTCTTAACATCTTCATCAACCTTACCAGAAAGATCTCTTAGTATTAAGAAACTATGAAGCTCGGGGGTGGGGGTGGGGGGGGGGGGAATGCAAGTTTTCTAAAATTCAAATCCTTGACTGAAGTTTAAATTGCATCATTAGTCGCAATTATTATTTCCCTAGAAACGAGAGGCTCCCCTTAAGTCCTTCTTGAGAAATGTCTGCTAGATATGCAAGTGTGAATACTGTTGTGTATTTTTTAACCTATTAGTTGTTCTTTAAACTAAAAATAGTGTTCCATGAAAAATGCTGCTTAACTTAAGCAACTTAACAGTCACCAGAGTTTCAAGAGAAATGTTTATATTCCACTAGCACCTGCCATTCTATGTGCATATTTTCCATTTTGTTTGCAGAATACCAAAATAAAACATATGTAAAGACCAAGATGTAATAAGCTGGCAATTTTTAATAGCAATGTTGAAAATAGTCTTAGGTGAACTTTATGGGTACTTTTTAATTGCAAACTCATAATGTGGTATAATGCCACCACCTTCATTAATGCTAAAGTATTAATACTTTTGCTTTTGCAACATCGGTGTAAATGTCAAGAGTGAAAAAGACATAGCGCCTCTGGGTATTATTATGAAAGTAGAGCTTATTTTGTGGATCTCCTGAACGTGTTTAAGGAACTCTCAGCGTTTGCGTAGCACCTCGGAGAACTGCTGTCCTGGGCCTGTTGGTCCATTGCGTGGTGTGCTTTCATGCATTGCCCCAGTCCCCTGTGACTGAATATGTAGCTTGTTCACAGAAGCAAAAGTTAGAAAGAGTACTGAGATGACCATTTTAGAACTAAATATGTGTCTAGATCCATGATAATGTTGTTGCAATAAATTCTGCAAGGAAAAGTATGATGTTTCACTGGTCCTTGAGATAGATAGATAGATAGATAGATAGATAGATAGATAGA